>NW_022436971.1:4504919-5017173 GCF_009761245.1 Sapajus apella | reverse complement strand
AAAAAAAAAAAAAAAAAAAAAAAAAAAAAAAAAAGAAGGAGGCCCCAGCAAAGAAGAGAAGGCATTCATGTTCTGTGTGTGTTGGGGAAGAATGAGAAACAGATTGGTGGAGAAAAAGGCAAAGTTTCCCCTGAAGTGAATTCCTATCATCCTGACTTTGAGGGTTGAAGGTTTGTCCCAGAGCAGTAGAAAGAAATAGATTCTGGACCCCTCAAGCCTGGTGGGCTGCTTAGCACCTTGAGTTGGCAGATCTAGGGCTGGGACATTGTCACCACTTTTGTATTATTTTATTAGGTTGCTGACAAACACATGGAAACAATTCACACTTGGGCGCTGATTACATTTTCCTTCAAAGGCATGCCAGGCCCTGTGTCTCCTGTGAAAAATTATCTTAATACTTCATTGACATTTAACCCACCCTCACAGTTTCCAAAATTTCTTAGTCATGCTTTTCGGGTTTTTTTCCCCCAACTTTTATTTCAGATATGGCAGTTCATGTGCAGATTTCTTATATGGGCATATTGTGTGAGGCTGAGGTTTGGAGTACGGATCTTGTCACCCAGGTAGTAAGCATAGTAGCCAATAGGTAGTTTTTTTAACCCAGCCCCTCTCCACCATCCTCAAGTAGTCCACGAAGTCTGTTGTTCTCATATTTATGTCCATATGTGCTCAATGTTTAGCTCCCACTTATAAGTGAGAACATGCAATTTTGGTTTTCCGTTCTTGCCTTAATTTGCTTAGGATTATGGCCTCCAGCTCCAACCATGTTGCTGTGAAGGACATTTCATTCTTTTTTATGGCTGTGTGGTATTCCATGGTGTATATGTACCACATTTTCTTTATCAACCTTGCCATTGATGGGCATCTGGGTTGACTCATATGGAACAACAACAAAAAAAGCCAGAATAACCAAAGTAATTCTAAGCAAGAAAACAAAGCCAGAGACATCACATTACTTGGCTTCAAACTATAGGATAAAGCCACGGTAAGCAAAAGAGCATGATACAGGCACAAAAACAGACACAGAGACCAGTGGAACAGATAGAAAACTCAGAAATAAAGCTGCACACTTATAACCATTTGATCTTTGACAAGATCAACAAAAGCAATGGAGAAAGGACCTCAGATTCAATAAATGGTGCTAGGATAATTGGCTAGCCATATGCAAAAAATTGAAGCTGGATCCCTATCTTTCACAATATACAAAAATTAGCTCAAAATGCATTAACAATTTTAATGTAAGAATGCAACCTCTAAAAATCCTAGAAGGAAAACTAGGAATTACTCTTCTTTACATCAGCATTGGCAAATAATTTTTGGCTAAGTCCTCAAAAGCAACTGCAATAAAAACAAAAATTAACAAGTGGGACCTAATTAAAGAGCTTCTGCATAGCAAAAGAAACTATCAACAGAGTAAACAGACAACCTACAGGATGGGAGAAAATATTTGCAAACTTGCCCCAGGACAAGTTAAGACCAGTTGTTCCTGTTTCAAAAATTGTTGGAACATGTAGTCTAAGCTATCAACATCTTGCAACAGAGATATTGCAATAACCTTAAATGGTCTTCGTGTTTTTACTCTCTCTCTCTCTTTCCTGGTGTCTATTTGCCACACATAGCCAGCGTGATTCTGTTAAAACCTAAGATAAGTCTTGTCAATTCTGCAGAAACTCCTCTAATGTATTTATTCAACCAATTTATTGGCTATTTTGTGCTAGGCATTATTCCAAGTGCTGTTTTAATGGGGGAAGGCAGACAATAAAGAAAAGAAGTATTAAACTATATAGGATATATAAATACATACAATATATTTTATATGGCATGGGGAGGCCACATTGAAAGGTGAAATTGAAGCAGGTAGAAAGGAGGCCAGATGGACGTCTAAGGATGATGATTCTGGAAGAGGAAACAGCAAGTGTAAAGGCCGTAGAGTGTGACTTTTTTTTTTTGAGATATAATTCACCTGTCATAAAGTCTACAAATTAGTGGTTTCTAGTATATTCACAAAGTCACCACTACCTAATTTCAGGACGTTTTCTTCACTCCAAAAAAACACCCGTAGCTGCATTATTCATACTAGCCTAAAAGCAGAAATGATCCACGTGTCCATCAACTAATGAATAGGTAAATAAAATGTGGTATATCCAAACAATGGAATATTATTTGGCAATAAAAAGAAAGGAAGTACTGATACATGCTACAACATGAATGAATAGTGAAGATATTACACTGAGTGAAAGAAGCCAGTTAGAAAGGACCACATATTATATGATTTTCTTTATGTAAAATGTCTAGAAGAGGCAAATCCATAAAGACAGAACATAGACTAATGGTTACCTAGGACTATAAAGGAAGGGGAATTGGGTGGTAATAACGAAGGGGTGCAGTGTTTCTTTTTGGAATAATAAAAATATTCTAAAATTGTGTAGTGATGGGTGCACAACTCTGAAATATATACTAAAAACCATTGAATTGTACACTGTAGTTGAATTGTATAAAATGTGAATGATTATATCTTAATAAAGATATAATCTTTATTATATAATAAATATATAAATAATCGTTATTTATATAATACTTAGTATTAAAGATATATAATCTTTATTTATATAATACTTATATAGCCTTAAGTTAGTATATAATAACATATTATTAAGTTATTATATACTAAAGGTTATTATAAAATAAAGATATAATCTATATTATATCTTTTGTTTTGTTTTGTTTTTAGAGACTTATTCAGTCACTCAGGAGTACAGTGGCTAGATCTTGGCTCACTACAACCTCTGCCTCCCAGGTCAAGCTATTGTTGTGCCTCAGCCTCCTGAGTAGCTGGAATTACAGGCACATGCTACCACACCCAGCTAATTTTTAGTATGGATGTGGTTTCGCCATGTTGGCCAGGCTGGTCTTGAACTCCTGACCTCAAATGATCTACCCACCACAGCCTCCCAAAGTGCTGAGATTACAGGTGTGACCTGCCATGCCTGGCCCTATTATTGATTATTATCTCAAAAAAGAAATATTTTTATATTTCAATAAAGATATTATTATTAATTATCTCAATAAAGATATTTTTAAATTCTTTAAAAAAATGTTTTAATAGAAGAAACTCCATGCCATTATCAGCTACTCTCCATTCTCTCACCTTCTCCTAGCCCCTGGAAACCACTAAAGTACTTTCAAAAACAAATGTTTTAATTTCGATAAAGTCCAATTTATTTATATTTTCTTTAGTTTCTTGTGCATTAGGTATCACATCTAAGAAACCATTGACTAATCCAAGGTCACGAGGATTTACACCTATATTTTACTCTTAAATTTAGGTCTTTAATACATTTTGAGGTAATTTTTGTATATTGTGTGAAGCAGTGTTACAAATTCATTCCTTTGCATGTGGATATTCACTTGACCAAATACTATTTGCTGAAAAGATTGTTCTTTCCTAATTTAATTGTCATAGCACTCTTGTCTTAAATTAATTACTGGTAGAATATGTGAGTTTCTTTCTGGACTTTTCATGTTATTTGATTTTTTTTTCTTTTTTTTTTTAATTGTACTTTAGATTCTGGGGTACATGTGCAGATCATGCAAGATTGTTGCATAGGTACATTCATGGCAAGGTGGTTTGCTGCCTCCATCCCCCCAACACCTATGCCTGACATTTCTCCCCACATTGTTTATATCCTAATGCCAGTTTGACACAGTCTTGATTACTATAGCTTGGTAGTAAGTTTTGAAATTGTGAATTGTGAGTCCTCTAACTTTGTTCTTATTTTCCCAAGATTGCATTGGTTTTTCTGAGTCCCTTGCATTTCCATATGAATTTTGGAATCTACTTGACAATTTCTGCAAAAAAATTCAGCTGGAGTTTTGATAGAGATTGCATTGCATCTGTAGAACAATTTAGGGGGTAGTTCTCCCTTAATATCAAATTTTCCAATCTAGGAACACAGGATGTCTTCTCAATTATTTAGGTCTTTAATTTCTTTTAATGATGTTTTCAGTGTACAAATCCTGCACATCTTTGTTATTTTATTCTTTTTGATGCTTTTAAAATGGAATTGTTTCTTAATTTAATTTTTGGATTGTTTATTGCTACTGTGGAAACACACTTGATTTTTTGTATGTTGTATTTTATGTTTTGTGTATTGACTTAATACCTTTCAACCTTTTGAACCTGCTTATTAGTTCTAATTGTTCATGTGAGTGCATATATATATGTGTGTGTGTATTATTATATTCATTACTATCTACAAATACAAATGGTTTTTCTCCTTTCTTTCAAATATGGATGCTTTTTATTTCATTTTCTTTCCTGATTGTCCTTGTGTGAGGTACAATCCTGAATATAAGTAATAAGCAAGGACATCCTTTTCTTGTTCCTGATCTTCAGGGGAAAGTTTTTATTCTTTCATCATTAAGTATGAAGTTAACGCTAGGTTTTTTCTCTCTTTTTTGTAGATGCTCTCTAACAGGTTGAAAAATTTGCTTCTTTCTTAGAGTGTTGAGTGGTTTTTTTTTATTGTTATGAAAGGGCTTTAGATTTTGTCAAATGAGATGATTATGCATTTTTGTCCTTTACTATGTTAATATGGTGTATTATACTGTTGAATTTTCCTATGTTGGCTCAATGTTTTATTCCTGGGATAAAACTCACTTGGTCTTTTTATGTTACTGGATTTGGTCTTCTAGTATTTTGTTGAGAATATTTGCATCTATATTCATAAGAAATTTTTGTCTGTAGTTTTCCTTTCTTGTGATGTCTTTGATTTGGTATCAGAGAAATACTAACCTCATAGAATGAGTTGAGAAGCTCTTCTTCCTCTTCTGTGTTTTGAAAAAATTTGTGAAGAACTGGTGTTAATTCTTCTTTAAATGTTTGGCAGAATTAAACACTGAAGACATCTGTTTCTTGGCTTTTCTTTGAGAGAAGCGTTTTGATTACTTATTCAAACTGTAGTTTTCATATGACTATCAGATTTTCTACCTTTTTCTTAAGATATTTCAGTAGTTTGTGTCTTTCTATGAATTCTTCTATTTCATCTAGGTTATCTAATTTGTTGTCATACAATTGTTTATGATTCCCTTATATTTCCTTTTATTTCTGTAACATTTTTCATTTCTGATTTTAGTAATTTGAGTCTTCTGCCTTTGTTTTTTATGGTCAGACTTTTTTTGTTGTGTTGTATTTATATTTTCACTCATCTCAAAGTATTTTATAATTTCCTTTGTAATTTCTTATTTGGTTTACTGGTTATTTATGAATGTGTTTAATTTTCATGTATTTGTGAATGTACTATATAGTCTTCTTTTATTGATTATAATTTCAGTCCATATAGTAAAAGAAAATACTTTTTATTATTGTAATCATTTAAAAATGATTGAGACTTGTTTTGTGGTTTAATACATGGTCTATCTTGAAGTATATTCCATGAGCACTTGAGAAGACTATGTATTCTGCTATTGAGTGAAATTGTATATAGATACCTGCTAAGTCTATGTGGTTAATAGTGCTGTTCAGGTCTTATCAGTCATCTATAGTTTTGATTTTTTGATATGCCATCTAGTTGCTATTTTCATTATTAAAAGTGGGGTGTGGAAGTCTCAAAACATTATTGTTAAATGGTCTATTTACCTCTTTAATTATGTCAATTTTTGCTTCACACCTTAAGGGGCTTTGTTAGATATTTATTAATGTTATTCTTTTATCATTGTAAATGTTCTTGTCTTTATTAACATTTTTTTGTCTTAAACTCTCTTTTGTGTAATATTCTAGTTCTCTGTTCCCTTTGTCATTTTAAAAAACTCTTCAATTTTCAACCTATTTTTGTTTTTGAATCTAAAGTGTAACTCTTGATAGGAATAGCATCGAATCTGTAAATTACTTTGGGCAGTGTGGTCATTTTAAAGATATTGATTCTTCCAATCCATGAACATTGGATGTTTTTCCATTTATTTGCATAATCTCTGACTTCTTTCAGCAGTGCTTTGTTGTTCTTCATGTAGAGATCATTCACTTCCTTGGTTAGCTGTATTCCTAGATATTTTATTTTCTTTGTGGCTGTTGTAAATGGGATTGTGTTCTTGCTTGACTGTTATCTTGGACATTATAGTTGTATAGAAATGCTACTGATTTTTGAGCTTTGATTTTGTATCCTGAAAGCTTGCTAAAATTGTTTATCAGTTCTAGTCACACTACTCAACTTCAAGCTATACTATAAGGCTATAGTAACCAAAACAGCATGGTAAACAGACACATAGACCAATGGAATAGAATACAGAACCTAGAAATAAAGCTGCTCATCTTCAACAAGGCTGACAGAAATAAGCAATGGAGAAAGGACTCCCTATTCTATAAATGGTGCTGGGATAAATGGATAGCCATATGCAGAAGAATAAAACTATATGTTTATCTTTAATCGTATTAAAAAATTAACTCAAAATGCAATTAAAGATTAAATGTAAGACCTCAAACTATAAATCTTCTAGAAGAAAACCTAAGAAATACCCTTCTTGACATTGGTTTGGCAAAGAATTTTGTCTAAGTCCTCAAAAGCAGCTGCAACATAAAAATGGACAAGTGGAATCTAATTAAACTAAAGAGCTTCTGCACAGCGAAAGAAAGCATCAACAGAGAAAACAGACAGCCTACAGAATGGGAGAAAATATTCACTAATTATGCATCCAACAAAGATGTAATATCCGGAATCTATAAGGAACTTAAATCAATGAACAAGCAAGAAACAGACACATCACAAAAGACATACAAACAGCCAACAAACATGAACAAATACTCATAATCACTAATCATCAGAGAAATGCCAATCAAAACCACAATGAGATACTATCTCGTACTAGTCAGAATGGTTATTGTTAAAAAGACAAAAATAAACAGATGCTGATGAGGCTGCAGAGAAAAAGGAATATTATATACTGTTGATGGGAATGTAAATTAGTTCAGCCACTGTGGAAAGCAGTTTAGAGATTTCTCAAAGGACTTAAATAGGGACAATTTGAACCTGTTTGCAAATGACATAATTATATATTTAGAAAACCCCATCATCTCAGCCCAAAATCTCCTTAAGCTGATAAGCAACTTCAGCAAAGTCTCTGGATACAAAATCAATGTGCAAAAATCACAAGCATTCCTATACACCAATAATAGACAAACAAAGAGCCAAATCATGAGTGAACTCCTTTTCACAATTGCTACAAAGAGAATAAAATACCTAGGAACACAAATAAAAAGGGAAGTGAAGGACCTCTTCAAGGAGAACTACAAGCCCAAGAAAATAAGAGAGGACACAAATAAATGGAAAAACATTCCATGTTCATGGTTAGGAAGAAACAATATCATGAAAATGGCTATACTGCCCAAAGTAATATATAGATTCAATGCTATCCCCATCAAGCTATCAATGACTTTCTTCACAGAATTGGAAAAAAGCATCTTAAGCTTTATATGGAACCAAAAAAAAAAAAAAAAAAAAAAAAAACCTGCATAGCTAAGAAAACCCAAAGAAAAAGAAGCAAAGCTGGAGGCATCACACTATCTGACTTCAAACTATATTACAAGGCTACCATAGTCAAAACAGCATGATTCTGGTACCAAAACAGAGATATAGACCAATGGAACAGAACAGAGGCCTCAGAAGGAACGTCACACAACTACAACCATCTGATCTTTGACAAACCTGACAAAAACAAGCAATGGGGAAAGGATTCTCTATTTAATAAATGGTGTTGGGAAAACAGGCCAGCCATATGCAGAAAGCTAAAACTGGATCCCTTCCTTACATCTTATACAAAAATTAGCTGTAGATGAATTAAAGATTTAAACATGAGACCTAATACCATAAAAACTCTAGAAGAAAACCTAGGCAATAACATCCAGGATGTAGGCAGGGACAAGGACTTCGTGATTAAAACACCAAAAACAATGGCAACAAAAGCCAGTATAGACAAGTGGGATCTAATTAAACTTAAGAGCTTCTGCACAGCAAAAGAAACTATCATTAGAGTGAACCAGAAACCAACAGAATGGGAAAAAATTTTTGCAATCTACCCATCAGACAAAGGGCTAATATCCAGAATCTACAGAGAACTTAAACAAATTTACAAGAAAAAAACAACCCCATCAAAAAGTGGGCAAAGGATATGAACGGGCACTTTTCAAAAGAAGACATTTATGCAACCAAAATACATATTAAAAAAAGCTCATCAAATGCAAATCAAAACCACATTGAGATACCACCTCATGCCAGTTAGAATGGCGATCATTAAAAAAATCAGGAAACAACAGATGCTGGAGAGGATGTGGAGAAATAGAAACCCTTTTACACTGTTGTGGGAGTATAAATTAATTCAACCGTTGTGGAAGACAGTGTGGCAATTTCTCAAGGATCTAGAACTAGAAATACCATTTGACCCAACAATCCCATTACTGGGCATTTACCCAAAGGATTACAAATCATTCGATTATAAAGATGCATGCACATGTGCTTATTGTGGCACTGTTCACAGTAGCAAAGACTTGGAACCAACCCAATGCCCATCAATGATAGACTGGATAAAGAAAATGTGGCACATATACACATGGAATACTATGCAGCCACAAAAAAAGATGAGTTCATGTCCTTTGCAGGGGCATGGATGAAACTGGAAATCATCATTCTCAGCAAACTGACACAAGAACAGAAAACCATACACCACATGTTCTCACTCATAAGTGGGTGTTGAACAATGAGAACACATGGACACAAGGAGGGGAACATCAAACACTGGGGCCTGGAGAGTTGGGGACTAGGGGAGAAATAGCAGGGGGCAGGGTATTGGGAAGGGATAGCATTAGGAAAAATATCTAATATAGATGATGGGGTGATGGATGCAGCAAACCACTATAATGGCACGTGTATACCTACGTAACAAAGCTGCACGATCTGCACATGTACCCCAGAACTTAAAGTATAATAAATAAATAAATAAAACAGAATTACCGTTCAACCCAGCAATCCCATTACTGCATAGGTACCTAAAAGAAAATAGATCATTATACCAAAAACACACATGGACTTGTATGTTCATTGCTGTGCTATTTACAACAGCAAGACATGGAATGAAGCTAGGTGCCCATCAATGGTGGATTGGGTAAGGAAAATGTGGTACATATACACTATGAAATACTATACAGCCATAAAAAAGAATAAAATCATGTCCTTTGCAGATGATTTGGATACAGCTGGAGGCCATAATCCTAAGTGAATAAATGCGGGAACAGAAAACTATCACGTGTTCTTACTTGTAAGTGGAAGCTAAACATTGAGCAAACATGGACATAAATATAGGAACAATAGATACAATAGATACTGAAGAATATTAGTGGGATGAATAGATTGAAAATTTAACTATTTGGTACTATGCTCACTACCTGAGTGTAATATACCCATGTAACAAACCTGTACATGTACTCTGTATCTAAAATAAAAGCTGAAAATTTAAAAAAAGGTTTAACTCTTGTAGATAACGTATATTTGGATCCTTTTAAAAAATCTGACAACCTTTGCCTTTGAGTAGGAATGTTTAATATATCTACATCTAATGTAATTACTACTATGTTGGGATTTACCTCTGTCATTTTATTATTTGTTTTCTATATGTCTTATGTCTTTTATTTTCCTATATTCTTCCATCACTGCCTTCTTTGATGTTAAATAGATATTTTCTACTGTTTCATTTTAATTCCCTGCTGTTTCTTTACAAATAGTCCCTTTTATTTCTGTAAAGCATTTCATGCTTGTATATATTCATATGTTTTTCTTCTTCCTCTTCCTCCTCCTCCTTCTCCTCCTCTTCTTCCTCTTCCTCTTCTTCTTCTTCCTTCTTTCTTCTTTCTTCTTCTTCTTTTGACTTGGAGTCTCACTCTATCACCCATGCTGGTGTACAGTAGCACAATCTTGGCTCACTGCAACCTCCATCTCTTGAGTTCAAGTGATTCTTCTGCCTTAGCCTCCTAAGTAGCTGGGATTACAGGTGCCCACCACCACACGCAGCTAATTTTTTTGTGTGTTTTTAGTAAAGATGGGGTTTCACCATGTTGGTCAGAGCTCCTGACCTCAAGCGATCCACCTGCCTCGGCCTCCCAAAGTGCTGGGATTATTAGTTATTTTCTTAGTAGTTGTCCTGGTGATTACAATTAATATCTTAAACCTATAACAACATAGTTTGAATAATATGAACTTAATTTCAAAAGTATATTCCTATACAACTCCTCCATTTTATATAGTTACTATTGCAGATTACATCTTTATACATTGTGTGACCATTAACATAGATTTATAATTACAATTTTGCCATTTAAATAATATAGAAAATAAGAGGTATTACAAAGCAAATGAAACTGGGTTTTATACTGACACATGCAACTACTGTGTAACTTTTACTAGTGTTCTTTATCTCTTTATATGGCTCTGAGTTTCTATGTCCTTTCATTTTCACCTGAAGGACTCCTGTTAGCATTTCTTATAGGTCAAGTCTACTAGAAACAAACTCTCTTAGCTTTTTTTTTTTTTAAATCTAGGAATATCTTAATTTTTCTTTATTCTTGACGTTTAGTTTAGTTATCTATAGAATTCTTGGTTGAATTTTTTTTCCCCTTTCAGCATTTTAAATAGTTCATTCAGGACTGGGCATGGTGATTTATGCCTGTATTCCAAGCACCTCGAGGGGCTGAGGTGGGTGGATAGCTTGAGCCCAGGAGTTCAAGACCAGCCTGAATAATATAACAAGACCTCATCTCTACAAAAAAATAAGAAAATTTGGTTGGTGTGGTGATGCATACCTGTAGTACCAGCTACTTGAGAGGCTAATGTGAGAGGATCATTTGAGCCCAGGATGTTGAGGCTGCAGTGAGCTATGATCACACCACTGCACTCCAGCCTGGGCAACAGAGCAAGACCTTGTCTAAAAACAACCAAAAACAAAAGTTCATCCCACTGCTTTCTGGCTTCCATGGTTTCTGGTGAGAAATCAGCTGTAGATATTATTGAGGGTCCTTTGGACATGGTGAGTCACTTTTTTTCTTTCTGCTTACAAAATTCTCTCTTTATTTTTGGTTTTGGCAATTTTACTACATGCAACTCAGTGTCGATTTGTTTGAATTTATCATGCTTGGAGTTCATTGAACTTCTTGAATGTGCAGATTCATATATTTCATCAAATTTGGAAAGTTTTTAACCATTATTTCTTCAAATATTTTTTTCTGCCTATATCAAGCATATGGTGGTATGCCTGGCAGTGTTTCTCATGACTTGAAGATCTGTTCATTTTTCTTCATTCATTTGGCTTTCTATTTCTCAGATTGAGTAATCTCAATTGTCCTATCTTCAAGTTTGCTGATTCTTTCTTATGCTTGTTCAGAGCTGCTATTGAGTGCCTTTCGTGAATTTTTAATTTATTAGTAAACTTTTTTACTTCCAGGTTCTCCAATTGGCTCCTTTTTAATAATTTCTATCTCTATAGATATTATTTATTTTGGGCAATATCTTTCTTATGCTTTCTTTTAGTTCTTAAAACATGGTTTCCTTTAGTTCTTTGAACTCATTTGTAGTAATTGATTTAAAGTGGTAGTCTAGTAAGTACAATGCTTGGTTTTCTCTATTGGCTGCTTCCCCACTCACTTCGCCCTGTATAGGATATACTTTTGTGTGTTGCTTTGCATCTCTCATAATATTTTTTTAAAAACCAGACAAATTAAATAATACAATGTGGCAACTCTAGAAATCAGGTTATCTCCCCTTCCTCTGGCTTGTTGTTGCTGTTTCTTTTTGTGATTGTTCCTTCAGGGACTTTTCTGAACTAATTCTTTAAATTCTGTATTCTTTATTGTGTGTAAACACGGACATCTCTGCTTGGTTAGCTTAGATGTCAGCTAATGATTGGATGGAGATTTTCTTAAATGTCTGGAACCAATAATTCTTCCAGCCTTTGCCTAGGGGCTCTATGTGTGTGTTGGCATGTGTCTCCAAAACTCAGTCAGATTGTTGATGACTCTGTCTTTGCCTTCACTTCATGCTTGTCCAGAGCCCAAGGTCAGCCCACAGAGAGTTTAAGGCTTTCTCAGGTCTTTCCTGAACATGTGCACAGCCCTACACACGCATATGACCTTCTAGAATCTGAGGTATATGTCATAACTTTTCAATTCCCCTATGGATAGTTCCTTCCCAAGCTTTTCTTTGTAAACTTCTTTGATTAGCATGTTATTTCCCCCAACTGTTTCCACTGCCTCAAAGCAGCAAAGTTAATCAATTGCCTCTAATTTGTTTTGGCAAACATTGCTAGGGAGAAGGATTTTTGTAGCTGGTAAAGTTTTGTGTCAGGTCAAATAAAGACAGCTTTGTAGATAGGGTCTTCCAGGAAACCACCACATCCAGGTGAGGTAATGTTAGTTGTCTGGGAATTAGACTTTGAGGGAACTCCATCACCAATCTACCCCTTCATGGGCTGCCAGGCTGTTGGTTTTCAAGGTTTCCATGGAGCTGGAGCTGGAGCAAGAGTGATGGAAAAAGGGCAGGTTAAAATGCCTAAAATCACTCTGTTCTTTTCAAAATTCAATGTTTTTCACGTAAATACTCCCGATTGCTGCCAGTGTTTAGTTTATTTCCAGAGTTGTGAAAAAGCTGATTTTGATAAATTTTTCCATTTTTCCCCATTGCTTCTAAGACAGAATTTTCAGAGGTCTTTGCCATTTTTGGTGATGTCACATTTTTTTCTTTTATTTTAATTTGAGGAACAGCCAGGGGGCACTATGACTGAGGCAGAGTTGGGGAATGTTGAGGTCAGAGAGGCAACGGGGGCGACTCGGGGTGGGGGGGCCACAGAGAGTGTAGGAAGGACCTGAAGAACCGACCTTAAGGCCACTGTGAGGACTGTGGATTTTACTCCAAAGTGAAGATGCAGCAGGGACTTTGAGCACACAGGTGCCAGAGTATGACTTGGATTGAAACAGAGTCATTCTGGCTGCTGGGTACAAACTGAAACAGAATTTGAAGTGGGAAGGAACAGAACCAACTTTCTCTCAGAGAAAACCCAAATCCTTTCCCTGGCCTGCGAGGTCCTGCAGGATCTGCCTCTGGCCACCCCTCTGACCCCATATCTTAGCACTTGGCCCCTTTTTAACTTCGCTCCAGCTACACTAGATGATTTAATTTTCCTCAAATTCTGCCCTTGCCCCAGAGCCTTTGCCCCTGCTGTTCCATCTGCCTGGAGCACCTTTCCCACAGGTGTTCACACGGCTCATGCTCTTCCTTATGATCTTTGTCCAAATGCCACTTTATCAGAGGGACTTCTCTGTTTTATATAAAATGGCAACTCCCTTCCCTCTGCTTTTTATCCCATTACCCTCTTTTATGTTTCTTCAGAGCCTCTATCAACACCTCACATATTACTTATATATTTGTTATCAGTCTGACAATATAAACTGATTTATTCCAAGTTGTCTTTTTAGCCTCTAGGAGGAGGAGGAAGGGAAAAAAAATTTCCCAGGCAGAAGAACACATATTTTTCTTATTTTCTGAAAGCCTCCTTCTCAGGAAGGCCCTCCTAATGGAAACCTCCTCTTCAGCCCTGTAAGTGTGTCAAGTCCTGGGGCATTCTTGGGGTTGAATGAAAGTGTGCTGAAAGAAAGGCTAGGTGGAAGGAAGGGCTGATTAACTTTTGGTTCTAATGATCTCAGAAAGCCATTGGATTTGTCAACATCACCTTCTCTAACTTTATAACAAGGGATACTGCAGACTCAGCTGCTTCTCACAGGACAGGTTTACTTACCTCCCCTCCCCTCCCTTCCCCTCCCTTCCCCTCCCCTCCCCCCCCCACCCCTCCCCTCCTCTTTTTTTTTCTTTTTTTTTTTTTTTTTTTGAGACAGAGTTTTGCTCTTGTCACCCAGGCTGTAGTGCTATCTTGGCTCACTGCAACCTCTGCCTCCCAGATTCAAGCGATTCTCCCGCCTCAGCCTCCTGAATAGCTGGGATTACAGGCACCCACCACCATGCCTGGCTAATTTTTGTATTTTTAATAGAGACAGGGTTTCACCATGTTGGTCAGGCTGGTCTGGAATGTCTGACCTCAGGTGAGCCACCCGTCTCAGCCTCCCAGAGTGCTGGGATTACAGGTGTGAGTCATTGTACCCAACCAGGACAGTTTTATTTCTTACTCCCAAAGTCGGAAGTGGATTAAATGGCTCTTCTTGGCATACTCCCCCATGCAGTAACTCAGGAATCCTGGCTCCTTTACCTTATGATGTTGCAATCTTAAATATGTGGGCTCTGAGAGAGAAACCCTGATGCAAGCACAGTGACCTTTGACTGCCTTAACACAGATGTGCCACATTTCACTTCTGCTCATATTCCACTGGATAAACTCAGCCACATGCCTCTTTCTCACTGCAGGGGAGGCTAGAAAGTGCTGTGGCTTGTATGTGGCAAACAGTGGTGTTTCTCTGCCGCAATCACCTTGAGAATGCAGATGGACAGCTCTTCCCAGTGTCTGCCCAGGAGTCAGCTGGATGTGAGGGAAGAAGTTGTTGGCTGCACAGGACAGGTTCTTGAGAGAGACCGACTAACCAGGGAGCTGTTGGTGGATCTGGGATGAGACTGATGAGTCTGGCCCAGATAGCCTCTTCCCTGTAAGCAAACCATCTTCTGGACATACAAATTCCAGAGAGCTTCAAACTTGACCCTCCAGTGATGTGCCCCACTGGGCATTTTCTTGGCAGTGTCTAGTGCCCTGAGGCAATGTTACCAGTGTCTCTCTGAGCTGATGTTGGAAAGCTCCTCAGGTAGAGCAGTTTGTTTTCACAGTGTGAACAGCAGCCTGAAATCAGGTTAGCTTGGCAACTTGCACAACAACTTTGCACTGGGTCATGATGAGCAGGGGTAGGAGGCGTTTCTTAGAGGTTGATTGATCCATATGTGTTTATGCAGATTTTCCTTAGAGAGCACACCTCCTCACCCTGACAGTCAGTGTATGCACAGGCCTCCTAATGCACTGTGCACTAGTTAAAATGTCCAATGTGGAAAGTATTATAACAGCTATGCGACCACCTCTGATTGGAAGCAGCTTTTGCTTCAGATATGATCTGTGTTACCAGAAAATCAGGCACATGCGGGTCCTGGCTTAATTTCTTTATTCTTTGTCCTTCTCTTGTTTATCATTTTTTAACCTTGGGAGGTGAATTGTAAAGCTCTGTGGTCCCTGTAGAGTGTCCCATGACATTTACATTGAGAAGCAAGATACATAGGCACATGAAAACCATTTAGACTAGCAAGGGACCTTTTGAGTGTGGGATTTTTCTTGAATAGTTCGTTCTCAGGCTTTGACATATTACTTGAGGGGTGGAGATTCCTTTAACCAAAACAGCAAACCCAAGCTAGGTACTCAGGTGCAGAACCAATGCCTGATTGCCTTGTTTTGGGTTTTGACTTCCCTAACTACCCATGATTATTGAATATGGAGCCATGCCCTTCTGCAGGTTCCCTTGTAATCTTATCTAAAATACAACCTGGTATTGTAATGAAAAGGAGCTGTTTTCCCACTTAAGGTCATTCAGTATGTGTGAGGCATAACGGTGCTTGGCCGAGGGGGCTTGTCAGGGTGAAATGCAGCCCTTCTGCTTGCCAGGCCCCACTCTTTGGTCCTGAGCTGTGTCAGACCAAAGGATGGGACATCCTTTTGTAATTTGAAATCTCAAAGGGGCACCCTTGTGCCCAGAGGCACCTCACAACATGTGCACAGCAGCCCCTGCAGGGCCACCATGCCCCTCACCACGTCCAGGTTCATCAGTGCCCTCAGCCTCCAGGTGATTCTCAGAATTCTCCATTGCCACTCAAGAAGAAAAGGCCGGAGGTGGAGGAATTTCTCCTCTAGGGCCAGTTCTCCCAAATCTATGATCGCCTCTATTTATTCTCAGACTCTTTTGTGACATTTCTGCCTGCCGATATTCAGCACACATGAGGAATTTTATTGCACACCCAAACCCTATAAGAATGTGAAATATAGCATGACAACATTTTGCTAAGTTAACTTATGTGGGATTCCACCCCCGCCCCCGCCATATTTCCCTCTTCTTCCACTCAACCAATTTAAGTGACAAAGCCATTTGATGCTCAGTTCCTCAGGACACATATGGGAGAAGTAGGAAGCAGGAAACAAAGAGTTGTCTTGACAGGCATTTCCAGAAGCTGATATTCTCGAGGGAGTGGAAAGACTCCATGTGTATACAAGATGGGAGGGACATCCTGAGTGACAGCGGCGGTTTCACGCCTTCCCACTTTGGGGAGGATCCCCTGGGTGAAGGAGGGGTTGATAGGCAGCTCTGGGCTATACCTGTTGGCAATTCTCTCTGAGAAGACTTCTGTGCCCCAACATGGCAGAAAGTGAGTCCTGTGCCCTTAAGGGTGGCACAGAGAAGCTGAGAAACTAATAGGATCTAAAAGGTCTCATGCCTGGAATGAGGGCTGCCCTCCTGGGGGACTGGTATGGACTCAAAGTTGTGGAACAGATGGGACAGTGGGCACCTCAGCAGTGCCTGCGTGTGCACGATGCTACCTCCCCTCCCAGACCCTCAACACTACGAGCTTGCCAGAACACAGACACAATCCTGGGGAAACCAGAGGTGGCATAAGGAATGCTGGAGTTTCAACTTCTACCATCCTGCAAATACACACAAAGTTACAGAAAAACAGATGAATTGCACACCTCAGTGCTGGACGGTGGGTTTGGGAAGAATGGCAAGGGAGGTATAAAACAGGTCCGTTTCTCTCCTTTCCCTTCTACTCCACCCACTCCTTTCTCTGTAGCCTCCTTTCTAAGAGTCTATCTGTGAAAAAAGCTGATGAGTGCTATGGGGCTGCTGGGTGGGGTGAGGGCTACAGATCTGAGGCCAGGTGTCATTGAACATAAAACTAGCTAGAGGGTCAGCTTAGCTCAGGGCTTCACATACTCCTTCACCTTGTGGTCAGGACAAGATGTGGGCCTGCCATTTTAACATGAAGCAAGGATTTCTCCAGCCCCTGCCACTTCTGGTATCTGCTCCGTGGAGGCTCATACCCTGTCTCCAGGGTCTGGATGGGGCTTCTTTGCTTTCTGGAATCCAGGGCCACCGCTCTGGCTTCTAAATGAAGGTCCCTTTACACAGGCAGGCTTCACAGCCACTGGGGCTGGTACATATCAGCTGTCACCGGGGCTGTAAGGAAGTGAGCCCAGGGCTGGGGGAAGGCCACTGAGATTCTGGTCCTGGCTCTGGCACCAGCTTGCAGTATGTCAGAACACATTCCCACACTTCTTCAAGTCCTTGATGCATCCTTGGGAAATGAGGGGATTGGCCTTGAATAATTTATAAGGTTTCATTCAGCTCTTCAATGTCTATAACTGTGACAACATTTGACATTCATTCTTTTGGGTTGCTTCTTTTATACCCTTACAGATTTCTATGGGTTTCATCCCCTTCCTCTAACAATGACAACAGCAATGTCTCCCCTGTGAACAGGGTGTTCCAGCTTAAAACAATGTCTCCGTGTCAATGAGCCGTGTGAGTCCCAGGATTCAGGACCTGCTGTCGTGGAGCCCCTTTTCTCTTTTCTTCCTTGATTGCCTTTCTAATTCTTTCTTTCTTCCTTGGAGGCTTCTGGGTTTGCCCAGGGCCAGCCCTTGGCCCCACTGCACATAGTCACCCTGTCCCCTGTCAGCCATCCTCTTAAGAGCTCTCTCATGTACATTTCCATGCACATTTGTGGGGACCAAAGCAAATGACTCTGGCCACACTTTAAGCATCACTCCATGCCTTCACATGCGTGAAGAATTTTTGCTGTTCTTCTAATTACAAATGTCAAATATCATAAATTTGTGTAGAATGCAGGTATATTAGAATGCTTCTCATAGATAGTGCTACCACCAAGAAAGAAGCACTATTAGGATTTGGTGTACACACTGCCAATGTTTTCTCCTTCTGAATGTAGGCTCTTCCTTCCCATGGCCTTTTCTTTAAGCCTGGTGCCTCCTAAGGTTGATAGAGTAAAATGTTTTTTGTGCAATCTGATTCAACAGTGGACAAGAGAGAGGCTGCTTCCATAATAAGGAATAGTACACAAGCTAGCAGGAAATTAACCTTCTCTATGCACTTTTCAGTATTTTTAGCTTCTCTCCTCCTATCATTGATACTTCTCTGTGGCCCCATCAAGTTGCAGACACAGATGAAGAGGAGTTTGACACTGACCCAATCCTATGTCCAGACAGTAGCACATTGGGATCTGGGTGGCAGTGGGATGGACACATCTCTATTTATTGTTCTTAGAGACATGTCGGTTCATGAGGAAAGGCCAGTGTCATGCAGATCTATAGTTGGAAAAGGGAGGAGTGTTTTACTAATCTTTTCATATAATTGTGGATATTCTTCTGTGATACTAAACCAAACACAGCCAGTACCTAGGAGTTAATTACAATGTGAAATCTGAAACCACACTAATGAAATTTTTTAAGTCTGTTACACTAAAATCTATTGATTTATCTTGCTTCAAATAAAAATATTACGCAGGACCGGGCACAGTGGCTCATGCCTGTAATCCCAGCACTTTGGGAGGCTGAGGCGGGTGGATCACGAGGTCAAGAGATCGAGACCATCCTGGTCAACACGGTGAAACCCTGTCTCTACTAAAAATACAAAAAATTAGCTGGGCATGGTGGCGCATGCCTGTAATCCCAGTGACTCAGGAGGCTGAGGCAGGAGAATTGCCTGAACCCAGGAGGCGGAGGTTGCAGTGAGCCGAGATCGCGCCATTGCATTCCAGCCTGGGTAACAAGAGCGAAACTCCGTCCCAAAAAAAAAAAAAAAAAAAGAAATATTACGCATGTATATTTTGTACCATACTAAACTGGCTATTTTGAAAACGTTGATTCACTGTGTTATGTAGATCTAAATGTTGACCAAGATATTTCATTAATATTAAATAATCACATTCATTAATACTGCTACGCATCTGTGATTGTTAATACTGAGTGTCAACTTGATCGGATTGAAGGATACAAAGTATTGATCCTGGGTGTGTCTGTGTGGGTATTGCCAAAAGAGATTAACATTTGAGTCAGTGGGCTGGGAAACGCAGACCTACCCTTAATCTAGGTGGGCACCATCTCTTCAGCTGCCACTTCACTAGAATATAAGCAGACAGGAAAATGTAAAAAGAGAGACTGGCCTAGCCTCCCAGCCTACACCTTTCTTCTGTGCTGGATGCTTTCTGCCCTTGAACTTAGGACTCCAAGTTCTTCAGTTTTGGAACTTGGACTGGTTCTACTTGCTTCTCAGCCTGCAGTTCACCGATTGTGAGACCTTGTGATTGTGTAAGTAAATACCTAAATAAACTCCCCTTTCCATCTATCTATCTGTCTATCCCATTAGTTCTGTCCCTCTAGAGAACCCTAATACACCATCTCATCAGAAAAGTAAGTATTGGAAAGCTGTCAAGCCCATAGCAACTGATACAAGTTTTCCAAATT
Organism: Sapajus apella; assembly: GCF_009761245.1. Lineage (NCBI taxonomy): Eukaryota > Metazoa > Chordata > Mammalia > Primates > Cebidae > Sapajus > Sapajus apella. The sequence goes on along the minus strand of NW_022436971.1, from coordinate 4,997,628 downwards.
CTTAATTTTCACTTAAAAGCTGGAATTTTATCAGTAGCAACAAGAAACCATTAGTTTTTCTTGAAATGATGGGCTTACTTTATTCATTTTCAAGGAAATATCTGCCAGAAACCTGAGTTTGAATAACCATGGTCCGTTTTCCTGTAGACTAAAGGTAGTTCTCCATGAAAAAAGACAAGAAAAGAAAAAGGATTGTTCAGTTTGCAGCTCAGACAATGGTACAAGTGCTTCCTCTTGGACCAACCATAGTCCTGGGGGACACAGTAGAAGTGCAAGATAAGTATCTCCCATTTTATCACACAGATTGTTAAAGATAAGTATCTCCCGTCTTATCACACAGAATGTTAAAAAAGATTGGCTTCAATAAAATTGATAACTTTTATGGTTTCATCAAGAACATTTTTTTTAAAACAACATATTCTATTTAACACAGTATATTCAAAATATTATTTCAACATATAATCAATACAGTCATTGTTAATGAGATATTTGACATTCTTTTCTTGTATGCCTTTGAAATCTGTTATGCATTTTGCTCTTATAGCGCTTCTCAATTAAGACTAGAAAAAGTATTCAGCAGCCACATAGGACTACTGTATTATTTAGCCTAGAAAATAGGACTTTTCAAGAACATTCTTAATTCAAGCTATCTTAAAAAAAATTTACTGTGAATGTGTGGAGGTGAAGAATTCAACTGTCCTGTACATCACTGATACAGATGTCAGCACAGAGAAAGGTAAATACTGTTTTGGTATTACCATGAAGATAAGTCTTGACCTCCTGGATCTTTCAAAAGGGTCTTGGGGATGCTATAGCCTCACAGACCACACTTTAGGAACTTCTAGGCTAGAATTAAGTAGGATTAGACTCTAATGTCTTGGCTTTGGTGTTTTGCTGCCTATGTGAATGAAACACAATCTGGAACTGCATATTTCAAGAATAATGTACACATTAATTCATTTTGGACACATCTAAGTTTGAGTTACGTCCATGACCTGTAGAAAAAAAATGAACCAGACCACTTCCAGAGAGCAGCCTCTGAGGGTTGATTTCAAAGACGGGTTTGTTTTACGGCATCTCGGCACATCCCGTTTAGGGGAAACACCATGGAGCTGATGGAGTGGCTCAGGAAACAATTAGGAACATTGCTGAGGCTTGCACATCAAAGCAGATGGTAGGACAAATGTCTGTCAGCGCTATTGCCAGTGAGATCAGCCGATAGCTGGAGGGTCAACAGGAGGTGTCATCTGAGGGAAATGTGGCCACATGGTTGGGGCAGGGTGGTTGCAGTTGGCTAAGAGCTGGGTGACAGGGGAACCCCGGGTCCCGTCTGAGCAACTGCGGAACCAGCCTCTCTTCCCTTTGGCCACTTGGAGTCCTAGCCTCAGTTTCCATGAGAATCTCATACAGGGCAGATTGTGGTCGCTACCTGGACTGCATTTGTCTAGGGCTTCATATTTCTAGGCTATTTCTATTCATTATCCGGTTGGATTTTTCACCCAATTGTGAAGGCTAAGCAAGGCAGACTTTATTCTCATTCACCAGGAAATAGAGGCTTGGAAGGGAAGAGCCTTTTCCCAAGACCCCATAATAGGGTCTTGTACCTTCAAAGACCCCACAATAGGGTCTTGTAGGGTCTTGTCTTGTCTCCAAGGACACAGGCAGCAGTGGGTGTGGGACTGCAGTGTAGACTCTTCCAGATTTCAGCTCTTCGCTTTACCAGGTGTGTGTGCTCTGAGGGCTCCTTAGGCCATGATTGTGTGAGTGTGTGTGTGTGTGTGTGTGTGTGTGTGTGTGAGAGAGAGAGAGAGAGAGAGAGAGAGAGAGAGAGAGAGAGAGAAAGGAGACAGAAGAGTGCTACCCTTTCAGTTTTGCGCAGAAAGACTTTCTTTGGGGTTCTGGAATGCTTTCCAGCCAGCCCAGGATACCCCTTGCCATATCTGGAAGCAGAGGGTACAGACCGGGAGCTACTAATCTCTGATTAGTGGGCTCCCTTGATAGAAAAGCAGGCTTTGATTTGGGGGTGCTGTCTGTGGGTGTAGCAGTCTAACCTTGGTTTCCTGCTGGATTTCAGAACAGTGATATGACAGCTCAGAGGACACACGGCCTCCTGCTATCTCCCCACCCTGGTGACACAGGCCAGCAGGAAGTATCTGCAGTTGCTGATCTCAGCCTTGTCCTGTCAAAGTTTCTGAGAAGTCCTGATGTCTAAAAGCTTTGTAATTATACTTTGCCTCATTATATTTTATTAGGTGTCCAGGTCTTTGCACTGCTCCCTCTGGACACTAGAAGGTAACTCTACCATTTTTGCCAGGGGAAAGTGTCTGAGTGACAGAGAAAACAAGCTCTTAGCCCCATTGCGTCCCCTAGCAGCCTCCACCTCTGACTCTTGTACCGCTCTGCTCTCACTCTGAGCAGCCTGCCTCACCACCCAATTGGGTTAGCTCAGCCATTAAACTCTGTTTGAAGTTTTATTTCCCTCTATTCTTGCTATCTCAGTGGGCAATCACTCCGAGGACATTTTGTAACAAACAGCATTTTCTGTTCTGTGAGAACACAGACCTCTGGCCTGCAGCCTGCTTGTGTCTGAGAGCCTAGTCCATCCCTTCCCCCAACCTGAACCTCATTCTTTCTCCCTTCTTATAATTACAACAAATAGTATTGTTACTTCTGAAGGCCTCAAGTGCATAGAATGAAGTTCAGTGACACTAGCATCAAGACCTGTCTTCCGTTTTGCTTTATTTTGTCCCCATTTCTGTCCCATTCTCTCTTTCCATAAGACCCCACTTGTGAGGTCCCACATCGATAACTTTGAGACTCATAGGCCCCTGCTCTTGCCAAATATGCCCCCACCCAGCAAGAAAGCCTCCCTGCCTGGCTAGCTAGATCCCCTATCAACTGTGCCAGCTGTGCCCCACCCAATCTTCAGCCCAAGGAGTTTCACCTCCCTGCCAGCTCAGGAAATTATTCAAATAAGCCAACCACATCCTTCCCGGTAACTATGGTGCACCCCAGCCTCCTGTTACTACAAAGCTGCCCCTCTGGGTTACTCAGCTCCCAAGTACAACCCCCATATGGCCTTGCATGGTTGCCATGTCCTCTTCTCCTGGCTGTGAGTGTACGTGGCCAAGCTGCTGTCAGTATCACCTGTCCAGTGCTGGGGATCCCTCCGTCGCCAAAGGCCTGAGTAGTAGGTGATCAGAGCACTACTCTAGGGTGTTAATGTGTGCACTTCCAGACTATCTTCCGTACTTTCTTTAAACATCTGTGTAGCCATTTAAAATACATTGTGTGCTTGCACCTTGCACGAGGTTCTGCGCTCTACATCTCACTGTTTCTCATCTGAGCGCCGGTCTCAGGGTTGCACCCACATCTCTTTGTCACTCACTATTCTGGACGTGCCAGTGGCTTTTACTGTCTACTCCTAGGAGACTTTGAGGGCTCTCTCCGGTGTTAAGAGAAAGGCAGGCTGGAAGTGGCCCTCAATCAAAATGGCGAGAATACCCAGCTCTCCACCCTCGCTTCCTGAGATCATCACCTGAGCAAACGAGTTGCACTCAAATCCTTGTCTTGTGTTCTGCTTTTATCTTGTAACTTGAGAATTCCACATGTTGTTCTCTGCAGACACATTTTCAGTGTGTCTGACTGTCACACGGAATTCCAACATGTGCTCATCACTACATGCTACACCCCCATATCCCTGGCAACAGATGCCGAGATTGCCCATAGCCTGTCTGCTGTCAGACACAACGCTGGGCCAGCCATGCTTGGCCACCTATTTGTGTGAGTGGGTGAGGTGGGTGAGCTAGGCTCTCTGGGGCATACATCCAGGCATGGGATTGTTGGGGTTCAGAGAATATGCAGACTTAATCTAAGTGTTGTCAGACTTCTCTCTAAAGTGGCTGCACCAGCTTATTCTCTCACCAGCAATGAGTGAGCATTGAATCCCTCTGGTTCACAGGCTGGGTTCTCCAGAGACACTGAGAGGGTGTTCGGTGAACAAAAAGCTGATTATAAGGGATCAGCACCTATGAGAAAAAGCGGGAGGAAGTGAGACTGAGTAGAGGAAGAAGCTGAACTATGAACTGGGCACTGCAAAGCCTCGGCTGACACTGCGGGGCCCTGGAGTGAGCACTGCTGAGATGGCCAGGCCGTCATAGTCCATCTCTCCCCTGCAGCTGGGGCCGACCCCCAGCGAGGCTGTTTGCCGACTGCACGCCTTGTGCTCCCTTCCTTGAATGGGCATCTGGGGCATCTGGGGGATAGCTCCCTGCCAATCTGACCTTTGAAAGTGGGAACTCCTTGTTATTTTCATTTGCATTTCCCTAATCATGGGTGAGCTTCAACATCTCTTTATGTGCTCAATAGTAAAGCTGATATGCAGCCAGCAGAAACCAGTTGTTAAAATATTCTCTGTCTGAGCCCTCAAATGTTCCTCCGCACTGGTTTCCCCAACCCAGCCCCTCCACTGGGAACCCCCCGGGCCTCCCCATAATCCAGTGTTCACAGGGGTGCCTGACCCTGAGGAGCACTTCCACAACCCTGCAACAACTCTGCAGTCTGAGCCTATTCGAATTGCTCAGCATCTATGCCATATCTGCTGTGAACCACTCAGAAAATCACAGGCTGTATTAGCTCCTGCTGCTTCCTTTCTGTGAATTGCCTGTTTATGACTTGTTCCCATCTTTCTGTGGGGTGTTAAAAGCTCACTCTCAAATCACCCAGGAGGATGCTGTTTCAGGTTTCTGGATGTTGTTAAAGGTGGGTATGGAGTGGGGAGGGAGGGAAAGTGAGGGAGGGAAGGTAGGGCACAGTCTCGGCTCACTGCAACCTCCGCCTCCTGGGTTCAAGCAATTCTCCTGCCTCAGCCTCCCTCCCGAGTAGCTGGGACTACAGGCACGTGCTACTATGCCCAGCTAATTTTTATATTTTTTAGTAGAGACGGGGTTTCACCATATTGGCCGGGATGGTCTTGATCTCTTGACCTCATGATCCACCCACTTCAGCCTCCCAAAGTGCTGGGATTGCAGACGTGAGCCACTGTGCCTGGCCACATCCCTTGAATTTTTAAAGCCTTTCAAAAGCTTCTCCTTATCTGTAGCATAAGATCCCTTGGCCCAGCACACAAGATCCTCCCTGACCTGGCCCCAAACTCTCATCCCTGCCCCATCTCCTGTGCCCCGCCCATCTACCTCTGCCTCTCCTCCATCCACAGGTAGTCTAGTGCTCTGCACCCTGTGCCTTTGCTTACGGGCTTCCTTCTGCCTTGAATGCCTCTCCATCCTTCCCTCCTGGATGGTTCTGGCTCTTGGGTCTATGTCACCTTCTCTGCAAGGTTTCTCTGACTCCTACTCGTTAAAATGAGTGGCTGTCTCCACAGGGCTTTCCCATGGCATAAGTCCTGGGATCAGAGTTAAACAACCAGGTGAAGAAAAAGAACAAAGAAGGGTATTCCAGGCAGAGGGAACAGCATGAGCAAAACCTGGGATAGGGGAGAGTGCAGAAGATTTGTGCCTCAGCAGGCAGTAGCTCAGGAGAGCTGGATGATAAAGTGTGTGAGTCGTGCATGTGTGAGGGGACCAAGTGAGAGTGGCCAGAAATGAAATCCAAGAGAGGCAGAAGCCATTCAGTGGAAGTGTGACTTCCCTGCTGGTGATGGGGCACCGTGGAGTGAGTTACGCAGGGAAGCCTGGCCAGCTTTGTCATTGGGTTCATCTGTCTCCTATAGGGCTGGCCCTGCTCAACAGATTACATAGCTGGAACATTTCCCAGAATCCTCTGACATGGTGAGCTCCCATTGACACTGGACACAGGGACTGGCCTTCCTCAGCTCCTGGAAACTTCCTGCTTTGTGAATAGTTTTGTTCCAAGAGTCCTGGGACTTCTGGTCCAAGGATAGCTGAACCCAGGTAAACCCTGGACTCACCCTGAGGCTTCAGCTCCTATTAAAGTTGCCCCCTTGTCTTAGTGGGATAGTTTCTGGGAGGCAGGCAGTGGGCATGGAGACTCTCCAGCTTCACTCCTGGCTCCACTGTGGCCGGAGGGCTCCATACCTTTTGTGTTTTTGACCAGATGGACTGTTTCTTTCAAACAGCTTTCAAAACTCAGGGTCCAACCAAGAGGACGTGGGCGCCATTAGGATAAAAGTAAAGGACAGTGCCCCAGCCTGAGCCCAAAGACCCCCCCCATCAGGGAAGAACTCTTGCTGTGGGGGCCCCACAGAAGCCCATGTTTTCATTACTAAGCAACTTTAGGAGGAGTGTGTTTGGGGAAAGAAAAAAAAGATGGTGCGGTAATAAGTCTGCAATAATGGGTGCCATGTGGAGGGAAGGCAAAGTTACCCAGTGAAGGAATAGAAAACATGGTTTATATTTTCAACAGTTGGAGAAAGAAATGAAAACTGAATATTTGCTGCACCTGTGAAAACATATTTGATCATGATGGCAAGCCCAGCATTCTTAGTGTGGGATTCATATTTCATAACTCGTGTTCAAACAAGAAAAATGATTATAATGTTAAGTATTTCCTGAGTTTATTTTGATGGATGACAGAATAAGTACTGTATCTTTCACTCATTAAAATACAGATTGGTGTAATTTAATAAATGAACTTAATACACAGATGTTCCAGGCTGTTTTAGCAGGGTGTATATTAATCAACTTCTTTATATGTGATCCTCTTTTATATTTTTGAAGAAACTTGCAGGAGCCAAGAATTTATTAGATTTGCATGCTCTAGGATGAGTATCAGATATCAGGTACATGCAGGAGTGTATTAAGATGAAACGGAGCCAGATCCACAGAGCAGCCTGGCCCCCACAAGGGTCGTCCCTGGGCTCCCGGCTGGCTCTCTGCGTTGTCTCAAAGAGGTCTCAGTTCCCTGCTGAACTCGCCTGCTGCCACTGCCTCAGGGCCACTCAGAGGTGCCTCTGGAGACCTGGGTGGGAATGGTGGCCTTGGATACGGTGGCCTAGACTGGGCAGTGGCTCTGTTGTGGGTAGAGATCTGCAGCTCAGCAGGGGCCTCGAGGGCCCTTCTCAGATTCCCTGGCCTCTCCCAGAGGCCTCTCAACCCAGTGCTGCTGTCCCTTTTCCCACTTCCTCTCGGCAGCATATTCAGGACTGATGTTTTGTTCAGCCTGAGCTTGTTTCTCAGGAGGGAAGGTTGTCTTGCTAACAAGAACACAAACTCCTGAAGGCAGGGGCTGTGCCTTCTTCATCTCCCTCAGTCCCTGCTCCATGAATGTGGCTGACTTGTCCCCTGTCCTGAATCCATCAGAGAGCCAAGCCCAGTCTCCTCCTGCTGGACGTGGCTTTGGAAGGAGAAGCAGAAAGCTCAGCTTAGGCATCCTGGAGGGTTCTGGCTGGGAGTGTGCAGCGGTGTGAGGACGTTGTGCTAACTTAACTCTCTGGCTGTGGCCTGGCCCTGCAGAGGAGAGAGAAAGCATCAAAATGGGGACTTCACTTCAGCCACCCTCTCCTCTCCTTTGCCGATCCTGTTGAAAAGCAGTATGGGGTCCTTGGAAAGTTTATCTCTGGCCGGCAGTGGTTGTGTGGAGGGCTAGGGGAGTGTCTTAGGCCAGATAACACATTTTTTGCAGCCTCTCTGTCCGTACAAAGCATATAGTCTTCTCTCCGAGCACCTTGCACACTCCTCATGGTTCCAAAACTGCAGTTATCCTACCTGATGCACGCACCAGCCAGGGACCCCTCCAGGCCATCTCATCCATTTCTGTGTCTCTCTCCTCATTAGTGTTGGGGCAAGGCCCCCATGCCCTCCTGTCGTCGCCTGGGTAGATCGTGCAGATTGGCTGGTATGGCTTTTGTGAGATGAGCTGCAGCCCAGAACACAGGCGCTGGTGTCACTCTGGTTCCCCCCAAGGACTGGTGCCCACCGGCGGCTGCAGCTTGAGCTGGCCCTTTCCCCCTGCGGCCTCCTGCACACCTCGGTGGCTCATCAATCACATGGGCAGGTCATGCGGGTGGGTAGTGGCTTTGCTGTCACATGCCTGTTTGCAATAAGCTCCGGTCAGAATCATTAATCATTCATTGAGGCTGTGGTTAGCGGCTCTCAGTCAAGGGGATGGTTTCAGGTTTTCCAGGCTAAGTGCCTCACCAGCAAGCATCCTCCTTAGCCCTTTCATGTCCAGTCATGTGATGTTCTGGGCACGCCGAGCTGGCCACCAAGGCCAGGCTTTGTTCTGGAGGGCTGCTCTGAATGCTTCCCCCAGGGCCAGTGGAAGAGAGTTCTGGGCCCCAGCTCCAGTTCAATTGGGTTCAACATTCAAACATTTACCAAGCACCTCCAAAAGCTAGGACCTCTGTCACTGGGAAAGGAAACATCCTGAAATTGCAGAGAGAGGAGGGTTGGAGGATGCAATACCCAGGGCTATGCCCAGATCCACGAGGGTCCTGCCTGGCTTCAAGGGGAGGGATTTCAGTGTCTGAAGCTATAAGAGTTACGGCAGGGGCTGAGAGTCTGGGTGCGGAGCTTGTTGGCCTTGAAATGCTAACTGGATTGTGAAGATGGCCTGAAGATGTTACTGAGGCTGTTGCCCCAGAGTCTGTTTCACTTTCCCCAAGAATTTTTCTTGCCAAGACAACACATTCACTGTGTGATCATCCATTGAGGCTCTACTTTGATCTAATATTAGAACTCTGGGTCTTCAAAGGCAAGAAATCACATCTGGTTGAGGAGATCAGTTATGGAAAGCTGCAGATAAGAGGTGGGTTTTGGCAGGGCTGGAACCTCAGCAAAGACTTCCTTAGACAGAAGTGGGCTAGGGAAGGCTCTCCAGGTCGACAACGCAGTGGGAACAAAGGCATAGAGGACAGTCTGAATCACTGGTGGCCAGGGTCCCTGTGCCAAGGCAGTAGAAAATGAGGGTGGGAGACCAGGGTGGTGTGGAGGCCCAGAATACTGGGCTAAGTCTCTAGCACTGAGGACCCTGGCTGTGACCACCCTGACTGGTTGGTTCCTGTGTTCTCACCCACACCTGTCATTCATTCCTGCCACACAAGATGCTTTTTTTTTTTTTTTTTTTTTTTCCTCCTAGCTGAACGGCCATTCTCCTAAAGATTTTCTGTTTTTCTCACATTGTTTCCACCACCTGGAAAAGTTTTTCTCTTTTCCCCCTGGAGAATTTCTACTCATCCTTCAAGATCGAGCTCGATGCCACTCTTCCTTGCAGCCTTCCCTGATTGCCGGGGTCTGCATAAATGGCCCTCCCTCTGGACTACACACTGGGGAGTGTTTGATGCTGTTTACCAACCACCTGGAGCTTACTTTTGGCAGGGGAGTGTGGGTAGTGATGGCTTGAGATCTGCCTCTGCCACCCACTGCCTGTGTGACCACCTCCGTCACTTCTTCTGTAAGAGACAAACAATATTACAAAGAGCTTTGAGTAGCAAGAAATTGAATTTTAAAAATGGCACATGTAATGTGCTCACTGCAAAGCCTGGCATGCAAGAGATGCTCAGACAAGGTTAGGCTGCCTCCCTTCCTTAGCACAGTTTCCCTATATCACTTCCGCATTAACAGGTAAGTCTCCGCCACTAGGCTGTGTGAGCCATAGGGGGAGTCTAGGTTTCTAGCACCTTCTGCATCTAGCACAGTAACTGACTGGCACAGAGCACGGGCCTATGCTAGGGCCATCTTGAAGTGCTTCACAAGGAGAAGGAACAACGCTGAGCAGGGCAAGCTGGACATGTGGGGACCGAGTTTGTTTGCTTGTTTGTTTTTCTTATAAATATGCTGATTAAGCTAGAAACTTCCTGAAGTCATACCATTCTTCTATCCCCAGGGAGGGATTTGAATAAAGTATCGTCCTGTGGGAAGGAAAATGGGAGGTAATTAGTTCGGTGGTTTTCAGACTTCATAAAGGACAGGAACCGCTTTTTCAAATGAAATTTTATATGGAATCTTAAACTACCAAAACAGACAGAGCATTATTTTATGAAGATATGCATATTTATCTATTATTTATATTAATTATTGATTAATAATAAATGTATCATGTTGACAAATATATTTATTTTATTATCTCGAACTTATAACAAAGAGAAAAGCACAATTAAGCTGTGTTAATCAGCACCAAAATTAGAAATGGGGCATTTATGGGGATCCATGTCTTATTTCAGTTTCAGAATCCAATTTGCTTGCATATTTTATTTTGTTTCATAGCTTGGAGAAAATCCTAATTTGCAGTGCTGAGTAAATGTAGATGATAATTGTTCTGTGACAGTCTGTCTTGCAACCTCATGGCCCTTCCATTAATCAGATAAGTGGCAGGAGGAGCTCTGTGATGAGACTTCAAAAAAAATGAATTCTCCTGGTCACACAGTCTTTTAGTCGTTCCTCTGCACAGTGTTAGGACTGGCTTTCTTACCAATTGTATTAAATCACAGTGTTATCAATGAGAAAAATATTTTTTGAATATTAAGTTTTGAAATGAAACATTTCTGAAACCCGTAAAGTAACTTCATGGGTTTTTGGGATCTGAAGCACATGATACAAAAACACTGATTGAGTCTACTCCTGTACATTACAGATGAGTAAACTGAGGAATGTGACAAGGACACATCCAGGCCACATTGAGAATTGTTGGTGGGCTGGGATGAGACCTTAGGCCTCCTGCATCCTACCCCAGACCTCCTTCAACTGTATTCTCTACCTCTTTTTCCTAATTTATGCTAGTAAAAAAGTGTTTTGTTGTTATTTAAAAAAACAAGTTAGACATTCCAACTCTGTAGTTTGGTTTATAGCTGAGGCCTTCTTACATTCGAGCGTGAAACAGACTGCTTACTGGAGTCAATAGTACAACCCGGAAACCTCCATCAGTGTCTTTCCATCTCACTGGGAGGATTCTGCCCTAGTGATAGATAATTGAAATGGATTTGGCCAGCAGGGCCTACATAAAATGATGACTTTATGTTTGTTCATCTGTCAGAAAAGTAGAAAGCAAAGCTGGTAATTTGTGTTAACTAAGCACCTTCATTATAAGAACTCAAGGGAAAGGGTGGGGAACAGAACATTTTTTCGTCCAGCTGTCCCGGATCCTGAGGATAATTTGTGTCGTTAAGAAGAAATTCTAACGATGTTGAGCGTATGGAAAAGTTTAAGGCGAACATGATGGGTCATTTTCTAAGTGTTCAACTTAAATATCAAGAGCTGTGCAGCTTCCTTTCCCAAACTCCTGCTTTTCCCGGCTGGGCCATCTCATATTGTGCCTCCTGCAGGCTGCAGAAGTGGCCTCCATGAATTCTCAGCCCACAGACGGCACCTATGCAGTGAGCCATGAACTGGGTAGGAATGTCACAGAGGGACCCACTCTGTCCACTCTTCACCTAAGAAGGAAAGACAAGGCCGGGCGTGGTGACGCACACTTGTAATCCCAGCACTTTGGGAGGCCGAGGTGGGTGGATCATCTGAGGGCAGGAGTTAGAGACCAGCCTGACCAACATGGTGAAACCCCATCTCTACTAAAAATACAAAAATTAGCTGGTCGTAGTGGCGGACGCCTGTAATCCCAGCTACTTGGGAGGCTGAGTCAGGAGAATCGCTTGAACCTGGAAGGTGGAGGTTTCAGTGAGCTGAGATCATGCCATTGCACTCTAGACTGGGTAACAGAGTGAGCCTCTGTCTCAAAAAAAAAAAAAAAAAAGGCAAGAAAAGGCCTTGCTGTTGGGTGTTGGATGCTCATTCATGGCTGCTGCAGTCTTCTCTTCACCCTTTCCCTCCTGACTGCAAATTCCATCTGCAAGTGCTCAGCACCCAATTCCAGACACTTTAAGGGTGACCCCCCCTTGTATTAAGGCAGGCCTTTCTGGGGTTGTTCTTACTTGTAGGGAGAATAGACTAACGGTCCCCAGCAGACTCCTCTGTCCCCAGACATTCTTCCTCCACTTGATCTTCCTATGAGCCTTGAAACCAGTTCTCAGAAGACAACCTTTCCTGTCCTGGCTAGAATTCAGGGTAGAAATGAATACCCCAGAAGAGAGAGACTGAGTGTCTTGTTGGGGTAAGTGGCTGGCATTGCTTTTTCTTTCAGAGCAGACATTTCTACAGGATGCAGAAAGCATGAGGGCCCTGGGAGGCTGCAATTGTAGGACAGGACCCCTGAGAAGAGAGGAGAGGAAATGGGGGAAGTTTGAGGTGCTCAGATGGACTGGGCTGTTGGACCTATTTTGCCCTAGGAAAAAGAAAGTAAAGATGGAGCCCAATCAGGCGGGACATTTTGAGGTGGGGCGGTCTTGTACCCCTTGGGAAAAGGAAAGCTCTTTGATCAGGCTTAACTATTAAAGGTGATGAGTGATTCTTTAACTTGCAATGGAGATTCTCTCTTCGTAAAAGGGTTGAGAGCTGAGCTTTCTTGTAGAACAAATTTCAAATAGGATTTGATTTGCCTACACAGAAGGTGATTTACCCTCATACCTCAAGAACACGTCTGTTATGGAAAGTGAAATTGTAATTGGGCTTCAAAGATAATCAACCAAAAATAATTTTTTCCCTGTTAGCGAATAAGGGGTCCCTGCCATACAAATAATGTTTGCTAATTCTTAATGGTGTTGCTGTAGAGAAAGGGGAGAGAGTGTTTGTTGGTCTTCAGCTTGAGGTACCCCATGTGGCCTTGAGTTTCAGGTGGTCCACTGTGGCATAGCTACAATGTGGAGTGACACACTGTAACTAAGCTTAGAGGAAAACTGAATCCTTTGAGACCAGCAGCTGCAGATGATAGAGCCCTCCCCCACCCACCCACAATTTCCTTGGCTAATTAGGAACATCTTCCCTGCATGGCCACCTCTCTCAGGAATTTGGACACAAGGGCACAGCTGAATGCCTCTCCCTTTACTGGATTCAGAATATTCTTTCTGAGGAAGTTGAACACAAAGAGTTAAAGGCAGACCTGACAAAATAAGGATCAAAATGTTGCCAATGAGTTTTTTTTTTTTTAATTGCTCCTTCTCTTGGAGCCTTGGTTGACCTTTATGTGTGAGGAGGTAGAAGTGTCCCCAGGAAATCTTAAACCTCAGAGGAAGCTGTTGACAGACTTCCAGAGAACTGGGTTTTTGTCTGGGTTCTGCAGGCAGAGAATAGCAGATGGACTTTGACATACTCCAGACAGATGAGCATAATCCTAAAAAGGTAGATTTCTTACTTTTAGGCAACGTTTTCTCTTTGGCAGCATTACAACCCTGGGATAAAGAGTTTCATGGCACTATGGTGGGGCCGTGGTTCGATGGCAGTTTTTGAAACATTATAAAGAGCAGTCGCCTGGCGGCAGAAGCCCTGTTTGTCAAGCAGGTCTCCCAAGCGTCATTCATGGTTTTCTTATTTGTAAGTTGGGATAATGAAAAAGCTCTTCATACACCCCTGAGCTGTTGTGAAGATTGGATGGGCTGCTGGAGAAATGTGAAACACTTCATAAGCAAATAGAAGGCTACAATTACAGGGGCAGGACAAGGTGGAGGGAATGCAGCCATGCAGGGTGAGATCTGAGGAAAGAGGAGTGGAGGAACACTTGAATTAATTCCAGAGAAAGACATTTTCTCAGTCTCCACAGACGTACATGATCTTCACTTAGAGACCTGAGTCCTGCTTCTATTCCAGCTCAGAGGATTCAAGTCCAATAGGAATAAAAGGTCACTTGCTGAGACCAACCCAGTGTATTGATCTCCTTAGAGTTCCCTGAATACGTGACCAGAGGAAACATCCAAAAATGGGTAAGGCCCTGCTGCATTGACCCAGAGGTCAGCTGAAGCCTCCTCATCCCTGAAGTTCTTGCTGCCCAGTTCATTCTGTGATGCTGGAGCAGAAGTTGCTGGTGTATCCACAGTGTGAGCAACAGAAGTGGGACTCACTGTATGCAACAGAGAAGGAAAGATGGGTAACATTGAAGGTGGCTAGCTTTTCCATGGGCACTAACCCTGAAATGAAATCATGAAAGCTGATGACTCCTGTGCAGCCTAGGCCCAGAGTCCTAGTCTTTAGCGTTAAACTGGCTTAGACAGGACTCAGGGTCATAACCACCAGCCACTCGTGGACCACTTAAACAGAGGCTCTGGAGCCTCCAAAACCCAAGTTGGGACCATTAGTATTTTTGAGATTTCTAAACTCACTGAGCTGAGTATCTGGTTAGTGGAGGTGATCAGCCTCAGCTCTTTTTCCCATCCCCCACCACTCTTAGAAGAATGCAGGATTCTGGTCCAGTCAGCTCCCCAATAGAGGTCAGAGCTGGAGCTCTCCAAGGTGCTGATGGCCAGGCCAACTCCCCTAGAGGGCACAGTACAATGTAGTTATGCCTTGAAGCCCACACAGGCTACCTGGGGACATTTCTTTGCCTCCCTTCTTGTGACAAGAAAGACACTCTGATAGGCTTGAGTGAAAGAAGAGGCCGCTTAGGCATTCCAGGTTGCTATAAGAAGACTGATCAAAGCTTTTGAGCAGACCTGAGCATGTAAGGATCATGCCCTGTAAAGATGCCTGGAGTCTGGCTTGGAAAAGCCTTGGAAGAAGCTACCTTAGGGCTAGCTATGTCCACACCAGTACATTCATTACCTTCGATAAGTAGGAAAATGATGCTTTTGGTGAGACTCTAAACCTGGGCAGAGGATGGTGGGTACTTGGTGCATGCTCTCAATAGACTATGGACATGACCAGTGAAACCAGCTGGAGATTGTTTGAGTAGTTCAAGCCAGAGACAAGCACTGAATTAGGGACAGTGAGTTTATCACTTGGAGGATCTTAAGAGCCCGTCCCAGCAGGGCTTAGTGATCACTGGATGTGGCAGGGGAGGGAGAGAGAGAAGTGACCTTTTATTATCAAGTTAATGACTTGGGAAACTGGAGAGATGATAATACCATTCAGCAGGAGAAGTAGCAGGTTTGGGAGGGGAATGAGAAATTAAATTTACGACTGCTGAGTGTGAGGTGCCAGTGGTACTTCCAGATGGATTGTCCAATAGGAGTTGAGTATTCAGTTATGGAGCTCAGCAGAGAGGCCTGGACTAGTGTTATAGACCTGAGAATCGTCAGCGAAGAGGATATGGTTTAAGTGCTAGGAGAGAAATCAAACAGGGAAAATGTGTTGAGTGAAAGGAGAAGATGGTGGAGAACAGGATTGTGATGGGATGTCTCCATTTTCTAGCTATCATAAGGTTCTGACACTGTCACAGGGCTGTCATCATCTGCTCACTGACCACTTTGCCAACCTCACACTATTCAAGTCACTTCCTTTTCACTCTCCTCTGGCCACAGAGACCTTTCTTTTCCAACACACCAAGCTTGTTCCTGCCTCAGGGCCTTTGCGTTTGTTATTTTCTCTGCCAAGAAAGTTTTTACTACATTGCTTCCCATAGCTGTTCTTTCTCATTATTCATGTATCAGCTCAAATAAACCATCCCTGAAAAACTTATTTAGGTAGTATTCATTCTTCTAAGTCCTGCTCTACCTCAGAAACACACTTTATTTACCCTGTAGCACCTATTATCATTGAAAGATGATTGTAATTGTAAATTCTTACCAACAGTTTTCTCCAACAGAGGTATAAAAGGTCTTTACCCCCCGAGGGTAAAGACCTCATTTATCTTATTTTCTATTATATCCGCACCTTCTTGAACAGTGCCTGCTACATCATAGCTACTTAATAAATACTTGTTGAATGAATGAAAGAATTGTATTATAGGGGAAATGAAAACCAGAAACTGTGAGCTTCGATTCAGTAAATACTTATGGAGCACCTATTCTGTGTCAGGAATTGGAGTACATGACAGGGGCATAAATAAATAAACATGATCTCTATAACTTTGGAATTTATAATCCAAAGGGGGAGATATAGATATGAATACATACTTTTGAAAAGAGACATTCTACTAGGGAAATAAATGCCAAAAGCTATGGGAATTTAGAAGAGAGGCATTTTGTAGGCCCTAGAGTTCATGGAAGGCTTCCTATAGGAATCTGAGCCTTGGGTGAAGAGCCAGAGTTAGCCAGGTGGACAGGTATGAAGGGAGAATAAAGAAAATTCAAGTGACGGAAGTTCTGGAGAAGAAGAAAAGAGGATGAGTCAAGAGTACTGTGATATCTTTGAAAAGGAGGAGGGAGCCATTTTCTTTGGAGATTGAAGAGAGGAAGATTAAAATGAAAGTAAATATTGATACATTTGTAGGTATGTATGAAGAGGAAGCTATTGATATGGTTTCCTCCTGGTAGCCAGGATTCTGTGGGCATGAAAGTCACCTCAGCACCCATTTGCCCATGAATTCCAGGACCAGTCAGATGAACTCAGATTTCAGTGTATTAAAGAACATCAATGGTGTGTTAGTCCATTCTCATACTGATATAAAGGAATACCCAGGACTGGTTTATTCATAAAGAAAAGAGGTTTAATTGAATCACAGTTCTGCATGGCTGAGGAGTCTTCAGGAAACTTACAATCATGGCTGAGGGCACCTCTTCACAAGGTGGCAGGAGAGAGAGCGCCAGCAGAGGAAATGCCAGATGCTTAAAAAATCACCAGACCTCATGCGAACTCACTCACTATCACAAGAACAGCATGGGGAAAACCACCCCATGATTTAATTACCACCCACCAGGTCTCTCTGTCAACACATGGGGATTATGGGGATTACAATTCAAGATGAGATTTGAGTAGGAACACAGCCAAGCCATATCATTCCACCCCTGGCCCCTCCCAAATCTCATGTCCTCACATTTTAAAACACAATCATGCCTTCTCAACATTCCCCCAAAGTCTTAACTCATTCTAGCATTAACCCAGAAGTCAAAGTCCAAAGTCTTTTCTGAGACAAAGCAAGTCCCTTCTGCCTATGAGCCTGTAAAATCAAAACAAGTTAGTTACTTTCTAGATACAATGGGGGTACAGACATTGAGTAAATACACCCATTACAAATGTGAGAAATTGGCCAAAATGAAGGGGCTACAGTCCACATGTAAGTCTGAAATCCAATAGGAGAGCCATTAAAGCTTAAAGTTCCAGAATGATCTCCTTTGACTCCATGTCTCATGATGCAAATCTAACGTGATGTAAGAGGATGGTTCCCATGGCTTCGGGCAGCTCCACCGCTATGGCTTTGCAGGATACAACCCCCCTTCTGGCTGCTCTCAAGGCTGATGTTGAGTGTCTGTGTCTTTTCCAGGCATACAGTGCAAGCTGTCAGTGGATCTACCATTCTGGGGTCTGGAGGTTGGTTGCGGTCTTCTCACACCACCACTAGGCAGTGCCCCAGAGGGGACTCTGTGTGGGGGCTCCAACCCCACATTTCCCTTTCACACCACCCTAGCAGAGGGTCTCCATGAGGGCTCCACCCCTGCTGTAGACTTCTGCCTGGACATCCATACATTTCCATATATTCTCTGAAATCTAGGCAGAGATTCCCAAACCTCAATTTTTGTCTTCTGTGCATCTGTAGGACCAACACCACATGGAGGGTACCAAGGCTTGGGGCTTGCAGCCTCTGAAGCAATGAGCTGAGTTGTACCTTAGCCCCTTTTAGTCACGGCTGTAGCAACTGGGACACAGGGCACCAAGTCTCGAGTAGCTCACAGCAGGGACCCTGGATCCAGTCCAGAAAACCATTTTTCCCTTCTAGGCCTCTGGGCCTGTGATGAGAGGTGCTGCCATGAAGGTCTCTGACATGTCCTGGAGATATTTTCCCCATTGTCTTGGTGATTAGCATTCGGCTCCTCATTACTTATGCAAATTTCTGCTGCAGGCTTGATTTTTTCCCCAGAAAATGGGTTTTTCTTTTCTACTTCATCCTCAGACTGCAAATTTTCTAAACTTCTATGCCCTGACACCTCTTGAATGCTTTGCTGCTTAGAAATTTCTTCCACCAGATACCCTAAATTATCTCTCTAAAGTTTAAAGTTCCACAGATCTCTAGGGAAGGGGCAAAATGCCACCAGTCTCTTTGCTACAACATAGCAAGAATAATCTTTACTCCAGTTTCCAAAAAGTTTCTCATCTCCATTTGAGACCACCTCAGCCTGGACTTTATTGTCCATATCAGTATCTGCATTTTGGTGAAAGCCATTCAACAGTCTCTAGGAAGTTCCAAACTTTGCCACATTTTCCTGTCTTCTTCTGAGCCCTCCAAACTGTTCCAACATCTGCCTACTATCCAGTTCCAAAGTTGCTTCCACATTTTTGGGTATCCTTATAGCAGCACCCCACTCCCAGTATCAACTTACTATTTTCATTTGTTCTCATGCTGCTATGAAGAAATATCTGAGACTGGGTAATTTATAAAGAAAAGAGGTTTAATTGACTCACAGTTCTGCATGGCTGAGGAGGCCTCAGGAAACCTACAATCATGGTGGAAGGCACCTCTTCACAGGGTGGTAGGAGAGAGAAAGTGCCAGCAGGAGAAATGCCAGATGCTTATAAAACCATCAAATCTCATGAGAACTCACTCACTATCACAAGAACAGCATGGGGAAAAACACGTCCATGATTCAATTACTTCCCACTGGGTCCCTCCCACAACATATGGGGATTATGGGGGTTACAATTCAAGATGAGATTTGGGTGGGAGCAGGGGCAAAGCATATCACATGACAAGAGCTGCCCCAAAATGGAAAGTGCTGCCTCTGGAGGCAGTGAGCTCCTCAACCCTTGCTGTGTCTGAGCTGGACCATTGCAGGCCTTGGGCTTTGGATTGGGCATTGTAGTCCAATCATAGTCCATTGGATTGGGCATTGTAGTCTACTGCCTTTTGGTCCTTCCTGGAGCAAATGGTCCTTCCTGGAGCATTTTGGTCCTTCCTGGAGCAAATGGAGAGTAATTTGCTTTACTCAAAGTCTATTGATTTAAATGTTTGTTTTCTTTTGAAACAGGGTCTTGCTCTGTTTCAAAAGAAACAGGTGGAGTGCAGTGGCATGATCTTGGCTTACTGCAGCCTCTGCCTCTCAGGCTCAACCAGTCCTCCCACTTGAGGCTCCTGAGTAGCTGAGACCACAGGCGTGTGCCACCACGCCTGGCTAGGTTTTATATTTTTTGTAGAGGTGGGGATATCACTATATTTCCCAGGGTGGTCTCCAACTCCTGGACTCAAGCAATCTGCCCACCTCAGCCTTCCAAAGTGCTAGGATTATAGATGTGGGCCACTGTTCTAGGCCTACTGATTTAAAAGTTAATCACATCTAAAAAATACTGTCATAATCACATCTAGACTATTGTTTGACCAAATATCTGTATACTATGGCCCAGCCAAGTTGATACATAAAATTAACCATCCTCAGGTGGGACACCTGCTGTGAGCCTGTTCACACCCATGTCAGCTGTGGGTAAATAACTTCCCTTGTTCTTTAAGGCTAAGGTGTACCTCCTTCTCACTCTTCTCACCACAAGCATGCACTCAAGGATGGAAGAACAGGGAATGTTGATACCCTTCTTAGAAATTTGTCCATTTTCCTATCCAATCATATATGGTTCTTCAAACCTGGTCCTTCCACATTCTCCAGCCCAAATCTCACTTCAAACCCCTTTCTTCTGACATTGCTTTTTGGACGGTCTTCATTCTCTCCCTGGAAATTCTCCCTCATATTTGATGCTGATATGGAACACATTGCCCCTTCCAGCAAATAATGGATTCTTCAGCTCCTACACTGTCCCTCACAGGTATGGGAAGGTTATGAGACAGAAAAATTCTCATTTCCATTTTGAAGCTGGAAAATGTCCAATGGAAAGGAATTATATTACTTGCCCCCAAAATCTTTCAAAGCAAGTCTCGTGCTGCCAACAGTGGGGTTTTCTGCATAGCCACACTGTTCTCCATCTGTGTCAGAATCCTCAGTGCATTTTTCAAGCTTAGTGTCCCAGACATCTCCAGCCTAATAAGAATAAGGTGCCCTGGGCTGGTTCCCAGCCAGGGAGGGAGTGAGCAGATACACATTCCTTTGAAGCCGGTTTCACATTCTGGAATGCTTTACTGGAAACCACACAATCTCAGGAGAGATCCATCACCTTTCGGTGCTGCCTTTGGACTAGGTCAGAACAGGGGCCCTGAACCCCTGAATGAGACAGTGTCTGCCCTGATTAGTGGCTTCCTGTGTGGTGGCTGCAGGAGTTATTCAGATCTAGCCTGGGCAGATGTGGCTGAAATTCAGAGTGAACTCCCCACCTCATCTCCTCTCTCCCCAGCCCTCCTCTTTCCTCATCCCATAGTTAGCGCCTACATATGCATGACTGAAAGCTGCTCACAGAGTGAGGGTGAGGATTTAGTCTTTGGCAATCTGCACGGAAGCCCCATGGCCAGAAGCACAAGCAGAGAAAATCGTCTCTGAGCTTGGACTTAGAAACATTCTCCTGCTCAGCAACTAGAGATAGGATTTGCACATTGAGGTGGAGGTATCCCAGGCAGGCAGCTGTGGGGATAGTCATGTGAGCTCTGGTTATGAAGTCAACTGCCTTGAGACCATGTGCTGATTCTGCTGTTCTCTTCCTGGTGACCTCAGGCAAGTCACTCAGTCAGAGAATAGTGATTGCCAGATGTGCCTATGGGAATCATCTTTCTATTTCTCCTATTTTAGAGTTGGGGGAGCTCCAGGAATCCACAGGACTGACTTAAGGTCTCAAAGTGAGGTGGCAGCAGAGGCAAAACTAAAAGTAAAGTATCCCAACCTATATATTTCCCAATCATTGCCTCCATTCCTCCTTAATTTCTCTAGACTTCGTATTTTTTCCACTGTCAAATGAGAACCAGTAACATCGCCCTCTAAGGACCCCTGTAAAAATCAAATGCAATGATAAAGGTTCTGAAAAGGTGACACTGCTGGGTTCTCAGAGGCCTCTTGGAGCCTTAGTGGCACCTACTTACATGTCCTGACCTGGGATCAGCTGTAGGTTGCTGTCTCATATTTGATGCCGTTCAGCAACAGCGTGGGTGTGAATTGCAGGGTGGGGGATGCCAGGGTTGATGCCCAGCTGGTGCTCAGGATTATGTCTGTAATTGTTGTTAAAAACTGCAACACTTGCTGCCCCAAATTCTCTGAGTGCTCTTATGCCACCCTGGCCCCTCCCCCAGTAATTGTTGGACTTTTTCACAATCCAGAAATTAAAGGAGAAATACCTGACATAGCAGGAGGTCTCTAAGGACCCTGCTCCAGGCCCACTGCTCCTCAGCATGGTCAGTGACCCATCATATAATATATTTTGAATATCACTGTTTTGGTTACCTCTTTTTATGCAACAAACTACCCTAAAACTTATTATTTGTGATTATCTTTTAAAGGTCTGTGGGTTGACCAGGCTCAGCTGGCTTGTTCCCCATAGGAGTCTTTCATGTGAGTGCAGTCAGATGGTGACTGGAACTGAAGTTATCTGAAGGCTCAACTGAGCTGGGCATATGAGAGCTTGTTTACATTGCTGGCCATTGGTTGTAGCTATCAGTGGGAGCTCAGTGGGGCTGTCAACTGGAGCATCTATGCTTGGCCTCTCCAAGTAGCTTTGGCTTCTCACAGCAGGGCGCCTGATTTTCCAGAAAGAGAGCACCCCAAGAACCAACATGCCAAAGGTAGGAAGCAGAGCTGGTCCTGTGTCATTTCCATTGTGCTCTACTTGTCAAACTGATCAAGAGCCCTCCTAAATTCAAGGGCTTGAGAGAGTACCAAGGTCAATGTCACATTGCAGAAGACCAGATCAGGTGGGAGATATTCATTTTTTGATAATCTGTCACTGCTGGAAAACCTCACTAGACTGGAAATCAGGCTGTCTGAAGTCCTCTCCCTTTCCTTCCCTAGAAGGTCTTCACCAGCTAGGGTACAAGAGTCTCCTCCCTTCCCTGAAGCTCCCTGTCCTTCCTTTTAACCTCTCTATCCAAGAAAAGTGCTGCCAGCAGTTTTTCACATTCTTATACCAAAGGCCTCTGCAGACACTTTGGCCAGATTTGCATCAGCTACAACATGGCATGCCATTTCCTGACCAAAACAGAAGGTGACACCAACCTCAGAGGTGTGAAGGAGACCAGTGTGCAATTTCTTTTCCTGTATGAATGTTACAGAGGGGGGAGTGTGGCAGGAAGCATTGCTGTCAGAGGTTTTGGGACAAACTTTGGTCTATGCCAGAGAAATGGGTCTGAGATGATGATGGAATAGTGTGTCATGAAAGAGTTATGTGAAAGGACTTTGCATTCCCTAAGCAAGTCAAAGCTTCATATCTTTGCAATTAAATCCTCATTTCTACCTGCAGGTTCCTGCCCACCTAAGCTGCATTCCGAGAGGTGCCTGGCCAGCTCCCGTTGCTGCTCAGAAAGGCTGTTCCCTCCCGTTCCATGAGCCAGCTCAGGGATTGGGGTCTTCACCAACCATGGTTAGTGTCTATAGCCATTTCATTAGCTTCATTCTCCCCTTCCAGTGTAAAGTAAGGGTGCGTCTGCAATCCATGTGCCTGCCATGCACTACCCTAGCACCTCTGCCTGTAGAACTCTTGCCAGGCTGTCTCAGGGAGCAGAATTTGCATGCCCTTCTGTTCAGCGCAGGAAAAACAAAAAACGAAGTGACTTTTTGACTCTCTCCATTCAACCAACCCCCAATGCACTTTGTAACTGAGGGAAAAATCTGTTATTCATAAAGGAAAACAAAGGATGATAAATTATATGACCTTGTAAAATATATTAACATGAATCCACACTTTCTTCTGGATAATTGAATTTAGGGTGACACCAGCCAGAATCTGCGGCTTCTGCAGGAATGCCAGCCTCCCTCTCTTGCTTTTCATTCTTTTAGTACGATCTCACAGAGGCCTGGCTAAGTCCAAGGGCCTCCATTGTCTCCAGGCCAGCACATGTTGTAATCTTGTCCACAATTTCATTGCTAAGTCTGAGTTAGGAGCTTCATTAAAATGATATGTCTTTTTCAGAGTTGTAAATGACAAGCGACCTTTTAACAAAATGTGGCCTCATTAGATGACAGGAAGAATTAAATGTCACGATGTAGGATGGCAAGGTTTTGGTATTTACGAAGGTCAAATCAAGGGTGAGTAATATAACAGAGTATTCCATTTAAAGTCATACTAGTGTTCCTGCGAAATATTGCTGCTGCTGCTCTTGAGTACTGTAAGAAATGGGTTTTCTGTAGACTTTGCTTGCATTGCAAGGTTGTGGGCTGTTTATGGTTTGCATGAAACAACCACCATATTTTAATTATAATTGGATGACTGGTTGGGGAAAACAAGGTGAAAAATGTCCAGAAGTAACTCGTTTCTGCCAGTGGTTTTAATCTTCCACTCTAACCAGTTATTGACTGGTGAATCGGCATTTGGCCAAAGAAGAGGCTTCAGGAGGCAGGCTGCTTTGCTCATCTGAGAGTCCCAGTGATTTGGCTCTATTGGACATCCTGTCTTTGCAGATCTTGTCTTTACCTCTTCAAGTAATAGAATGAGTCTGGTATTTATTTATTTATTTACTTATTATATTTTAAGTTCTGGGGTACATGTGCAAATCATGCAGGTTTGTTGCATGGGTACACACATGCTGTGGTAGTGGTTTGCTGCATCCATGGCCCCGTCATCTACATTAGGTATGTCTCCTAATGCTATCTCTCCCCAATTCCCCCACCCCTGCTCTTTCTCCCCTAGCCTCCCACACCCCAGGCCTCAGTGTGTGATGTTCCCCTCCCTGTGTCTCTGTGTTCGAATGAGTCTGGTTTTTAAAGCTAAGCTTTAAAACACTGGGGCTACTCAGTGGAATGGCCAAAGGACTCAGGGTTTATAGGAGTTGGCATTCTGATTAACATAACCGTAAGATCTGGAGGGCATTGGAGCAAGAAGCAAGGGAGAATTGCAGGGATGAAGAATGGTGAGACTCACAGGGGTGGTCCATTTCAGGTGCAAGGAGTTTGTCTTCCTAAGCCCCCATCTTCTTGGGGACCCAGGAACAGGACCACCATGTAGAGTTGTGTAGGTTGTACACAAGTACATCTGCTCAAAGGGATGAGCTATGGACAAGTTTTCACCTGTGTTCCATTTGCTAAGCCCTGGGGCTAGGCATCTATTCAGAGCTGGGCTTGGCAAACCGTGACCCACAAGTCAAATCAGGTCTACCACCTGGTTTTGTAAATACAAAAGTATTTTGGAATTCAGGCCCATTTATTGAAGTGTTGTCTATAGCAGCTTTTGTGCTACAGTGGCACAGCTGAGTAGTTGTGAAAGAGACCTTATAGTCCCCAAGGCCCAAAGTATTTACTATCTGAACCTTAGCAGAAAAAGTTTGCAGATAACTGATCTAGAGGTAGCGGCATCGTTTTCTGATTTGCAAAAGGTGCTCTCTTCCTGCCAATTCCTGCCAATTCCGAGTTGCATCTTAAAGATAGGGCTGTCTTTTTCAAATTTGCACAAAGGTGCCTTAGGGGTTAGCACGACCTTAAGGAGGAGATCCCAGGCATGCCCCTGACACGGTGGAAGCCTGGGGGTTGGGGGGGAGGGGGCAGGGCTTGCCTGGCCTCATCCCAGCCCACTGCAGGCTATTGCTGGATTCTCAAGCCAGTTCCAGGCAGTAGAAGAGTCACAGGCCTGTTTCTCAGAGAGGCTGTTCGGGGAGCCAGGGGCTGGTTGCTGCTGCTCCCAGAGGTAAAACAAATGCTTTCCTTGTTCCTTTTCCAAATAACCGTAAAAGAGTCGGTTTGTTTTTGGATCTTTGTCGCTGGCCACTCCATAAAGAAATGCGAACTGTCTCATGACTTATCATCGACCACTTGTTTACACAGCAGGGCTGATTGACACGGTTTATTTTTCTGCGGTTTTTCTTCTAATCTAAAGTGAAATGTGAACTAGAGAATTCACGGAGTTCCCTTCACCTTTTGCAACCCAGAACCTGCAAGGGAGGTGCTATTGGTCCTTATTGCTGCCTGGTGACTGTTTCACATGTGTGAACATTGTATATCCTACTCAGGTCTAGTCGCACCCACCTGAAAGGTCTGGCCAGCTATACCCGAAAACTCCAGGATCCCTTGTCCTCCTCTGGGAATCAATGGACCAAACAGGACCAGTGCTTTGTAGAATAAGCATCTGGAAGGGAACTCAGAGTTGTCCCATCTTTTGGAAGCTCTGGAATCCCTCCTTGGGTTCAGAGAGGAGTCGGCCCTGGTGAGGTATAGCAGTTTTCCCAAGACCTCACAGAACTTGGTGGTACTTCCTCTGGTCAACCATCTGTGAACAGGACTTGGAGTCCAGGCAGAACTTTGTGGCAGGAAAGAGAGCCCATGGTGGTCCAGCTCGCAGGCCTGGTGGGAAAAATGGTGTCTACATTTTCAGCATGCCCAACATGTGTAATCCCATTGGATACCCCAAACATCCTCTGAGACTGACACGCATCCTTATATTCCATTAATTGTTCTGCATAGATTACAGAACATTTCAAATATGTCTGTCTGGATGGGAAGGAATGATAAATCTAACGGCCCGTACATGTTAAAGGGACAATATAATGGGAAAAAAGCAAGCAAACAAAACCTCCAGTCTCATTAAGGCCATAACCTGTTTTTTAGAAAGTTGACTATGTGAAATCAGAACACAAATGTGCTGGGTACAGACAAGGTCATGAGAACAGGCCTAGGAGTCTGAGGTTTGGGGAGCTTGAATCAGGGATGAGAAGGCTCTTCTTAGAGAATAGCACCACAATGGGCTGCATCGCATGGGACAAAAGCCCAAAGCTGTTAGTTGCCCCCCCTTGGAGGAGAGAGACATCAAGATGGGCAGCATCCGGACCCCACAGGGTATTTCCAGGCCACTTCCAAGGGCTGCAGCCACTCCTTCCAGAACCCAAGACAGGTTTGTCCTTTCCCTTCCTCCTGGTCTTGTGGCACCAGCCTGTTGTCCACAAGGTTGTGGGAGTCCTAGAGCTTGGCCTGGGTGTGTTATACAGAACATATACAGTCCCGAGGTCTGTATGGAGCCTGCTTTCCACGAGTCTTCATGCCATGTTGCCACCCTGCCCCCCATATCTTTACCCCTCCTCACTCCATACAAATCCACATTACTCACGGAGATTCTGTATTGGCTACAGGAATCTTTTGTGGGAGGATGTTTGGCTTTTTTTCATTTGGCATCTTTCTCATAACCGAGACACATCAACTACCTTTGCTCAGCAAATGAATGAATTCCCTGAAAGTAAGTTGAGGGAATGCCATTGATCTTAGGACACACTGAGCTGAGCATGAGTGTGTGTGTGTGTGCGTGTGTGTGTGTGTGCATGTGTGTGCACACGCATGTGTGTGACTTCCTCATGGGAACCTTGGGAACCCTCTCTGCCTTCACTGAGTGGACTTACACGCAGAAAGCTGGATGAGATGTTTCCGTTGACACGTGGCAGGGTTTGAGGCTTGGGAGAGAGTGAGAACCCTGGCACCTCTCCTTGAAGACGTCTCTCATTCTATAAATCCCACTTTTGGAAAAGGCTCTCACATATTTGGGAATGTTCGTTGGGCCCTCGATTTGCCCAGTGGCAGGGGAAGGATTTGATGGTCTGTAAAAGCCTGTTCCTGCTCAGCAGTTTGTGGTTCAGGGTCAGGTGGAAGATAATAAAAGTCCTTACATTCAGATGATGAAATCTTTATCACAAAAAAATCAAATTCTGTCCTAAGTTGTCTCTCAGAAGAAATACCACCAGTCAGAAGCAATTCTAGAAAAAAGGCTTGTGTATGAAGGGCCAGCAGTTAAGATCTTAATTTCTCCTCCCTACTTATACATCTCTCTTCCTGTGAGTTGGATGAATCATCTGAATTTGGTGGAGACCACTTTGGTCAGGGCTCCCCAGCACAGAACTACAGAACTGTAGTTCTGTTCCTTTTTGTAAGGAAGGGACCCAGTTCTTGGGCTGTACCAGCTAGAAGAAGCAGCCTCCCAGGATTCATTTCACTTGAAATCAAAGCCAAGAATTCCAAGGTGCCATCCTGTGCAGGGAGGGCAAGATATGAACCCTGGTGCAGGGTGGGAAGGACCAAAACAGACTTTGGTCGTTCAGAGGGGATGGCACAGATTAGAGTCCTGTGTCATGGAGACTAACCTAGCCATGTACAGGACAGACGTTTGCATGTTCCAAATCTTTTTCTGAGTCAGACGTTTTACACAAAGGACCCATGCTTTTCCCCATCTGCAAATATGCTGTGAACTGATGAGTAGAGTCTTCCCACTTTTCTGCTCCCCAAGCACTGCCTCTTCAACTTTCCTCCTTACTCATCCTTTTCTTCTTCTGGCAGTCTTCCCTGTCCATCCCAAGCCCTCACTGGTGGGAGTTCTCACCTCTCTGAGTGCTCATCTTGGTGATGAGCATAGGAAATAGCCCAGCTTCGCTCTCAGACTTTTCTTACCGAAGGCCTCCTCTCTCCTAAGCTGCTGTCATCTGTAAGCTTGGTCAGTTTGGGGGAAACAAAGGACTTGGACCCAGGAGCTTATCCAGGTAGGTGGGGCCCAACAGAAGTGAGGCTGTGTGTAAATCAGAACACCTCTTCAGGAATGCAGCACTGCCTTGACCAGCTTAATTCAAAAGTGTAGCATACGCCAGGTCCCAGCTGCTTGATGGACGGGTTCTTCCCAACACCCCAGGGCTTTCTGTCTTGCCACAGTTATGACAGAAAGTTTAAGGTCCCAGGGCTACATCTTTTGTTAATATCATTAGTATTTTCAAGAGGTCATTTGTACCAACTGTACAGCTTTTCCCCTAAATGACTGGACACCATGACCATACTTGCTTTTACCCTTGCTTTCTTGTAGCCTCTGGCATTTTAGGGGCTGGCCAGAGTTTCCAAACACTCAGAGGGCTGTTGAGTACTGATGACTAGCTAGAAGCAAAGGGCTCACAGAGAATATAAGGCAGTGGGGACTGGGCATTTGTCCTTCCAAATACCACATATATTTAATATTTAATCCCTGTATTGTATTTTTTTATGCTATTGGACATCACCAAACATCTTCGAGACTAAGAGCCAGATAAATATCAATCTCTTGCCAGTTGTTAGGAAGATTTCTCCCCTTCTTTCTTTGGGTTCAATATCTTCTGCTTTGGATAGTGTCTGTAATTGAAGGACATTTGACTGATAAAAAAAATTTCTCCCCGAAGCCCAGAATCATGAGTTCAAAGACAGTTTTTGCCAAGAGTGCATAACTGCTTAATGGAGGAAGAAAAAGATTTAATTTGGCAAACACTCATCTGGGTTCACACTCAGAGGATGGGAAGGTACCAGGACATATTGCCTGGGGAAAGGATGATTTTGGGGGGACTAGTCATGGTCCTTGGATTTCTCCTGGGGAAGAAGGAGAGGAAGTAGAATATGTGGCCCCAGAAGACAGCGGTAGGACTGATAGGAAACTTGGAGAGAGGCTGATCTATTGCCAATAAAAAGCAGAACTTCCCAATCATC
Source organism: Sapajus apella (assembly GCF_009761245.1). Taxonomy (NCBI): domain Eukaryota; kingdom Metazoa; phylum Chordata; class Mammalia; order Primates; family Cebidae; genus Sapajus; species Sapajus apella. Next base: position 4,969,259 of record NW_022436971.1, on the reverse strand, counting down.
AAAGAGCAGGGATACCTCCAGTCCTGGGAAAAGACAACAGAAGCTGGAGGAATATTCATCAGTGATGTTTCAAAAGAGTTTTCCTATAAGGCAAGAGACCTAAAAAGCCAAATGTGCAATAAAAACATGCAGTCTGGTGAACCTAAGTAAAATCCACCCCCTCCCCCAACACACACCTGGTTTTAAACATTTTAATGGTATTCTTCCTTTTTAGTGCAAAAATAATGAAGCAGGGGGATAGAGGAAAGAATGGTACAAATTTAGAAATTTACAAGACATTTGATTATCCTGTCTCTTGTTAAAGAAACAATGATTTTGCATCCAAGGTTAGAGTAGTACTGGCAATCTTGATCAGAATTTGATTCTCTTTCCCAGCTTAAAGGAGAAGAGCTCCTCTTGGAACAGAGTCAAGCCAGTCCTGATGGCTCCTGAAAGGAAAGGTTTACAAGGCAGGCCCTCCTGGGAGACCAGGAAAGCCGGCTGAGATCCCCTCTGTACCTGCCACCCACACATGCCTGCTCCTGATGCATATGATGGCAACCAGCAAAAGGGAGCCACCAAGTGCCTCATTGCATGGCAAACCTCAGCGGCCAACTCATGTCCTCCATTGTCCCCCACCCCACCCCAATCGTGTGTTTCTGCATCTCTTTGAGATAATGCCGGCTGCTGGGTTGCAGTCCCACCCTTTTGCTCCTGCTCAAAGGGCACGCTCAGGCAACCCAATAATAAAAACAACTCGAAGGGAGACCAGCTGGACTTATAAATAAACATCCCAAGCACATTAATCTGCTGAAGGTTTTTATGAGGGGAAGCATAAAATTTCAAATAAAGGTCTAATGGGAAATATGTCCAAAATGTTGGAATTAGTGATGCTGTACAGTAGGGAACTGCCCAGCTAGATCCATAAAACAAAATGTAACTAACAACTGATTCAGTTTTAAGACCCCGGCCTTCTCACTCCCACACCTGAGTTGTATATTTTATCTGAAGGACTGTTTCATGTTCCAGAATCGGCTCTGTTTGCAAGCGAGCTGTCAAAATTTTATGGCCTCAACTTTAAAGAGCAGGACATTTCTTTCCTGGAGAAGAAGGCTAATAGGAGGTAAAATGCAGAGATTATGGGCTCTCCCACAAATCCAGGCTAGCAGATGCGCCTCTTTCTGTAATCAAAATGAATGTTTTCTTTGGACCCAGCTAGGAAGGTTCCTTTCAGATGTCCTAGGACCAGGAGACATGCGCCAGGCTAGATAGCAGTTTGGAAGCAGACTGTGAGGGAAGCAGGTGTCTAGCTCCGAGTGCCTGCACCTTCAGCCATTCAGGACAGGTAATTTTTTAAAACTGATGGGCGATTTTCTTTTTTTTAAGTCTAAAATAGGAGATGGCATATGGTTAGCATTGCTCCCTGCCCCGGCCTTCACCTCTGTTGACAATCTGCTTTCTTCCTTTTTCTGGGATGATGCTGAGCTCTGTTTGACATTGTTTTCTTCCTTAATTCCATATCTCAGTGCGCCACCCCCAGCCCCAAATAAGAGCCTTTGAAGCAGTGAAAAGAACTTGGACTGGGGAGTTAAAATGGGTTCAAATCCCTACTCTGCCACTTACCAGCTTACCAAACAAGTCATTTATCTTCTATGTTCTCATTGGGAGAAAAGGCGGGAAGACACCAACATCACAGGCTCATTGTTGGCATTCCATGAAGTGGGCCAGGTGGCAGCCGCTGCTCAGGCAGGGCTAGGCTGCTGAGGGTCATAATCTTGGATCTACCACTGAATCCTTGATCTCTGAACAGATATTCTCCCCTCTCTGAGCCTCAGTTTCCTCAGCTATAGAATAAGAATAATAACCCCTCCCAGAGTTGTTAAGAGGATGAAAGGAAATATGTACAGAAAGTGTCAGTGGAGTGCCTGCCTCACGTGGGAGCTCAACGAACCTTTACTCTTCTTGTTATTATTGAAGCAGAGATCAGGCTGTTTTGTAGTCTGACTCATCCAAACACCACGTGAGCTAAAGTCCCATAAAGGCAAAGCCAAGCCATCTACACCCTCCTTACCTTGCTCATGATGAAGCCCTTGTTTAATTCCAGTTCCAGCCCTTCACTAACCCTGGGCTTGTTTCTCACTTCCTGGTCAACTCATATGCGTTGGGCTCTGCCTACAAGTTGGCTTTACCATGTTTGAGTGACTCAAGACTGTCTAAGGGTTTGGCTTGGATTCCCCCAGCTGTATCATTCTCCTATACCTCAGCCAGAGTCTTCCCTCCCTTCCGTGCTAGCTCTGTTCCCTGCATCCCAGATACCAGCTCTGGTCTGTTCAGCTGCCCTCAGGGATGAGGGTGGGATCAACTTCAAGACCTGATGGGAAGAATAAATGATTAAAGGTGGAGAGAGAGAAGTTCATCCTAGATTTTTTTCCTCCACTCCTATTCTGGGGTCCAAACACTTCTGTCATCACCTGCTTTACTCACTGCAGTCTGACTTTAAGGCGGAAGAAAACAAACACAAACAAAACAAACCACTTGCTAACAGCCATGGGAAGAATGACGGCACCAGAGCCAGTGCCAGTGGTGTGACGTTTATGATCCATTCCCAGTGCGTTTTCTTGGTGGATCACCTTCCACTGTGCTGACATTGACTCATCTCGGCCTCTTTGTCCACATTGCCTGGCTTGTGCTGGCTCCTGTGGGCTTCTTCGGCTTCTCTTGATTTGGGCGCACCATCTCCCGAGTGAGGGTGGATTAGTGAGAAGTGGATACCATGGCCTAAACCTCTCTGTTTAAACCTCTTGTATCTCCTGTCACTGAGAAGAACCTTAATAAAGACCAAAGTGAGGAAGCCCATGCCATGAAGAGAGGCCATGTTGGAGGTCCTCAGGCCAGCAGCCACAGTGCGGGGTCTCTGTCTTCTCCATGGCTAGACCTGTGAATAAGGAAGCCTCCAGTATGTCTGTTGCTCCAGCCAGTGCCTGACCAACTGCTTGAGGGACCTGAATGAGAACCTGCTAGCTGAGCCCAGCCAACCCCTGGAAACATGAGGAATAATGATAACAAATGATCATCATTAACTACTATCAGGCTGGGGTGTGGCTTGTTGAACAGCAATAAATACCTGGATCACTGATCACTTAAACAGCTCTTTGGTTATTGGCATAGTCACCAAAGTCACAAGTCATGCCCCCTGGAGAGGCTTAAAGTGCCACCACCAGCTGCGGATGGGTGGTGGCTCCAGGTGGTAGCAGCACCCTTGCCTTGACTGCGTGCCAGGCCTCAGGACTGAAGGGACCTTGGGCTGTGGGATTCCTCTGGCTGGACCCCTGGCCTAGGGAGGTGTTGGCTGCCTGGCCCTTGTGGGGTGACCCACCCTTCCTTCTCCAGCAGAGCTGGGAAGGAATCCAGGGCCAGCTGTGTGCTTTGGAAGGCTGCTCCTCAGTTCCTCAGCTCTCTCTCCAGTGCAGGAGTATAGGATTAACCTCCAGTTTCACACCCTGGAACTCCAAGTACCATACAAGGTTCAGTGTTTTTCAGGTGCATGTTCTTTATTTGGCTTTTAGCGAATGAGTACAATAACAAGTTAGAATTTGCAGGTCCTCAGGGGGTGAATCTGCGAATCACAAGAGTAAAGGGGTTTCCAGTTACCCTCTGGCTTGTGTTCAAAGTCCTCACTCTCCCTGAAGAATGGGTGTGAAGGCTCAGGCTACGCAATGGTCTGGGAATGGAGACTTGGAAGAGAGGACTGAGGTTCTTCACAATTACAATACATGCCTTCAGCCAGCAAGCAGGTGGTCAGACAGAAAGGAAGGGGGGTGCTGTAATGAGGCTGTGTGATAAGCAAGCATGTATGCCCTTTTAAGATGCGTTGTGCAGCAGCTGTTGGGCTATGCATATCTATCAGCCCTGCTATGGGCTGAATGTCTGTGTCTTCCCAAAATTCATATGTTGATGACTTAATCCTCAATATTATGGCATTTAGAGGTGGGACCTTTGGGAGATAATTACATTTAGATGAGGTCATAAGAACGGAGCCCCCATGATAGGATTAGCACCTTTGTAAGAATAGGAAGAGAGCAGAACGTACCTTCTCTCTGCCATGTGAGGATATAACACAAAGACAGCCACCTGCAGACCAGGAAGAGAGGCCTCATCACCTTACCAGACACTGAATTTGCTAGCACCTTGACCTTGCACTTCCCAACCTCCAGAACTGTGATAAATACATGTATGCTGTTTAAGCCAGTGGTCCCCAACTTACCATGAACAATTTTTCCATGGACAGAGGGTGGAGGAATGGTTTTGGGATGATTCAAGTGCATTCCATTTATTGTGTGCTTTGTTTTTATTATTATTACATTGTAACATACAATGAAATCATTATACAACTCACCATAATGCAGAATCAGTGGGAGCCCAGGGGTTGTTTTCCTGCAACTAGATGGTCCCATCTGGGAGTGATGGGAGACAGTGACAGGTCATTAGCCATTAGATTCTCATAAGGAGCATGGAACCTAGATCCCTTGCATGTGCAGTTCACAATGTGGTTCTTGCTTCTATGAGAATCTAATGCCACTGCTGATCTGACAGGAGGCAGAGCTCAGGTGATAACACAAGTGATGGTGAGTGGCTGTGAATACGGATGAAGCTTGGCTCACTCACCCGCCACTCACCTCCTGCTGTGCAGCTGGGTTCCTAACAGGCCACCAACCTGCAGTGATCCACAGCCCGGGAACTGGGGACCCCTGGTTTAAGCTACCCCAGTTTATGTATTTTTGTTATAGCAGCCTGAGCTAAGAAAAGCTCTAAGACCACATTTTTACTTTGTCTTGTAGGCCTGGAGGAAGCTAAGTGATCATCTCCTACAGCCTGGCCCTCTTACAGGTGACAATCACTATGGCTTAGGGATGTGCCCAAGGTCAAACAGCTGGTAGGTGACAGAACTCCCTCCACAGTGTATGTGGACTGCATGGAAATGCAGTCACTTAAAGTCAGTTCTTAAATCAGAAAGTCAATGGCTTTCACTGGTCACCAAGTCCATCTACGAGAGAAAAGGAGAGAACAGAGACAATTACCCAGCAAATCCACCAAGCAAACCCAATGGAGGAAAGAGGGGAATTTCTTGGCAGGGTTTTGTTTTCTATAGAGATTGGAAATTCCTGGGTCTGTGCTTGTGATTCTACTAAGGCTACTTAGTAGAAACTTAGCAGAGACACAGCCAGAGACATAAATGGTCATGCCCCTACGTAGCAGAGCTAAATTCCCTTGTAGCTTTCTTTTTTCTTTTTTCTTTTTTTTTTTGAGATGAAGTTTTGTTTTGCTGCCCAGGCTAGAGTGCAGAGGCACGATCTCGGCTCACTGCAACCTTTGCCTCCCAGGTTTAAGCGATTCCTCTGCCTCAGCCTCCCGAGTAGCTGGGACTATAGGCTGGCACCACCACGCCCACTAATTGTTTTGTGTTTTTAGTAGAGACAGGCTTTCACCATGTTGGTCAGGATGGTCTCAATCTCCTGACCTCATGATCCACCCGCCTTGGCCTCCCAAAGTGCTGGGATTACAGGCGTGAGCCACTGTGCTCAGCCCCCTTGTAGCTTTTTAATTCACAAGAAGCCTGAGTTTTGCTCTGTAGACAGCCTACTTAAGTTCAAGTTCTGACTCTGGCACTACTAGCTGTGTGACTTTGGCAAGCTATGTAACATCTCTGGGTCTCAGTTTCCTCACCTGTAAGATGAATAATGGTAGTACTTACCTTATGAGATTTTCATGAGGATTTTATCTCACCCTCTCTCTATCTCTACCTATCTCAGAGTCCTGGTTATTAATGCAGTGTTATTTGCCATTTTATTTATTTGAAATTTAGTGTTCATTGTAACCAGCATTGGAGAGCTTATAGCCTTTAGAGGGTACACATGGTTTGTTCTACTTTGTCAATATGGGGTTTAACACAAATCTGAATTTGAATGTGTTTTATGGGACACACACTCTCTGGCTTGCCATAGTTCCTTCACACTTACATTACCAGCCAGACTCTCTGTAGGCCCTTTTTTTTGTAGGGTTATGACTTCTGGTCTATTAGGGAGTTAAACTGGACCAAAGAGGACATAGTTTTCATGGGTGCAAGATCTCTGACAAGGGAAGCGATGAGTAAAGTCAGTGAAGCCATTTTTGGAGTGCACCACGGTAGAAGTGAGGCCAGATCCCTTCCTCTTCTGCCGCTGCTGCACCCGGTGCCCATGGTGGAAATGACAGGAGCTGGAAGAGTCTGCAAGCAGTGGCTGCCTGGGCGTAGAAACTCACATGTATGCACCCACATGCACACAGATGCCCCCGTGCCCACACAATGGCATCCCCAGCCCAGGGTGCTGCATGCTGCTGTATGACTTCTTCAGTGGCTCCATCTGATCCTTTGGTGGTGATGGATGTTGCTGCTGCCACATCGAGGTGCTCTCTCTTTTGGGCAGTCATCAGCTCCAGGCGTGGAGCTCTGGGGCTGGAGCTTCCTGCTGATGAATGGCCCACCATGAGTAATTTCTCTTTACTGTGGTTTCCTCTGAGGCTGATTTTTTCCAGATTCTAGTAGGATGGACAGGATATTTCAGCACTTGCCACAGTAGCTGGGAAATGAACTGTCAGGAAGCGGTGAGCTTGAAGGCCTTTTGTCTTCATTGCTAGCTTTGAATCATAGGCTCTGGGAAGCAGCATAGGCACGTCCTTTTCCTCAGACGTGTCTGTCTCTTCCATGAGAATCTGATAAAAGGCCTTGCCTTTTAGTTGGCAAGATTTGTCCTTGTCTTGAATCTTTTTTTTTTTTGCATTTGTCTCCCATATGCTTATTTTTGGCCTCTGGCTGCTCAAAACCCACCATTTTGATGCCCCATAAGGCCTGCCCTCTTCCCCCAAGCGCCTCAGCTCCAAAAGCTTCTTCCCCAATCAACCTGCACGCATTCCCTTTCTTGATGGCAACAGGGCCCAGCTAGGCATTGGAGAAAACTTACACTAAGCAGAGAAAGACAGATGGCCTACTTTACTCATCCTAAGAGGCCCTGTAGCCTTTAGAGATTGATCAATGGAATGGATCCTAACTAGGGAGGTTTTTGGTGGCAGAACCAAGTCCAGCTGACCCTTGAACAGTGTGGGGGGTTCGGGGTACTGATTTCGGTGCAGTCAAAATTCCACATATAATATTTGACTACCCCAAATCTTAATTGTTGATAACCTACTGTTGACCAGGAGCCTACCAATCACATAGCAGTCAATTAACACATATTTTTAAATATTATATGTATTCTATACTGTATTCTTACAACAAAGTAAGCTAGAGAAAAGAAAATGTTATTAAGCAAATCATAAAGAAAAGACACTTAACAGTACTGTACTGTAGTTGTTGATACTGTAATTGATGTCTCCCATTTACAAGATGAGTTGTCTGTCTGAACGGTGGACAACACAGCTGCAGACCTCAATCTATGGTGCATATCAAGCAATTCAACTTTTTCTTATCATGTCATGACTTGTCTCTGCTTCTTGGGAGCACTTCCAGCATCACCAGTGACACTTCGTTTGGGTCCCATGGTGTTATACAAGGCTTATGGTATTGCATTAACTGTGATGAAAAATACACAAGAACCACAAGAGATCACTTGTTATTGCAATACACAATTTACTGGAGAGAGGTGAATAGCGTCACGTGGCATCTTAAGTGGATTCTTGCAACATTTGATCTCACCAAAAAATAGCAACAGGCAGTGACTGTGAAATGATGACAGTGGTACAATATGCACTACAGTTAATTTTAAGCAGTTATGATTCAATACTGCATCTTTACATTTGTTTACATTTTTCTCCATTGCAAATGGTGTCATATACTGTCATTAAGAGTTTATGGGTGTAAGTTTTGATAAATTTTAATTTTTTATAATAAATTTGTGTCTATTTTATTATAGCAAAATTACAGTAAATTGTAAAAGAGACTTGTATCTACATATATTTTATGGATTCATGATATACCTAACTTTTTCTTAATTTTTGTTGGTATTTCTAGGCTATGCGGTTTGTCTGGGTGTTTTTTTCATATTGTTGCAAATCTCCAAAAATTTTTCCAGTGTATTTGTTGAAAAAAATATGTGCAGTTCAAACCTGTGTTGTTCACGGGTCAATCATGAAAGGAAGAAATGTGGGCAGAATAGATATGGGGTGGTGGAATGAAGGGCTTGGGTGGGTCTATGATCACAACTGGTCTTGAGTTGTTGTAACACTTTCTAGAACCTTCTAAAACTCAAAGGCCACTCACATTGTGACCAAACTTTGCTCATCTTCCCTCTGCACTTACGGCTCCTTTGGCCCGGCACGGACTGGCTTCAGGAGAGGAAACTGGCTGTCCCTTGGAAGCTTCACTTTGGCTTGACTATTGTGCCACCAGGCAGACACACTATCCCCAGGGAAACACCCTTGTTTCCTGGTCATGCAGGACCCTTCTCCTGCCTCCCTCGCCCAGCTTGGGCAAGCCAGGTCTAGTGAGAGCAAAGATGTTCTCATTCAATTTGGGGACAAGGCAGCCAGACTTAATCTAAGTAGGCGGAGGGAAGGAGTTGGAGATAGTCTTGGGCTTACCTGGGATGAGTTTTAATTGTACCCCGAGGGTTCTCAATACTATATGACTAAACCAGCATCAAACATATTCTGTGTACTTACTTCTGATAATGCATGTACATGGCGTAAAATTCAGTGGGCATAAAAGCATACGAAGTGAAAAGCAAGGCTCCCTCTCACCCCCATTATGCAGGCTTATTTCTCTAAAGGCAACCTGTGTTACCAGTTTTTTAATATAAACTTCTAGAAGGACTCTGTGCATATTTAAACACATATAGTCTATTTTTTTAAACAAATGATAGCATTCTATACAAATATTCTGTCTGTGTTTCATATTACACATCCTGCAGTTCATTCCATGTTAGGACATACAGAACTGCCTGAATATAATTACAGCTCTATGGTATTTCACTGTATTGATATATTTTAATGTATTGAATTAGTTCTCTATGAGTGTACATTTGATTTGATTCCAGTCTTTTGCTTTTGTAAGAACAATGGTGTAATGATTATCACATATCACATATCTGCAGGATAAACACCTTGACTTGGATTTGCTGGGTCAAAATTATTGCCTTCGGGATTTTGGCACCTATTTTGACACCTATTGCCCAACCAACCTCGGTAAAACTTGAGCCACCTTCTCAGCAATGCATGAAAATGCCTATTTCCCCACATCTGTGCCAACGCAGTGTGGTGACAGGGCTTTTTAACTTTTGCCAATCTGATGGGTACATAATGATAGGTCACTGTGGTTTTAGTTTAGATTTTCATATAATAAAGGAGGTTTTGTATTCTTTATGTATATTTGTGTGTGTATCTGAATTTCCTTTTCCATGCACTGTCTGTTCATATCCCCCTACCATTTTTCTAATGTATTGTTGCTCATTTTCCTACTGAGTTGTTGGAACTTGCTGAAAGAGAGAGGGGAATTCCCCTTCTTGATCTTCTTGATGTTTTAAACATCCCAGTGAAAGGACCTCAGTGAATGTAAGCCTTGTCCTTGTTCTGGTCCCTTTCCCTTCCCTCGCTCCTACTGTGAGGAGGAGAGGAAAGTGATCTGATTGCAGGTTTGAGAGGAGGACATGCGTATGCCTACCTCAGCCCTTCCCTCTCCCTCCCTGCCCTTTGGAACCAAAGCAGAGGACCTGTGCTCTGGGTACCCTCAACTTATGCCCTGGCCTGCAGGCATCTAGAGCTGCTTGTGGTGTGGTGGGCAGATCTGTTTCATCCTGGGATCCAGTATGAGAAGACCTATTCTTTACATACCTAAGTCACGTTATCAGGCAGATCCACCAGTAATAAAGCTGAGTTTTGGATTCTGGCTTGCCTGCTGCCTCCTTGGTAGGGAATTTTGGCAGAAAAAAAGGATGCTATTTATTAGACCCCTCAAACCCTGATGGGCTTTCTAAGTATTAAGGGAATAAATCTTTAACCTGTGATATAAATTCTAACTATATTTCCAGCTTTTCGTTTATCCGTTCATTCATTTTTTGGTGTTCTCTTTTAAATGGAAATCTAGTGAAACTGACCAAGTTCATATTTTATGCATATTGAGGTTTTGTGACATGCTTAAAAACACCTTTCTCACTGCCAGATTATAGAATATATTTTCCTGTGTTTTCTTCAGGTAAGTTCCTGGCTCCATTTTTCATGTTTAAATTCTTGTGAGTTCCTTCCTGGCATGGCATGATATGGGAAGCCTGGATCGATCCTAGGGGAGGGGCACTTGGGAGGTGGCAAAAGAATTCCCCTTCTAGAACTTTCTAAAACTTAAAGGCCACTCACACTGTGGCCAAACTTTGCTCGTCTTCCCTCTGCACTTACGGCTCCTTTGGCCTGGCCTGGACTGGCTTCGGGAGAGGAAACTCGCTGTCCCTTGGAAGCTTCACTTTGGCTTGACTGTTATGCCACCAGGAAGACACACTATCCCCAGGGAAACACCCTTGTTTCCTGGTCATGTAGGACCCTTCTCCTGCCTCGCTTGCCCAGCTAGGGCAAGCCAGGTCTAGTGAGAGCTCTGGTTGGTGATTTGTAGTTATGTGTTCACGTGCAGCTTCTGGAGTTGTCTGGGCACTTTGGCGGGCAGCTGTGGTTGGGATGCAAAGCCTGAGTAGCCTCCCTTGGGAGCTCAGAAAGGGAAGGGGCTCTGTGAACCCACTCTGTGAGTCGGGGTGCTAGCAGGACTAAAGCCTAGGTCTCCTAACAACAGGCCCGGGGCTTGTTTTCCAGTCTCACTGGAGTCTAAACCCAGCTTGGTTCCAGTTAAATCCGAAAGCTCAGGGGACAACAGGCCCAGCTCTGAGGCTGATGGGCCCCATCGCATGCCCTGGAAAGTCCTGCTTTATGGCCTGGGCTTGGCCCACCTCAGACTCCTGCTGTGGATGCTGATTCTGGTGTGACTACCAGAAAACCAAGGGCAGGCTGCGACCCGTGGCCTCTAAGAGGAAAGGGGTGTCGTGGCTCCTCTCTTCCGACTAAAATCAACAACAGGTCGCAAACATGGGATCATTTAGAGACCAAAGTCTTCCTGTGTCAGGTACTTGTTGCTCCAAGTTCCTTTCGCATGTTGTAAATGAGCACACCTTCAGGGAAGCAGAGCAGACTGTGTGCCTCTCTCCTCCCAGCCCTGGGTACTCAGTAGGCTGAAGAACAGGTGATGAGCAGCTCGGTGGGTAGGTTCTCACATGGTACTAGCCGGCCCCTTTTCTTCCCACTGGCCTGTCCCTGAATAAAAAAATATAATCCCTAACCTTTTGTTTTTCCTAAGCATAATTAAACACAGTTCTTTGGTTGCTCTCTGAAGCTTTTTATGTAAATTAGCATGAGTCTGCATGAATGTGATAATGCATTATTGCAGATGTTCATGTGCTGTGTGTATTAAATCTTGTATTTAAAATTTTTAATACATTTACATTTTATGTATGAAATCTTTTTTCTTTTATTCCTTTCTTTTTTTTGTTGAGATGGAGTCTCCCTCTGTTGCCCTGGCAGGAGTGTAATGGCACGATCTCAGCTCACTGCAACCTCCGCCTCTTGGGTTCAAGTGATTCTCCTGCCTCAGCCTCCTGAGTAGCTGGGACAATAGGCCCTTGCCTCTATGCACAGCTAATTTTTGTATTTTTAGTAGAGACAGGGTTTCACCACATTGGCCAGGCTGGTCTTGAACTCCTGGCCTTGTGATCTGCCCGCCTCAGCTTCCCAAAGTGCTGGGATTACAGGCGTGAGCCACCATGCCTGGCCTGAAATCTTATATTTTCTTTTCCAAGTGCTGTGATCAATTCTGTGTGACCTCTGGTCATTCTTTCTTCTTTGCTATCTTCCTTTTCTGCTCAGATAGCCCTGACCAGTCTCCACCAAGGCCTCTGTATACAGTTGCACAGGCTGTGCACTGCACAACTCCAGGGAGTACCATTGATTTTATAATCTATTGGCTGGAAGATATCTTTGGAGTTGAGGATCATAGCAGCTCTGCTTCCTTCCATCCATCGTGTGGTCACAATTTACATAAGCAATTCCAATTCCTTTGTATAATTAATGACTCATAGGTTATATCCCAGAGTCACATGGAAGTATTTTTGGGGTTACCTGCTGTTCTGTATTATCCATGCTTGATTCTCCCACTAATGCATGTGATTAAGAGTTACTCTTACTCGCTCAGTTAAGCTGAATCAAGGGAAGAAGAGCAAAATGTCAGTATGAGAACAGACTAACACACAGAGCAGGAAGGGTAGTGGTGAGCAGCATTCAGACTGTGAACGGGGCATTAGAGTTGTGGTAAGACCCAGGCTGCTGGGCAACCCTTTATGCCAAGGAGGGACCTCTTTCCTCCACAGGTAGGGAGGAAATCTGTCTTTGCTTCTGCCCTCAACTTTGTCTACTAAATAGGATTCTGTGACTTTGGACAAGCTGCTTCTTTGGCCTATGCGTCAGTTTTTCCATTCTGAAAAATGGGGTGACACCTGCCATGCTAACATCAGCAGGCTCTTGTGAGAACCAGGCATTTTGTGCTGAGGTCACGGTGAGCCAGCCCTGCAGAGAGAGCTCAAGACTTCTGGGCTGAGGCTGAGGGATTGGGTCTCGGGAGCTCCTAGCTTTGCATGCTTGGAGCCTCTGCGTGAGGCATGCCTGGTGCGTGCGTCTGTGTGTTGTGTATGATGTGGTGGAAACAGGCCTTGGGCACATCCAATCTAGTGTGGCTCCAGGCATGTGTCTTGGATTACTGAGCTTCAGTGGGTGAGCAGATGGCAGAATCCTGCTTTAGAGAATATGAAGGGGATTTGAATGCTTAATAGGAAAAGAATGGACCAAACATGCTGCAAGAAATCCACAAAATGTCACTGACATCGGCTGGCCTGCTCCCTCTGGTGTGTGCTGACAGGGCTTTGCAAATAGTCTGATTAATCCCTGTCCTCCTGTGACCTAGAAATTCACAATTTGGGTTTAGGTTTGTTCCTGGGACTTAATGTGCTGGTCGGCTGCGGAGAGAAACAGAGGAGACATGGAATTGTTTCTTGGATTCATGTCAGAAAAGCCACGTAAACAGCTCGTTGACCTTCAAGAGCCCCCGTTCTATACACACCAGCAAAGGTGCCCTGCTTGGAGCTCTGAAGCACCTGATGCTTTATGTCCTGTGGGTTCCCAACCAGCCCATCGAACAGCCTATAATCAGAGCTGAGGGTGAAACTCCAAAGCCCTAGGAGATGTCACCCACCCCATCCGGGACACTCCAGTCCACTTCTTAAATACCCAGTCCATTCTTTGCCTCTCAAAAGTAGTCTTTCAACATCAAACCCTAAAACACTGCATAGAAATGGAGGCCTTCAGGAGCAACTTTAAAATGTATTAGTTTGGGGTGAAAGTAATTGCGGTTTTTGCTGTTAAAAGAGGTGGCAAAAACCGCAATTACTTTTGGACCAACCCAATATGAACCACACTAATCTCACCATTTCATTTCAGCTCTCTACCCACAAGAATACTAGTTTAGCCCCTATTTGCCGGTACCTCAAGGTGTTTTTGGCGCTCTTCACCCAGTTTACTCCCTCCACCCCATATCTATCAGAAATTAAAGCTGAAAGGTTAAGTTGACATTAAGGGTTAAAAGGCCAGCTGTCATCATCTGTCATGGCCCCAAATAGCGTGTGGAGCTTGTAGGTTACGATCCCTCCGTGCCCAAAGCTCTCCCCGTGCCCCCAGGCACTGTTGCCTAGGGAGAAGCCAGATCTCTGACCCACAGAGGCCCTTGCCTTCTGTTTTCACCACCTGCTTCCCCCTGGCCCATTTCCTGAGGACTGTGGGCTTCTGCATTTCAAGGGGAAATTTGAGGGGGTCCCCTAGCCTGTCCTCTTAGTCTGGAAAGAAATGGACACAATTCCATTTTAGTTATAAAGCTGAGAAGGAAGGTATGTGCTCAAGACACACATTTCTGGGGACAAGAAATTTCCCAAATCATTCACTTTTCCCTATAAAAACACACTAAAGCAGTAGTATAGCTATTTACTTACATGAATTAATGTGACATCATTCAAAATTACTATGAGCTTGAGCTTACAACGTTTAGTGCCTAAAATATAATCCCCTTCCCCTTCAGCTAAGCATGACAAAAACTCCGCAATAAGAGCACAGGGTGATAGAATCTGGGGACTGGAAGCACTTTTCGAGTTTATTTTGTAGTTGAGGAAACTGAGGCCCAAGGAGGGGTGCTGTTTGGCTGTAGCCAAGATAAAAACTCATGATCTGGTACCCCCAGGGTGCCAAGCTCTTCTGGGGCCTTCTTGCTGTATTTCAGGAGGACTCACATATGAAATTGTCCAGGCAGTTGCTGCCTTCCGTTTGAACACTGCAAGTGGTTTGGTCACAGACTGCCAGGGGGCAATGAGAGCCCAAGGGGTTGCTGTTTCCTTAGATTTCCAGGCCACTTGGGGCACTCAGCCATTGTCTTGATCATGCTGACAAGCAGGGCACTATTTCCGTTTTCATTTTTCAAAGAACAAGAGAGAAGATGGGTCCCACTAGGAAGAAAAAGCTCCATAAATCTCTGACATTTGAGCCTTCGTGGATGGTCCCCAGCAAATGCCACTGCCCACTGGGCAAGGAAAGGGCATGTTGTTGTGAAGCAGCCAAGGAGGCAGCAGACTGTTTCTGCCAACAGGAAGCTGCCCAGAAACGGCCGAGGAAGCCCAGAAGGAGGAAAGCCGTGAGGGAAGTGGGAGTGGCTCTCCCCTGCTCGGGTGCCTCAGAGCCAGGCTCGTCCCTAGAGCATCAGCCAGTTCCCGGCAGCGTGTGTCATGTGTGTGCTATATATGTGTGTATGTAATGTTCGTTGTGTATGTGTGCATGTGATATATGACGTGTGTAGTGTGTGTATGTGATGTGTGTGTGTGTGTGTGTGTAATGTATGTGTGTGGTGCTTGTGGCATGTGTGTGGTGTGTGTGTGATGTGTGGTGTGGTGTGTTCATGTCTGTTTGTTGTCTGCATGGTATCTTTGTGTGTGTGTATGTGGTGTAGGGTGTGTGTGGTGTATTTGTGTGTGATGTGTGGTGTGTTTCTATAGGTGGTGTATCTGTGTATGTGTGCATGTGTATGTGGTGTGTGATGTGTGTGTGTGATATGTTGTATGGTGTGTGTGGTGTGTGTGATATGTGGTGTGGTGTGTGATGTGGTGTGTGTAGTGTGTGCGTGGTATTTATGGTGTGTGTGTTTGTGTGTATGGTGTGGTATGTGTCTACTATTTGTGTGTGGGATATGTGTGTGGTAGGTATGTATGTGTGTGTGGGGGTGTATGAGTGTGGGGTGTGTGTATGTGGTGTGTGTGCAATGTGTGGTGTGTTTGTGTGGGTGTGTGTGGTATGTAAATATGGTGTGTATGTGTGTGGAAGTGCATGTGTTTGTGTGTGGTGTGTGGTGTGTGTGTGGTGTATGTGGTGTGTGTACTTGTATGTATGTATGTGTTGTGTGTATGTGGTGTGGTGTGTTTGTGTGTGTTTGGTGTCTGGGTGGTGTCTTTGTGTGTGTGTGGTGTGTGTATGTGTGTTGTGGGTGTATGGGTACAGGGTATGTATTGGTCTATTTTCATGCTGCTGATAAAGACATAACAGAGACTGGGCAACTTACAAAAGAAAGAGGTTTAATTGAACTTAGAGTTCCACGTGGTTAGGGAAGCCTCACAATCATGGCAGAAGGCAAGGAGGAGCAACTCCTGTCTTATATGGATGGCAGCAGGCAAAGAGAATGAGGAAGACGCAAAAGCAGAACCCCCGATAAAACCATTCGGTCTCGTAAGACTTATTCACTACCACAAGAACAGTATGGGGGAGACTGCCCCCATGAGTCAAGTATCTCCCACTGGGTCCCTCCCACAATTTGCAGAAATTATGGGAGTACAATTCAAGATGAGATTTGGGTGGGGACACAGAGCCAAACCTTATCAGGGTGTGTGTGTAATGTGTATATGTCATGTGTGTAGGGGTGTGTGTGTGTGTGATGTGGTGTGTATGTATATATGTGTGGGTGTTCGTTATGTGTTTGTGTGTGGTGTGTGTGGTGTATGTGGTATGTGCAGATGTGTATGCATGTGTATGTGATGTATATGGTATGTGTGTATGTGCATGTGTGTATATGCATGTGTGCGTGTGGTGTGTATGTGTGTGATGTGTGTGGGGTGTGTGTGGGGTGTGTTGGTACAGGGCAAGAAGACTCCCCTTGGCAATGGAGGGCACAGGACATTTTGATGGGGCCATTTTGACATAGAGACATGCTGCAGTGGCATTAAGAAAATACCATGAAATGCATAGCCTTTCTGATTTTAATTCCTAAGGCATATGTGTAACAGTGCTCATCTGCACTCATGCTCAGACACAGGTGAGGTGAAGCTTGGGGCCTAGGCACTAAACAGAGGTGTTAGTCATATATGTTAGTTGATAAAAACAAACCAAAAAAGACAATGGAAAAATGGAGTTCTGATATATTGGAAGGGACTCCATCCAAAAGTCGGCAGTCCCAAACTGCTGCATCTAAATCTCTAGCTTCAGGCTTCAGCCTGCCGGCAGCTCTGGGGAAGTCCAATTGAGAGGCTGCAGCCCAACAGCCCTCCTGGGTCCGTTACCAATAGGCAGGTGCCCAGCAGCAGGGCTCTCACCTCCCTCTTCAGACCTCTGCACCCCACTCACCCCATTAGGCCCTCGTTCCATTACTGCAGGACTCCTTCCTCTGATTGGTTTTTCACTGGGGACTTCAAGGGAGGCTGTGAGTTGGAAAGGCAGTGGGGCAGGGGAGGGGGGGCGTGAAAGACTTTGGACAAGCGGGTCAGCCTGGGTGCCTGAGGCTACTGTGGTGGTTAACCCTTCCTCTGCTGGCTGTAGGGCCACACAGATCAGATCCTTAGGTTCCATTTCTCCAAAATCAGCACTAGTGATATGTCCTGGACCTTTAGCTGATTCTGAAGAGAATCACTGAAAATGATTGTCTCTAGGGATGTGTCCACGTGGCCTGGCTGGGCTTGGGCCCCTGGAACTGAATGACAGAGATCTTCATCTCAGGAAGGACTGTATTTGGGTAAAGTGATTGAGTCAGAGCAACAGGGCCTCAGATTAGCCTTGCGGCACTGGGTGTGCCCTAGTCCCCTCCTGAGCATCCTGGGTCTTTGCTTGGGACTTGGCATACACTTGAAGGGCAGGAGAGACGGTCCTGGGCATCAGACCCAGACTGCTGTTGCTGTTCCACTCCTTGGAGCTCCTTCATTCATTGGAACCATAAACCTTCCCAGCGACGCAGACAGTGAGGAGCAAGGAGGTACGCACCAGGCAGAGCTGTCCAGGCTGGAGGACTAGCAGGCTGTGCAGACCGGCATGCCTGCACGCAGTATGGGCCTAATTCATACCCTTATTGGAAGGGTTGAATGGAAGAGAGTTGGTGAGGCAGCAGAGGGGCTTTCCTGGATTCCAGTGAGCTCTGCTCAGGCACCAGGCTACCCTGTGTAGGTGGCCTGGCCTCCTGAAACATACCATTGCCCAGAAGCTGCTGTCTGACACTTTCTGACAGGCACCAACTCCAGTGCCATAGCCTGACACAGAGAGATTTGAATGTAATACTCCTCATTCAAAAACCTTTGTAGGGTCCCCTCTAGCTTCAGCAGTGTTTCCTGGAGTATGTGCCAAGGTACATTTGTCCCATGAGATGTTCCTTTACAGCTGGCTTTGGAGGGAGTGCTTCCCTCTTGAGGATGTAACCCAAGGGCTCTGAGGAGTCCTGCAGGGGCAGAATGGGTTTCCCAAGCTTGACCACGGGACGCTAGCTCCTGTCTTTTGTTCTCTTAACCCCTATTGCATATGGCAGAGTATGGGCATAGTTTGATAACAGTAACCCATAGCATAAAAGCCAAAGTGGGCCGGGCCTGGCGGCTCACACCTGTAATCCCAGCAATTTGGGAGGTTGAGGCAGGCGGATCATGTGGTCAAGAGATTGAGACCAGCCTGGCCAACAGGGTGAGACCCCATCTCTAGTAAAAATACAAAAATTAGCCAGATGTGGTGGCAGGTGCCCGTAATCCCAGCAACTCGGGAGGCTGAGGCCGGACAATCCCCTGAACCCGGGAGGCGGAGGTTGCAGTGAGCTAAGATCGAGCCACTGCATTCTAGTCTTGGTGACAAGAGCAAAAAACTCCATCTCAAAAAAAAAAAAAAAAAAAGCCAAAGTGGTCTTGCATTCAGCCGATCATAAAATCTGGCCTCAATCTAAGGTGCTCCCCTTCTCACCCCTTGCATTGCTCCACCTTCCCAGGCCCCATGGACCCCCTTCCTTGGGCACGCTGTGTGTCATGGACTGAAATGTGTCCTCCCAAATTCACACGTAGAAGCCCTACCCCTAGTACATCAGGATGTGACTGTATTTGGGAGCAGGGCCTTTAAAGAGGTGACCACGTTAAATGAGGCCATTAGGGTGGGCTCTAATCCAATGTGACTGGTGTCCTTATAAGAAGAGCCAATTACAGCAAAGAAAGAGACAAGAGGTCTGCAAATGCACCGAGGAAAGGCCCCAGGAGGACGCAGGAGAAGGTGGTCGTTTGCAAGCCAAGGACAGAGGAGCCCACCTTGATCTTGGACATCCATACTTCAGAACTAGAAGTTTCTGTTGTTTAAACCCCCCAGTCTGTGGTACTCTGTGATGGCGGCCAGTGCTGACTGATCCCCCTGTGCCACACCCGCCCCCCAGGGTACCCTGGACCCAAAGTGTTCCATCCCATAATATGCTTATGATCCCTTCCTCCTGGGATGCTGTGCTCTGCCACCATTACTTCTGTTTGCAAAAACCGAACAAAACTAACATACCCTGAAATACAATTCTGCTTGTCTTTCAAGGCCTCGCTCAAACGCATCCTCATCCAATGAGCTCTCCCGTTCAGCTGAAGGGAGTCTCTCTCTGTGCCTGTGGAAGGTCAGTGGCTCCTGCCACCATACTATTGGATTTCTTGGGGCAGAACTCATCTATGTCTCAGTTCCTAGAATGGCGTCTGCCACTTTTAAGAGGTACTCAATAATTATGTCCCAGACACAATGAAAACTACACCTCTGCTGTTCCTCGTGCCTGCCTGGCATCTTCCAGCTTTTGTGATGCCAGGACGCAGACTGCAGACTCTGCCCTGGCTCAGGGAGCTGTGGGGTGCAGAGCTTCTGAGATGGGTCTTGAAGGGTACAGAAGAGGTGAAGTCACGCCTCAGTGACAGTGAGGAGCAGAGAGCTGGTGTATCTGAGTTTCCTTGTAACTGCATGTGTGTTTGACCTGAACACACAGGAACTCTGAGCCTTGCACATGCAGGGGACTCTAACCACACGGTGAGGATGGAGACGGGTGGCCCACCAGCAACCCTGGGTGGCTGACTCTGTTCTCTAGGGAAGTTTCTTCCAGTGACCCCACCAGAGCTGGGAGGCACAGGCAACCTGGCAGCAGGTGGAAGCTGGGACCTCCTTCTGGAGGCCTAGGCTGGGTTGATGTGTGTGCCTTGCCACCAGCACCAGAGCCACCGACCCCTCACATGGAGTTTGTCAAGCATCTCTGCGTCCCTGGCCTTGGGAAGAAGGGCCACGGTGGGAGGGGAGCATTGACACCCTCCCCTCTGATCTGAACACAGGTTTCTAATTTCCCTGTAATTTGCCCTTTCTCCCTCTCCCCGGTTGGCTTCCCTGTCACTTCATTTCCTGCTGTATTCTCATCTTACAGCGAAGGTGAAGAGAGTTGACCTCTCCTTGCCCCAAAGCGGAATAAAATCCAGAACAGATTTTTGTGAATAAAAATAGGCTTGAATACCCACAGCCAGCCACCTTGGGCTCCACTCAGCCCATGTGGCCTGCACAGTTCTCTCCCCACCCGGCCAGCCCACAGGGCAGAGCTGGGGAGGGAGAGCCCATGGCCAGGCAGAGCCAGAGCAGGGCCAGCTGGGGGCTGCTAGACAACTTTATCCTCTCACATGGGGTACGGCTGCCTTTACCAGTGGACTAGGGAGGAAAGATTGAAATATCAGCACCTGGTGGGGAGAAAAAAAATTCTGCCTAGAACATTTGGGAAAAGTCCAAGAGGGATGCAACTGATCCCCTTCCCTCTCCTAGTGTTTTCAAAGGGATTGTGGCTTCAGAGCCAGACAGACCCCAGGTCGGCTCTAGCTCTTTGGTGGTTGGCTGTGTTATCTAAGGTAAGAAACTTCATCTCTACAAACCTCAGTTTTGTTGTCTGAGAAATGGAGATAAGTTTCTGCAGGTAGGCTCGGAGGATGAGCAAGATGATGGCAGGAGTTCAGCGCAGGGTTTGTCTATGTGTCCTTCTTCCCATTCAGGTTTCAGCTTAAACGCCAGAGGGGTGTGATGCCCCCTCTAAATGCAGTGGCCAGCTCTGGTTTATCAGTCCCTCTGTTCCCTTTCGATGGTGGGATGTTTGCTTGTTTCTTTGTTTATGTGTGCTGTCTGACTCCTGCTCCTAGCAGGAAGGACTGCCAGAGCAGGAACACTGCAATTGCGGTGCCCAACGATGCTGGCAGAGAGAGGGCACTCGAGAAAGATTTATTGAAAAGTGAGCGCAGAAATGAGAGCTATTATTTTTATTGTGTCAGGGTAACTTTTTAGCATATGTATTGGTGTTTTTACCCTTCCCTGTATTTTCCCACTTTTCCATCCCCTTTTCAAGCAGTTAGAGGCCCCGGGCATCCTTGTCTCAGGGGATGTTTGTGGCTAGCTTAAAAACAGGAGTTGCTGCAAGATACTTTCCTTCCTGGATTTTATTCCCAGAGTCCGAAATTATTGAAAAAATTGTGCTAGTTGTCTGGAAGGTTTAAGGAGAGAAAGAAAATGAGAGAGAAGGAGAGAGACTTTGGAAGCAACCATGAAGAAAGAGGGACTTCTGGTGTTCCTCCTACTTGAACCCCAAAAAAGATTTCTGGTGATGGATAGGGCAGGAGGAAGGTCCGAGGGTTCTGTGAGCAGCAGCGGATGCCCACATACCCGTGAGACAGCATCCTGAGAAGCTGGCCAGTATGCAGAGGAGGTAGGGACGGAGCACTGGGGTTCCCCAGGGATGGGAGTGGCAGCAGAGCAGCACAGTGGCCTGGTGTGGTGGGTGTGGGGGCAGGGCCAGCTAGGGCTGGTGACCGACGCCCACAGGGGCCTCCCTGGCACTGTGATGCTGCTTACAATGCTGGAGAAGGCTTAGCCCTAGAATGACTGAAGCTCAGTGAGGGCTCAGAGTCAAAACTGAGTTGCTCACTCTGCTCTGCTTTATTTATTCCCTGAGTCCTTCCATGATGTGCCCTGGGCTGGTGTCTGGAGAAAGGCAAGGGTGGGTGCGAGCAGCAGCATTGCAGGTTCTAGACACCCCAGAGGCACAGCGCCCCTGTACCTACCATCACTCCTGGGCTCAGCTTGGCTCTGCTATGCCCAGGCTTCACAACTGTGAAGATCAGAGGGGACCATGTATCAGGCGTACATTCCCTAGCCCCCTACGAAAAGGTGGTAATTCTTTATTTTTCTACAGCACAACTAAATCTAGTAGAAGGACCCCTTGTACCACAATTGATGTCTAATATCTGTTACTTTTCATGGCTCTCTGTCTCTCACTGTCATATGAGAACCTCAGGGCTTTGTGATTCAGAAGTGAGGAAGAGCCCAGGGCTGCAGATGTGAACGGTTGCAAGGCTGTGGTTTCCTGCTCAGGCCATGTGGCTCATTAGAAGACAGCTGGCTCCACTGTCAGCCTTGTGTTTACTCTGCCAAGCTCTGCAAGGGGTGCTTCCAGGGTAGGCTCAGCCCTGATGCTCCTGGCCACATCTCCATGGCACCTCTGGCAGGTCCAGCTGCTCCCCGGTTCTGCGTGTAACTGGGATAGGGACCCTTCCATTTTCCAGCCTCAGGATCCTGCTCCCTAGGGGCAGGCCTCTTCTCTTTGCCCCTTAAAGAACCAGCTTCAATTCCTTCCCAGCTAGGTCAGAACCAGACAATTCTTTTTGTGGCCTTGATTTTCCAAGAGAAGGTCATCTTTGTTTCACCTGGTGATATCTCCTTTGAAGCAAAGAAGAGAATCAAGAGTACTTGTTTCAAAGAAAATGACCAAAATCTGTATTAGCTTCCCATCACTTCTGTAACAAATCACCACAACTTGTTGGCTTCAAACAACTTAAATGGATCTTAGAGTTTTGCAGAAGTTTGACACGAGCTTCACTGGGCTACAATTAAGGTGTTGGAAAGGCTGTATTCCTTTCTGGGACTGATGTAGTTTGGCTCTGTGTCCCCACCCAAATCTCATTTTGATTTGTAATCCTCAGTGTTGCAGGAGGGGCCTGGAGGGAGGTGATTGGATCATGGGGGCAGACTTCCCCCTTGCTGTTCTTGTGATAGTGAGTGAGTTCTCACAAGATCCGGTTGTTTGAAAGTATGCAGCAATCTCACACCTCCATCCTTCTTCCATCTTCTCTGGCTGTGTAAGACATACCTGCTTCCCCTTCGCCTTCTGCCATGATTGTAAGTTTCCTGAGGCCTCCCCAGCCATGCTTCCTACGCAGTTTGAGGAACTGTGAGTCAATTAAACCTCTTTTCTTTATAAATAGCCCAGTCTCAGGTAGTTCTTTACAGCAATGAGAAAACAAACTAATACAGGGATGAATTCATTCCCTTGTCTTTTCCACCTGAAAGAGCCTACATTTCTGGGCCCCAGGCCCCTTTTTCCGTTCTCGAAGCCAGTAACCTGCTCACAAGGAAATGGCATTCTATTTGAGTAGCAGACAGGTGAGCCAACGAATACAATCTCATGTGGTAAATAAAGAATAGGTTCAGAAAGGAAGCATGGTTAAACAAGGGCCCCGCACTCTGGGTGAGTCAGGGATGGGTTCTCAGAGGGCCGCTACTCAAGCCAATGCTTGTCTTACCTCCTCTACCAGACTGTGGAAAAACTTGAAGAAGGAACCGGGTATAACTCATCCTCTTCTTTTCCTTGATGCTAAATTCACTGCTTTGCAACGTGTAGACACCCAATAAATATCACTTGCAATGGTCCAGTTCTGGTCTATCTGAGTCATTTTTCTTTTCTGGCTACAGTTGCAGATGAAAGATGAAAGACCAATGTCAGGCTAGAGGGCTGAGCTAGCATCCTCAGGACAGAGCACTAGCTTTGGGGCTTGGCAGATTTTCTTTATTGTCATGCATTTTCTTCCCCTGGCAGAGGTGAATTCCAAAATTGAAGCAGGAAACTCTCTGTTTAGCTGTGGGACCTCACCAGGAATTCACCCCAGACATCAGGGAATTAGATTTAAAAACCCGCCCTTGAGTTCAAGTAGGGCTTTAGGATCACTTGGGGGTTGATCATTGATAGATGTCTCCTCGTTTGAGTTTCTTCGTAAAATAACATGCAGGGAGCAAGGGGATGAAATTGAGCAAGTGAAATACTTGGCAGAGTCTCAGAAAAGATGTTATGAGTAGATCTATGAGCTGTGCTCCAGGGGGAGGGGGTTGCTCCTGAGTTGGGAGGTGCATGGGCTCAAGGAGGGAGCATCATGGAGCCTGTTTCTGAGCCCATGCATTGAGAATCCAGCCTCTGGTCGGAAAATTCCTCTTGCAGCTTCTGCCTGGTCCAGCCCCTGAGCTGTGAGCATCTTCTGATCCTCTTACCTCAGATTGTTCCCCATTCACTCTTCCCATCTTCTCCTTCACACGAGCCTCAGGATCAGGTCCCCACAGAGGTCCTGGGACCCACAGGCTGCTGGGGAAGGCTGCAGATGTTTAAAATCATATTTCACCACATCCTGGCAGGGGCTGGCTAAGGACAGGACTAAACTGTCAGTGGTGAGTTAATGTTTGCTGAGGGAATGAATGAAGGAATGACACAGATGAAATGAAGCTAAATTATCCATTGAGGTTATCTGTGATACTTTCCACAGACAAGTCCAGGGATAACAGAGCAGTGGGTTGGGAGAGCCTACTTTTTTTGAAGGGCCACTTTTTAATCAGCCACTTTTTAATCAGTGACCAATTAGTGTGGTGTGATATGAATAGTGGATGAAGACCAGACTAGTATTAAAAAACCAAAAAAGACAGAATTGAGGAATAAGGGTATTGCTTTGTAAAAATGTGTTGCAGTTTTGCGCATGATAGATAGTATACTAAAAGTGGTTTGCAATGTGAAATGTGCTTCTTACCATCCGTCAAGGTCAAAAGAGTCAGAGCATCCAGCATCTCAGAATTGCTCAGGGCTCTCATGCTTCCTGGGGGAGATGCTGAGGTCTGACCAGGCAACTTCAATTGTGAAATAAAGATGCCTAACCATCAACAACGACCTCCTCCTGAGACCTTGAGGGCAAGTGGAGGAGGACTGGCTGGGAGCAAGAGGCCAGGGTTCGGAGCCTCCATCTGTGTGTACTTACTGTGAGCCTTGGGCACGCTGCTAATCCCTCTTCCACCTGCTTTCTTCTCTAATAGGGAGGTTACAGTGTGTCTGTGTGCACTGCTGCCCTCTGGTGGTGAGCGCCATACTTCACTGCAGCCGTGACATCCAACTTGGGTTTGTTGACTGGCTCATGGCTGTCCAGATTCTCTGGTCTGGTCTTCTGGTTCCCCCAAGGTAAACCTTACCCCTAGGTGGAGTAGCATGTCACATGTGTCTTGTGAGTTTTCTGCAAAGGCCCCTGCTGTTCAAGTGCCCTGCCTGGAGATACTCTTGTGAGAGTGCAGAGGAAAGGGCATAGCTAATAGGGAGCTACTTTGTAGCCAAAGTTTGATGAGGTCCACCTGCTTCAGGGTACTTAGCCGTATGCCAGGTACTCTGGATGCATCTGCCAGCTCTGAATAGTGTTTTATGAAGCCGCTGGGAGAGTGGAACCAGATGTTTACAAAGAGGAGTTTGTCTTGTCACTTCCTTCAGCCTCTTCCTTTTTTGATGGTATCAGCACCTCTTTGCACTTCCAATTAAGACTCTAGTTAAATTCCCTTCAGTATTTGACTCAACCTCTTGCAAGAGGCAAGAGAAGTGACTTTCAAAAAAAATTCTTACTTAAACAGCGTGCTGCATTGTTCTGAGATTTATTTATAATAAATCACAAGGGGTCTGAATGTCCCCCAGCATTGTCCTGGGTTTGATAAAGGCCAGTTGTCTGCAGAGATATAGACCTGAGGTCTCTCCAAGGTTAGAGGTTTCATATTCATGGTCAATGCATTTTCACATCACCCACAGCAAATATCTTGGGTCATTGCATTTAATAGGTGCCTAATAATTGTGTATTAGAAGTTTGAATGGATGAATGAATGAGTGGAGTCTCAGAAATGGCACTTCAGATGGAGTTTCTGAGCTATGAAGCAACAGTGCACAGTGCACCATGCAGGAAGCAGATTGGGCAAGGGAATTCCACTGTTACATGGTAGGATTGGTTGGCCTGGAATCAAGTCAGGGTATTTAATCAATGAGGTTGAAAGACCCAGGTAAACATTTAGTAAAACCGGAGTTAGAGCACATTTCAAAACAATCATTTAGACTGTTAAACTGCTATCTTATAAAGAGTCGGGGGCCCGAAGTAGGGAGTGTTTTATTTTTAAACAATTTGCTTCCCTTCTGACTTCAAGAATCCCCATGATGGTTTGGTTTTGAGGACATTACCAGTCAACCACAGCCTAGAAGTGATTAGTAAATGCCTGCTCCATAGACAGGAGTCTGACTTCTGAGCTGAGTTCAAAGCAGAGTTCTTAGAGTTTAATAATGATACAGGATTAGCTTTCTGTGAAAACTTCCTATGCGGGAACCATTTTGAGAAAAACAGAAATAACCATGGAAGTTTGGGGAAACAAATGAAGATGGGGAGAAAACATTATACGGATGTTTGCGTTCCTGTTCACAATCCTCACAATGCGTCCTGGAGAAGATGTCCCTCCGTTATTTGCTTGATAGGAAATGGCCACTGCTTATAATGGAGCAGAACAAAGCGGGGTCTTACTTCCTCCCTTATACAAATCGATGTGCTGAGAGCTGGCTCCAGTGCCCACAGAGCATGGATCAGTGTTACTGCCTTGAACATCGTTCACTGCTGTGTCATTTAAAGGAATCTGATTAAAGGTTTGAAAGAAGTACTAGAATTCTACAATATAATTTAGAGCAGCATTTCCCAAAACTATCAAGTACGGCTAGTGGTTTGTGAGATGATTTTAGCCAAAACATTGATAAATATTTTTATTTTAATGGTTATGTATTTAACACATATTACAAATATATACAATTAACACACCTTACCTGTGATTTCACGAAGAATTTTGCTTAAGAAAAGACTAAATAAACTAAGTAAAAATAATACAAAACAAAAAAGAAAAGATAAGAAGGTATTTTAACTTAAAACCAATAATAGTCGATAGTAAAAACTGTGAAGCTGGTGCTTAAAGAATGTGGTTCGGGGAACAGACTCAAAGGGGACATTATGTTTTTGCAGTATTATCAGGAGCAACTCTGCAGTATGATTCTGCAGTGACTTTTGGAACAGACATTCAAAACTACCACGTAGGGAAGTCTCAGGCACTGTGGTTGTGCAGGGAGGAAGCCTTGGGGGCATGGCCAGTTTCTTCTTTTCATAGGGAACCTTTTGACAACACAGTCTTTCTAGTGCCGAGTCTCTGTGCTCCACCAGTGAAGACCCAGCAGACAATGATGACTGTGCTTGGAGTCTCCACACTGGAAAGTGGGCATTTTCCCAGACTTGAGCCCAGCAGCTCTCAGAGGGAAGTGGACATCCCCAAAACCCTGCCCTGTCCACCTGCCTGGCAGGTGGATGTCCCTCTGCCCACCTGCAAGAGGTGTGACTTCCCACTAGTACCATCAAACACCACAGTGCTTCAGAGTGCAGGCCAAGCTAGCAGGTATGTTTCCCATGAACTCGGGCTCCTCTACCACCTGGGCATGCAGGCTGGAGCATGAGCCTCACTGCATCTCTTTCAGCATAAAGACTTTCCTGATACAGAAGTCACCTAGGAGGGCATTTAAGAAGGCAACTTAACTGTCCGGGTTCCTTTTCTGTGGATCCTCATCCTGAACCTTGAATCTTGTGTAGGGAGTTCACTCCTGACCTTGTGCTGGACCCTTTAGAGAGAGAGGTGGGACATGAGATGTTGACACTGGGCTGGGGGGTATAAGTGGAGGTCTCATCTCACCGAGTACTCTCCTAGAGAAGGAGCTCAAACAGTGCCCAGAGCTGGTGCTGGGAATGCCATTTGGTGGTCTGGAAGTTGCTGATTGCTTTCTCTGTCGCAAAGCCTTTGATTTCCACCGGCTTATGTGTACACATGTGGGTATTCTTGGTGGCCTGGCCATTGAGCATAATTGAAAGAAATGATTGGCTTTCTCTTGATGCAAACATCTGGTTTTACTTGAAACAAGATGACTTAGCTCTTTCAGAAACATTCTTGTAACCCTGGATTCACATTTTCTTCTTACAATATATATTTTCTCTGTTCAGGCAGTATGTTAATATAAACATTCTGTGTAACTGACAACCGACAGTTTCAGAAGTACGTGGGGCTCCAAGCACCGGAGGAACCGCAAGAATGATTGTGTTTTTGATTTGATCACTGGAAATCTGTTTCAACAGTCACTCTGATTTAAACAATTACTCTGGTTTATACTCCAAACGCTGTAATTTGCAGAAAATGTAACCATGTGAGGACATTTTTGTAGAGTACGTCTTGGCAACTTTGTGTTGTTGTGATGTCATTCACTTCAGCTTGAAGGAAGCACAGAGGAAAGAGAAGAAGGAAAACAGTGTCCTTTTTGATGTGCTTTCCTGACTGCCAGGGAAAATCTTCTCAAGTCTTCCTGGCTCACCACTCCTTCCCGCTCCCAGCCCCCAAGGCCAGCACTGAAGGGCTACAAATGACACTGAGGAGAGACGTGAGAGCCAAGACTTCCTGAAGGCCAAAGAATTAAGTCCAAGAGTTGGGGCAGCTGGTTTTGCTGTCCCATCTGCTGTCTGCGCAGTTAAGACAGGGTAGGTGGGATGCCAGCTCTTGCGTCATTCATCAAAGCCCAGGTTTGCAGAGCTGCAAGCCTAGTGGAGAGTGTGAGGTTTAATACCTACATTGCTCAGAAGGAAAGATCCAGATAGGTGAAAGAACATGGCAAAGGTTCCAGAGCTAGTTAGTGTCAGAGTTAAGAAAGGAACAAGGGCTCTGGTTTTCTGATTCTTTGGAAGATTGTAACTGTTGGCATGTAACCGCAAGTTGTTTCCATATAATGAACAGAGAAGGTGTCTCAGTAGAATAAGAATAGAAAGTCATAAATCAAAATAATTAGGTGGTACACATTTTGTAGGATGCAGCTTAAGGGAGCTAGCATTCCAAGTATTAGTTCCATGTATACCCTGCCCTCCTCCAGCGAACCCAGCTAGGCTGGTGCTTGCTGCTGGGGAAAGAGCCATGAGGGCACAGAAGGTGCTTCTGCCATGATGGGGATGGGGGAAGAATGCCTCTGTGGATGGTCCCACGATTCTGAGTGGCAGCAGAGTGCCCAGCCCCTCTGACCACGTCTTCCTAGACCATCGTCTTCAACCTAGTCCCAGCCCCAGAGAACCACAAAGAGGTAGTTCTATTTAAAGTTTATCTCCTTAACATCTGTGTGCTTCAGTTAGTTTTTCAGTATCTCCTTAAAATTGACTTATTTCCACCCATTGCTGAGGAGCAGTGCACTCTTTTGAGTCCCAGCTCCACCTGTGATTTACTTAAGGCATCTACTTCCTGTTCACACAGAAGAAGTGTGAAACCCTGTCTCTATTAAAAACTCAAAAATTAGCTGGGTGTGGTGGCGCGTGCCTGTAGTTCTAGCTTCTCAGGAGGCTGAGGCAGGAGAATCGCTTGAAACAAGGAGGCGGAGGTTGCAGTGAGCTGAGATCGAGCCACTGCACTCCAGCCTGGCAATGGAGCGAGACTCCTTCTCAAAAAAAAAAAAAAAAAAAGAAGGCGTCTGGTTCCTTTGCTGTGCCTCAGTGCCCTTGTCAGTTAAATGAGGGACAAGAGCAGAGAGTGCCAAAATCTCTTCCAGTTCCATCATTCTCGGAATCTGTGGCTCTATCATTTTGTGTATTTGTTTTTCTTATTTAAAAAGTAAAATAGGCTTTATTTGACAATTTTTTCTACTTGAACCTCATATCTTGAGGGTGTGAAGGCCTTTTAGAGAGTTTTGGGGTGCAGGCACCTTCAGCTACAGGTGTGCCCCACAGCCTGGCATTCCTAACTGGACTGTCCTGAACAACATTCTCCTACCAAGGTGGGCATCTTGCATGCTTCTGAATGATGGGATCCCTGCTAAATGATGGGAAGCCCATTAATTCCTCAGCGAACACAGGAGTTGTCACAGGTGGCACTCAAAAATTGTTTGTTGGCCAGGTGTGGTGGCTGTAATCCAAGAACTTTGGGAGGCCAAGGTGGGTGGATCAACCTGAGGTCAGGAGTTCAAGACCAGTCTGACCAACATGGTGAAACCCAGCCTCTACTAAAAATACAAAAATTAGCCAGGCATAGTGGGTTGTGCTTGTAGTCCAAGCGACTTGGGAGGATGAGACATGAGAATTACTTGAACCCAGAAGGCAGAGGTTGTAGTGAGCCGAGATTGCACCAATGCATTCCAGCCTGGGTGTCAGAGCGAGACTGTGTCTCAAAAAAAAAAAAAATTGTTTGCTAAACAGCACTGGATTAGACATTTGACTAATATGCCATGGGACAATAAGTTTATCCTACTAACCACACTGACAAAAGACATGATTCTTTCTTTATTTTCCTAAAACAGACCTGATATTCCACATGAACCCCCATTCACTGGGTAATGGGACAAAACAAAACTAAAATTTGGTTTAATTCAAGAATTCCACATTGCTTCCTTTATTTGAAGGGTTTCTTTAGCTAAATGCCCTGTCCTTCAGCTTCTTCCCTTGCCCTTTGTCTCACCCACATGGCATTTGGGTGTGTGAGGAGGAACACAAGGGATTGATGAGCCTTTGGTTTCCAAGGCAGTGTCCCTTAGCCTGGTCACTGCCTGCCTTGCTGGCTTTGGTGACTGAGGCCAGCAGTTGACAAAGCTTGCAATTTTTACCTCTCTTTTCCTGGTTGCCCTCTCTGCCTGACTCAGGGTCTGCTGCCTTCCTCATCCAGCTCAAGCCTAAAAGGTCCACCTATGTGCTACTGCTGCAGTGTCACTATGCTACTTGTCATGTGGCCACACAGACTCCCTGTCTCCCAACTCCGTTGCTGTATAATCCCCCTTGGAGGGACTGCCAGAATGTCTTGGTCCCAGACATGCCACAAGGAAACATGGTGGCTCAGAGAAGATCATCCATGTCTGAGCGTCTCTCCGCTCTAGCACACAGCACAGTTAGATTGACTTTGGTTCAGTTGCCACCATGTTGGTACACCAGTAGACTGCAAGGAACTTAATCTAGAATTTGCAATGGGAAATAAGACGAAAGTCTCTTCTTCCTGGCCTTTCTCTCTAAATTTCCAACGTATTATAACTCACCCATCTCAGCCCTAGATTTTTCTGCATATTCCTTCTTCTGTCCCTAATCCTTCTGGACAAGAGGGGTGGGTTTCTGGCATTTCTTTTCCTCCACATAAATTCTTCTCCTGAATTGGGCAGCAAGTCTCATAGCCTATATATATATATATAGGAGATGGAGTTTTGCTCTTGTTGCCCAGGCTGGAGTGCAATGGCACGATCTTGGCTCACTACAATCTTTGCCTCCCCAGTTCAAGCAATTCTGCCAAAAAGTTCATGATCTGTTTTTTCAATGGATGTGTGGATCACTCTTACATTTATACATACCCTCTGCCTAAATCTCTATTCAGAAATCCAGATTTGAATATCCAATTGCCTTCCCAACCTTTCCACTTGATATCTAGCAGGAATTTCAACCTCAACATCACCGAATCGGACTGATTTGCTTTGCTTTCCCTGCAGCCTCACAGCCTCCCTCTGCTCCAGGCAGTTTTCAATGGTGGCGAATGGCATTGTCATCCACTCAGTTGCTCAGGCCAAAAATGGAAGAATCATCCTCAACTAATCTCTTTTTTTCACGTGTCGCGTCCAGTTCATCAGCACATCCCATTGGCTCTACTTCAAAATATATCGTGAATCCAGAACACTTCTTATCGTACTCACCATTGGTATCTTATTCTAAGCTACCACCTCTGTCACTGGGACCACAGCTACGGCCTTTTAACTGGGATTCCTACTTCTTCTTTTGTTCCCATAAGCAGAGGTTCTCATCCAGGAGCCATTTTGCCACTTAGGAACCATTTGGCAATATCTGGAAATATTTTTGGCTGTCACTACTGAAGAAAAGGGGGAGAAAGGCAATTGGCAGCTAATGGATAGAAGCCAGGGAGCTGCTAACAATTCTACAGTGGACAGGACAGGGACAGGCCCTCACAACAAAGAGTTAACTGGCGCAAAATGTCAATAGAACCAAGCAACTGCCATGGAATTTACTCTCCAAAGACAGTAGCCAGGGGGATTTTTCTTTCTAATTAAAAAATTTTTTGACAGGGTCTTGCTGTGTCACCCAGGCTGGAGTGCAGTGAGGTGATCATAGCTCACTGCAGCTTTGAACTCCTGGGCTCAAGTGATCTTCCTACCTCAGCCTCCCGAGTAGCTGGGACTACAGGCATGCACCACCATGCCCAGCTAATTTTTACTTTAATTTTGCTATTGAAATGGGGTCTCGCTGTGTTGGCCAGGCTGGTCTCAAACTCCTGGTCTTCTAAAGTGTAAATTAGATTGTGTCATTCCCATGCTGGAAAGAATAAAACTTCCTAATGCAATATGAATATAATTGAAATCATTTGCTGGCTACAAGGCCTTTACAGGACCCACCACATAAACTTCCATTTTCTTTTCTTTTTCTTTCTTTTTTTTTTGAGACAGAGTCTTGCTCTGTCACCCAGGCTGGAGTGCAGTGGTGCAATCTCAGCTCACTGCAACCTTCCCCTCCTGGGCTCAAGCAATTCTCCTGCCTCATGCTCCTGAGTAGCTGGGACTACAGGCACAGGCCACCATGCTGGCTAACATTTTGTATTTTAGTAGACACAGGGTTTCACTGTGTTGCCTAGGCTGGTAGTGAACTCCTGAGCTCAGGCAATCCGCCTGCCTCGGCCTCCCAAAGTGCTGGGATTCTAGGCGTGAGCCACTGCGCCCGGCCTAAACTTCTATTTCCTTCTTCTCCATTCTGCTTATTTACAATTTTCCAGCAGCACTGATCCTTTGTCCCCTCTCTAATTTGCTAAACTTTTTCCTGTCTCAAGGCCTTTGCACTTGCTGCCACTTCTTCCTGGAACACTGTCCTGCAGACCTTTGCTTGGTTTCTGTCTTATAACTCAGGTTCCAGGTCAATGAATCTTCCCGACCTTCCTATGTTAACCAATCAGCCCCTTCTGCCCATTTCTCTGGAAACACACTCACCCACCACAGACCCAATTTTATCTTCCTCATAGCATTTGTAAACAGCTAAGATTATCTTACTTTTGATTGTTCATTTGTGGTTTGTCTTTCTCTCTTAAGTTTTTTGAGAATAAGACTCTTCTTTTGGAATAGTACAGAGAAGGGGCCTAATGAATATTGCTGACTGCTTGACTGATTGGTTGTTAATATGTTGAACAGAAGCTAAAGTGATTTAGCACATCCTTTCTTGTCAATGCCTTGCTTTGAGGCTAATTGTTTTACTGTGAAATCTCATTTCAGTAATATGAGCTGAATATTAACCCTCTATGCGTTCCTGTTCTAGCAATGCTGGGCACCCCTACCCCACCCCACCCAATAAATACTTGCCTTCACTGGCTAAGAAATAGGTCATGTACAGGAAAATGCAAAAGAACAAAAATAGTTTTAAATTGTTATTTTTCAAAATAGTGCTCTGTTGCAAGTGGAAATATGCAAAGTGTTCATTTATTATGAAATGTAAAGAAAACGTCACTTCCTCCAAGAGGCAAACCCTGCTCTCCCTTCTTTTCTCCCAGTGGGTGACAGGGCCCGCCTTAGCTGCTTAGCCTGTTTGCACTGACCCTGGTAACTGAAAGATAGTCAGCTGTCTGCTTCCCTGCGGCGCAAACATTGCCTAAGATTATCTGTGCATTAGTGAACAGGATTTATTTTCTTGCAAGTTAGCAGAGAAGGCTAAATGCAGAAGTGCTGGATTCTCAGGAGCCATTTCAATGAACAGCCTCTCCTTTGCCAGTGCAGAAGCATCTGG
Source organism: Sapajus apella (assembly GCF_009761245.1). NCBI lineage: Eukaryota > Metazoa > Chordata > Mammalia > Primates > Cebidae > Sapajus > Sapajus apella. The sequence goes on along the minus strand of NW_022436971.1, from coordinate 4,935,954 downwards.
AGGTTTCACCCATGCCACTAGGCGAGGCTGGGTGAGTGTTTCTTTTCTGCATGAGCGTGAATCACGGTGAGTGTGTGTGTACAGGTCTGTATGTGTGCCTCAGGCGTATATACCCCAGAGGCCAAAGATTGAAAATGGGAAGGGACATTTTGTGGATCACCCAGGGAAGGGCAGTGAGAGGAGCTCATTGCACAAATCTAGTGTTGGTCACAGGAACTAATATCATGGGGATAGGCCATAGTTATCTGTAGCTTTTTATAATTTATTTGCAAACGACCTCGTTTCAAATCCATTTGTTTGTTTTGGAAAAGCTAATAAATTTTTCTGAGCCTCAGTTTCCTGATCTGAAAATTATCATTGAGAATTTATTTATAATGGTCCCAGAACTATCAAAAGCTTACTGCATACCACCATCAGATGGCTCCCCGTGTGCTGCCCTTCCTGGCTGAGAAGCGTCTGTGTTTTGCTGACAGTTCTGGGGTCTTTATTATCTAGATTGGGAGTGTGGGTGAGGGCAAAACATGGAGGCTTAGAGGATTTCTATTACAAATGGAGGACAAAGACAGAGCCAGAGGGGGAAGGTGAACCGGAGAAAGAGCCAAGGCAGGCTCAGTTGGGGGCAGTTTTCTTGGCACTAGGGAATGAGGCAAGGGAGAGGATCTGGGGGCATCTGCCAAGCATGTGAGACACGATAATAGAGGGAAGGAGAAAAAGATGATTTTCAAAGATTTTCTGTGTTAGGATGGTGTCAGAAAACCAGACTTTATTCAAGTTAGAACCAATTTCTGCTGTTTTTGTGAGGGTTATAGACGGATAAAGTGCTATGTTGTTTGTAAATCTTAGCTAAGTGTCTGGTAAACATTAGTTACTAAATAAAATTACAATTTTTATTGTACAAAGCCACAATTAGGATGCTAATCACTGTGTTGTTTCTCAAAAGATCAACTTGAGTCTTAAGAGTGCACACTGTCTTTATTTAGTACTTCCTGTCTGCCTTTTATTTAGTAACTGTTTTTTTCTGGTGTGGATTTTCCCTCAGCATCTCCCACCCCAGGTCTTGTTGGCTCAGAGCTGCTCATGAATCTAAGACTCACTTCTCAAGGTTGTCTCGAGATGCAGAGAAATGGACACGTAGCGTTGAACCCCAGTTCCACCCCTCAGTAACCCCTGAGCCTGTTACTGAAGCTTTTTCATGCCTCAACTTACTCATCTTTGAAGTGGGAATATTGATGATCTCTGCCTCATAAAGATGCTTACATGAGTTAATATTTAATTCTGCCTGGCATGTAGCAGTTGCTATGTAAGGGTTTGTGGGGGCGATGATGGCAATGTGATGAGGAAGATGAAGATAATCTCTTCTCTTGTGCCTGGCAGCATCCAGCACAGGCCTGGGCACAGAGCTGGTCTCAAAAGATCTGTGAAGCATAGCAGGACCACTGGGAGGCCCATGTAATGCTGAACTGACTCACGTGGTAAAATTTCCAACGACATAAGGGACTCTTTCCTTTTGGCTATGAACTTTCATTCCTTCCTGGGAGTAGGCTGCCTGTGTTATTGTGTGAATAACTAAAATATCTCTCTATCCAAATATTTGGAAGTTGTTGAGCAGGACGGTCAAAGGGCCGGGAAAGAATGGTTATGTCCCACTGCCAGCTCTGTGTCCTGAGAACAGTGGTCAGAGCTAGCTTGCCAGGTTTCCTTGGTGGGGAAAAATTAAAAAGTTACAAAAAGGCACTCCATTTCCTGTGTCAGAAGGGGACTGGGTCCTGCTGGGGGTGAACATGGTGGGAGGAAGTGAGCAGGGGGCCCATGGAGGGAGGTTGGGGCCCCTCAGAGCTCTTTTTGGTTTTGAATTAAAGCAAGCTTGATCCAAATTCTTATTTGCTTCTTCAATAGACTTTTCCTAAATGTTGTGGTTTTTGGACTCAGGGATTTGCTGGGTGGGTAGTGACCTTGTGGGAGAAAATGAAGCATTCGGAACATCTAGGCAAGAAGGCCCTAGAGTAAGACCCAGGCCTGAGGCTGAGAACTGCAGTAGCCTCTCCCCAGGAAGGCTGTGTTCTGGTTCTTAGCCCTGCAACAGCTGACTGTGGAGAGGATATGGCCTGTGAACAGTCTGGGGGGACACAGATTTCTTACTAACACTGACCTGAATTGATTAGAGAATTTATGTGTATTGTGTTGACTTCAGCTCTCTCCAGGGACCCAACACTCTGCTGTGGTCCAGTGACCCCAGCCACTTTGCTCAGAATTGCATTAGGGACTTTAACTTCTATGGAGTTAAGGTCTTCTATGGAGAGAAGATCTGAGGTATGTTCCTGGGAATGGCTTGGGATAATCTCAACCTTAAACACAATGCGTCACAAAGGAAATCCCAGAAAAAGGGATGAGAGAATTAAAAAGAGACTCACAGTCACAGGAAAGGGCAGTTGAAATGTATGGGACCGGGGAGAGGAGGAGATAATGCTGACTTTTCTGAAGCAGAGTCTCTGGTCTGGCTAGCTTGAATGCAGCTTTGATCTCCTTAGACAGTGAGCAGGTAGAGATGTCCAACATTAAGTGCAATGAATCACATAACTTCATTCTAAAATCTTGGGGACTCTTTCTTGGCAATTGTGTAGGCTCTGTCCTGAGGGGTTAGTGTGAGCCGACCTTAAGAATACAGTGTTCCTGGCTGGGCACAGTGGCTCACGCCTTTAATCCCAGCATTTTGGAGGCCGAGGCAGGCGAATCCCCTGAGATCGGGAGTTCGAGAGCATCCTGGCCATCATGGGAAAACCACATCTCTACTAAAAATACAAAAATTATCCAGGAGTGGTGGTACACACGTGTAATCCCAGTTATTTGGGAGGCTGAGGCACAAGAATCCATGGAACTTGGGAGGTGGAGGTTGCAGTGAGCCGAAATGGCACCACTGTATTTCAGCCTGGGCTACAGAGTGAGACTCTGTCTCTGGAATGGAATGGAATGGAAAGGAAAGGAAAGGAAAGGAAATAGTGTTTTTGGCTGTAACAGGGCCCTACAAGCTGCTCTCCAGAGCATTGCAGAGCTCTTGTTGATATGGTTGGATATCTGTGGCATTTTGTGATTGGCAATGATCCTGTTTGAGTAGTTTCCCATAGTGACAGCAAGATGTGAATACACTGGGGAGTGGTCACAATGCCCATGGGAGCAGTACAGGCAAAGTTGTGCCAGAGCTTCTCAAGCTTTAAGTCTTAAATGTGACTCAAAACAACAACTATTTGTTTACCTCATGATTCAGTGGATCCGCAATTTGGACTGGGATTATCTGGGCAGAGCTCGGCTTGGTGGATTCTGGTTGGATGCTCCCATGCATCTACGATCAGAGCCTGAGCTGGTTGTGTAAGTGGCTCTGTGGGATGGCTCGACTCTGTTCCATGTGGTCTCTCATCCTCCATTAGGCAAATCTAGACTTTATTAAATGGCAGTGGTGGTAGAATCCCAAGAGAGCATGTTGAAACGTGCAAAGACTCTTGAGGCCCAGGCTTGGGACTTGTATAACATCACACTCTCTGCATTCTATTATCCAAATCAAACTACGAAGTCAAGAAATAGATCCTACTTCTCAATGGGAGAGGCTGCAAAGAATTGGGGCAATTTTTTGCAATTGATCACAGGTGTCCTCTGTGCTTTTGTTAGCTTTAAGGATTTACTTCCAGCCTTTTGAAGTCCATCAGATCATTCACAAAAGGGAAATCTGAGAACCCCAGTGTCTGAGAGATTATAAGAATTCCTTTATAATGTCAAAATATTTCCAAGACCCTTAGAATAGTTCAGGAATTTCTACATGAACTCTAGAACCACACTCCTAGAGTTTGAAAATTTACTTAATAACTGAAAGTTCCTGTACATTTGAGGAAGTTTTGAAATAAATTTATATCTTTTAATCATAGCATCATCAGTATGTATTAAAAGTAGTAATTAACATTTATATGAAGTAAGATATAGTAAGGCTACAAGCATAGATTAATGTGCAAATAACCTTATGGGTCCTTTGTATTAATAATAGCTCTGAGATATAATGAAGATCCAGAGCTCTTAGGATGGGAACCACGGTTCTAGACCAAATGAAGAACTGGTCTAATGTCATCAAATTTTATGCATCCCAGTCCCCTTGGTCCATAGACACTTACAGGAACCTTCCATTTGTGCAGACTGCACTAGAAACTGCCCTGGGTCCTTTATATCCACTATCCTGACTCCCAAACCATATTTCCATCAAACCAGTCCGTGAGGTCTGAAATTCCCCTATGGAAAAGTTACACCTGAAGTTTACAACTTCCAGGGTTAAGATGCAATTCTCCTGGGTGTAGGAACACAGTGTGTGGTCACTACTGGTGGCTTACCCTGCAACCCCTCACCAGAGTAGGGAGGTGGAAGCAGCTGTGCTTGGCCACTGAACAGCGGTGGGAGACTGGAAGTCCTCTCACCAGTTCTGGGCTTCTGTTTTCTTGCAAAGAAATGAGAATTGAAAAATTAACCCAGCACCATAATCCCTCCCTCCATATCTTATTTCTGATAGCCACTACATATTGCACAATTCTTATTTTTTTTCATTTTGTCTATTTTGAGTAGCTAACCCCTTCCTTTCCACTTACATGTCTGGCCTAGGTCTCTTAGAATGGAAACACAGCTTTTTTGGCTTACTGGTCTAGGTCTCTTAGAATGGAAATTCTAAGAGAAATATGTAGTGGAAATAGCCACTACATATTGCAGAATTCTTATTTTTTTTCATTTTGTCTGTTTTGAGTAGCTAATCCCCTTCCTTCCCACTTACATGTCTGGCCTAGGTCTCTTAGAATGGAAACACAGCTTTTTGGCTTACTGTGCAACCCCTCACCAGAGTAGAGAGGTAGAAGCAGCTCTGCTTGGCCACTGAACAGCGGTGGGAGACTGGAAGTCCTCTCCCCAGTTCTGGGCTTCTGTTTTCTTGCAACGAAATGAGAATTGAAAAGGCCCTTTTAGGAAGGTCAAGGCTGAAATGCGTGGCAATAAAGAGATGTGTTTTCCAGGGCAGGCACAAATAAAATCTAGTTGCTGTCTCTTTCTCCTTCATCTTTCTATTTGATCTTATTGTTCTGCCCCTCCCTAATCTCCTGGCAGTGGTAGAGCCACCTCCTCAGTTGGAAAAACATTGACTGTGAGAGGCACATCCCTTGAAAAACCTTGGCTGGCACTCCCTGCTTCACATTTGGGGATTTGACAGTGTGTTTAATGCGCTAGGAACCTGCAACTCCAGGACAGAGCATCCCAGTGAGTGCCTAGAGCCTAGTCACCCTGTGGCGCAGCCTCCTTAGAAATGCAGGGCAGAGCAGAGGCAGGAGACCACAGGAAAGGAGCCTGGAGGAGAGCAGGAAAGAGCTGGGCTCTCCATTTCCATGGGCTTTCTCCTTCTCGGTTATCTTGGCAGCCAAGCTACACTTCTGCTCTTTGATGCTATGGGATACTTTGTTACTGTCCAAATCGTCTGCCTTTTGACTTAGGCCAATTTGAGTGGATTTTTTTTTTCTGGCAATCTTGATTAAGACACATTAGCTTAACAAATTAAGACATATTCATTTGATATTTGTGAGTGCCAGGCTCTGGCAGCTGCAATGTTGAAGTCATGGTCTCTGCTCTCCCGACATAAAATCTGGTACAGGAAACCAACACATGAACAGATAATTATAGTGTAGTGAAAAAGTGTGGCATAGGGGAGTCATAGATTAATGAAGAGAAGAAAGACAGGGAAGGAGGAGTCAGATGGTCGGGTTTGACGGACCACCCGGAGCTGCACAGAAGCAGTAAGGTCACCAACAAGTTGCTGTGAAACAGCAGTTCTCAGACCTCACGGGTGTGGGGGTTTGGTAGATGAAGGCAAGTGAAGGTGCTGAGAAGCTGAGGTCAGGTTAGCAGAGCCAGGTGATCCAGAGCTGCTCAGAGAACATTCCCAAGCTTGCTCATGGCTTGTGACTGCTGAATTACAGAGATCGGGGCAGATGTAATTTCATTTCCTATATTTTCAGCAAAGGCATACAATCGAACAGTGTTGTCATCTGAACCGACAAAAGACCATCACCAATTTGTAAAATAGCACTCTTTAAAACATTCCTGCCAAATGTTCTCAATAGTGAACGAAAAGACTTGGAATCAAAGCCAGGTAGAAATAGGCCCCTTTCATCAATGGTTTCCATCCTTGCTGCTTCACGTCCACCACCTACAGATATCCCTCGCTTTATAAGCAAAGACAAATGTTTGGGAACAAAAATGAAAAATGGTAAAAACGTTCCTGTGTTGGGACACTGTCATCATCCAACCACGTGACTTGGCCAGCATGCTGTCAGATGTTTAGGGCAGCAGTGGGACAAGCTCTGGGGGCTGCAGAGTGCTCTCCCAGGTGAGCAACCACACACTTCTAAAGCACAAGGCTGTTATGAAGACCTGGAAAATGAATCCCCTCCAGCCCTCCTCGGAGAGTCCCACTTCTAATGCCACCTCTGTCAGCCAAACTCATGTTAGCATCAGTTTATCATAAAATATGGAGCAGCCTGTAACTTTCATTTTTCTCTTTCAACTGGGATATTAAAAGAGGCTTTAACATTTCCTCCAAAAATGCATTTCAGAGTTCACATTTCCTCCCGAGGGCCTGCTCTGAATGAAGACTCCTAATTTCAAGCTTGATTTAATCCAGGAAGTGCCTGGGAATCAGATAATGCCAGCAACAACCAGCAAGCTAAAAAAACTGCTCTGTAGGGCTTCTTTGCTGCACTCCTGCTCCAAAGGGCTTCTTCCTTGTGCATGTAAGTCGGGGGGGTCATCTATAGAATGCTTACCTACTGCTGTCATCTGTATACTAAGTATTCCTACTGCCACCACCGCCTGTGTCACCATCCCCACCATCACATCAGGGGCATCACCACCATGGACTCTATAGCCCTTCCTCTGTGACTTGCCCCATCATGGAAGGCTAATTAACATGAAGGACACACCATCTTCAGGTCTGCATCCCTCCTCTCCCCTCATCCTCCTGCAGAAACAGAAGCAGCAGAGGTTGGTCTAGCAACTCCCTGGGGTACCACATAGAATGAGCTTTCAGAACCTGTCCCTCTGGGAAGGGGATGCAGGTTAGGAAGCTGCAGGGCCCACCTTGCAAATAGAGACTGACCAGCACTATAAACCCTTGAATGCATGGGCTTGGCCTTATACCTGGACAAGGAAAGGAGTCACCCTGTCACATGGTGTCAGCAGATGCAGAGTGCCCTGCTCCCACACCCGCTCTCCTTTTTTGCTGCCTGAAAATCCTTTCCTACTCTAGAGAGAGTCAGTGTCAGCATGAAGACTCCTGGGAAAGACCCCAGTAGCTTATTGCTCCTCTGTTTCTGGCTGTACCTCTTGGGTGAGATTTAAGAACACTGGCCCCTGACGGGTGTTATGTGGGATCAGATTGTGAATTGTTTGGGTACAAGGCAGGGACTCAGTGTTATTTCACTTTGTGTCTCCAAGCTCAGTGAGTCCAGGAATGGTGCTCTATATAAGACTGGATAGATGGATGGATGCATGGGTGGATCAGTGGAAGTGTGGATGGTTGGATGGATGCATCTGTAATGAAAGAATGAACAACTCTGCAAGGCACTTCTTGGCCACCTGCAGGGTGTATGATATTTGCCTTCTTTTCCTGGTAACTCCCATCCCAGGGCATCTCTGGGTGACAGGAAGGATTGAAATGGGAAGAGAAGGAGTGTCAGGAAGAGAGCCAAGTACCATGCTGGGCCGTGGCCTATATTCCAGGACTGTTGGGACAGTGAACAGATTTGAAGAAGGGAAAGTCTTCTCAGAGGATGCTGCTGCTGCTGGCAATGCCTCTGTGGGTTCCTGGGCCTGGGTGTGGTTGGAGGAGACTGGGATGCGGGGGACATGGGGGTACATCCTGGCTGGGGAGTCCGATCATGAGCATGTAAAAAGTTAAATAGTCACACTAAGCTTTTGGCTCCATTGAGGATTATTTGATGATAAGAAACAAAAACTACTCAGATGAACTGAGGCAAAACAGAGAGATAAAGAGTAAGAACAGAGGGTTGCTGAAGTGCTACCAGGCCTTCTGGAATGTGACAAACTATCAGGTGGTGCTTGTCCATCTGTCCCTCTGTCTCCCTCTGGGATGACATTGCCACCCTTCCCTGCTTCTTTCAGCTCAGGCTCCTTCTCCGGGGTTTCCTCTATGCGGAACTTCATTTCTGTGCTCTTAGAATTTCAGAATTTCAGTGCTTTCAGGATTGGGGTTTGCTCTGGCACCTAGTGTGGCCCTAACTCTACGTGATCGTTCTGTGCCAGTGCCCTGAGCTTTTTGCGCTATAGTTTCTGTACCTCTTAGTTCAAATTCTGGAGCGAGTAGGAAAAAGGAGAGAGATCTATTAGAGTGGTTTACCTTGATCAGATGCTGCCCCCTCCCCTCCCACTACCAATCCCAGTCACCCAGGCCCACAGCTGGGGCTGTGTTGAAACTCACATGAAAGGGGCATGGGCAGTGGGAATATTTCAGCAAAGACAGATGCAAGAGACACTGCAAAAGCATGTTGAATGAGGGAGGGGAATTCCCAGGACTTTTGGCTGACCTGTGACGCGGTGGGAGGACTCCGAGGTGTGAAACCCATGAAATGGGGAGTATGGAGAGTGAGAAGTTCACTAGGTTCAAGGGTTAGTGTTTGGGGGATGATGGGAAAGTTAGTTTGGGACTCACTGAGTTTGACATACTCTTGCAATAGGCGCTTAATTCAATTAAGTGAAGTTTGTGGGGGTGCAGAAGCTGCATGCATGCTCCCCTCTGGAGGATGCTCAGATATAAGAGCAGGGTTCCCAGGGTAGAAACCTGGGACACAGAGATGTAGACTTGAAAAGGTTAAACCACAATCACTCACTGTGAGTGGGGAGAGAATTCAGGCCACATGGTTTAATCTAGTCGAGTCTCAGAAAACGTGTTCCGAGTTCCTTAAGAGAAGAGACCATTGAAATGGAAACAGTCTGTTTGTTTTGGGAGCCCCCAGAAGACCCCCACTCATTGAGGTCATCTGATGTGTGGCTGGAAGCCCAGCTAACAGTTGGGAAAACCCTAGTTTCAAGGCCAATTTGGAGGTAAGAGGGTAACGACGAGGAAGAAGTCCAAGAAGCAGAGAGAGATATCGAGGAATCACGAGCAGGGCAAGATCTACAACCATAAAGAAGAGCATGTGAGCCACTGGGCCCTGAAGGAAGAGGGAGAATCCTAGGGCTTGGAATCCAATGGCTTTCCAGGATGGGATCCCTGGGTCACAGGTCACTGGGATTGTTCTCTAGGGCTGGAGTAGCGTCTAAGACCAAAGTAACTCAGAGGGAAGATTGAGCCTATGCCTTCCAAACACTGTCCAGGAAGAACTTTGCCCCAGGCCAGAGGAGTCCAGTTTAACTCAGAAGACATTTTAGAGAATTAACTGGTATCACGAAGAAAACCAACGGCACATTGAGCAGCTGTTTGTCTCCTGGAAAAATCCACCCAGTTCAGGTAATGATAATGTGGAGGTCAAAATGGGTGTAGCTTTTCCCCCAGTCTGGGAGTTCTTGGGCATCCAGCCCAGAAGCACCTGTGCAGACACCAGCCCCGACTCTTTCCTGGCTCGAGCGACTCCCCAGGGCCTTGGACTTGTAGGTGAAGATGTAAGGAAACTCTAGCTAGCAGTGCCTGTCGGTGGTAATAGATCTGTCTGGAGGGTCAACATGAATTATTAACTGAGACCTCATGACAAATTTCTGCATGTTATTATCTTACATTTGTGTTTGAAAGTCATCATCCTGGGTTGTGACAAAGGAGTATGGTCAATATAGAATTCCTGCTCTGTTTGAGAAAGTAGTTTTTGGCTGTGAAAGCGACAGACTGTCAATTGTCTGTGTTTCAGCCTTCACACTGCATTTCCTGCGCTGCTGTGAGGCAGTAACTAGCCACCTACCCCCTCTCAGTCTGCTCCATGCTGATCAGAAACATTTTTGTCCCTCTGTCGGAGTCATGACAATTCTGTTGTGGCAGAGGCCTGGATTGGAGTCCCTCTGCTTTTCTGGCCAGGCAGAAGCTCCACCTATGGAACTCAGCCCCAGAACTTTTTGGAAGAAGAACAAAAAGCAGTTCTGATTAGTTGAGTATCTTGGGATTGCTGTGGCCTGAATAAATGCTTATTGTCATAGTAATGAGCTCAAGCCACTGGGCATGAGGTGGATGGCAGGGGTTGTTTGGAGAGTCCATAGACATAGCCTGGAACAATTAAGACCACAGATTCTGGAGTTAGAGTTGGATTCAAATCCCTGCTTCACCATTTACTAGCTGTGTGTCTTTGGGCAATTTGCTGAATCTCATTGAGCCTTGGTTTTCTCATTTGTCAAATGGGAATAATAACACCAACATCAGAGGGTTGTGGTACAGTTGAAGTGGAAAAAATGCAGACAAAATACTGCTCCTAGTATGCATTCAAAAAGCATTAGCTTTCTTAGTGTCAACATTGCTGGTGTTACATTTGCAGTCTGCTTGATTCTCGAAGTCTGGCATAAGCAGTGCATGGAGGCAGGAGAGCTAGCTGCGTGCTTTAAATAACATCCGTGAAGAATCTGTCACATTTTGGAGATGCCAGCCAAAAAACATCTTATTTTCAGCCCAGCACCTTGTTTGTCCTGCTACAGAGTGTGACCTATTTATCAGAGACAAAGACACCCCAGCCCATTTTTCTTTGTTACTTCTCAAGAAGTACAGCCAGAGGAGAAAATTAAGTTGCGGCTTGGTTGCAGCATAACATACAGACATTTTCCTTTTTGATAGGCACACTCTCCCTTCCAGTGGCCCAGTAAAACATTCAGGAACTGAGAATCACTTATGGTCATCAGAGGAACTGATACCCTTTGAAAGAGGGTTGAGAACAATGCGAATGTCATGTGATCTCTGCTACGCACAGAGTATAAGGAACAAACCAATTAACTAATGGAATGTGGAGCATCTAGGGGAACTGCAGGGGCTTGGAAAAGCCAAGAAAAGCAGCAAAATGATCCCCCACGTGGACAGGAGTCTGCTGCTGAAGGGTGGCCAGAACGAAAGCTCTAGTGGCTTTGACAAAATCTAGATCGTTCTCCGAAGTTCTTCTATTTTTGTTCTAGGATGGGCACATCCCTCTTTGTAAAGTTAAGTTCCTATATCAGAGCCCAAATACCAAGCCCAGTTCTTCTCTTTCTGGAATCCTGAGAATCTGCCCAGGAAAGCTTTGCTTTCATGCTGTCTTCTGTAGCATGTGCACCTGGATGTCGCTTCTCCACTGGACTGCCAGTCCAGGTTAAAGACCCCAAGTCTCACCCAGACTTGGATTCCTGAGACAAGAGCAAATTTTTAGTGGGTGCCTAGCACATCCAGTGAAGGACCTCTGGAAAAGTTGTGCAATCCTCAATTAGCAATATCTTCCATGGATTGGGGCACACACTGCATAGGTTAGCCAGGAACTAGTAAGGGATTTAGAAATGTTTGTAGAACAAAAAACCAAATAAATGAATAAAGAGTAGAAACAGACAGGTGAGGCTTTCTCTTGTCATCATTGGTACCGGTCACAGGAGCAGTTTGTCGAGGTCATAGACTAGATGGCAGTCTTTGGATTGGCAGCTATGAATTCTTTCCCCTTGTGTGATTTGCTCTAGCTCTTGGCTCAAAGCATGGGGCCTGTGAGAAATCACCAACAAAAGGAGGGTAGGAGAAAGAGGAAGGATCTGATAAAGGCCAGTGTTCTTTCTCAGCTCCTGTTTGATCTGTTCAGAAACAGATGCATTTGGACTCAGCCTGGGGAAGAAACCTCTGCTTAAAGGAGACAGGCTAGGACAAGGAGACTCCTGGCTTTTCTTCCACTCAAAAAAAAATTGGATGCAAGAATTTCCACTGGAAATTGCTGGTCACATTTATTCTCCATTTAGAAATCATTTGTTAATCAATGAGTGTAGTTTTTTCTTGGTATGTTGAATAACATCTGGAAATGATCTATCCCCATAAATTGATGCTCAGGAGATGATTAAAAAATTCTGATTGTGCCCAAATGAATATGGAAATGTTTAATAAGGAGCTGGGTTCTTGGGATGCCTGTGAGGCACATTCTTGAATCCTCATGGTTTGGACTTCACTTTGGGCAAAAGAGACCAAGTGGAGGATTAGGGAGGTGCTGGTTCAGTTTCTATTTCCCACTCTGGTGTGGAGCAAGAGTCCCCTGCTCCCCTGCTCACCCTTCTCTGTCCATCTGGAGCCCTACTTTCTATTGCTTTTTTCCCAGGGAGGAGGAAAGGCAGGGAGGAAAACATGGGGATAACAAGACCTTGGCATCTCACAGAAACACCACGAGGATCTTGGCACATGGGGGCTATGATTCTGTTTCAACCTTGAAGAGGTTAAGTCATGCTGTAAATCTTTTTGAGCCTACAGTCCCACGGATCTGACTTGCGCAAGGTCATATAACAAGCAAGAGCCCGGCTGCTAGACTTCTAGTGCAATGCTTTTTGTGCGCTGAGCTCTTTGGAACCCTCTGTCTCCTGAGCAGGTCCATGGGGTGGCTCTTCCTGTCATAGGACCAAACTGTTGAAATTTGAAGGATATTGGGGGTATGCATGTGTGGAGGTGCATCTGTTCATGTATGTGTGCATGCATGCATACATTCATGCAAATATGTGTATCTGCACTGCATGTGTTTGTGTGTGTTTGTGCATAAGCCTGTGTCTGTACGTAGGAATTTCTGCATTTCTGTGTCTTGTGTGTGCATGTGTTGGGCCAGGGGTCAATGTAATGTGGACACCTACATACCTGTGTCTATATGCTCTGATTACTGTTACCAAGGGACCTACTCAGGATGTTTAGTACTCAGCCTACCACAGTCACTGACTAATGAGAATAAACACTATCAGTAGTTCAGCATTGGCTGGAGTCTTGGGAGGCCAGAAGGTCTCATGGGAGGAGCCAGAATGACTGGGGTATGTGTGGGAGTTTGGGGAGCTTGGGGACAGCCCCTATATACGAATTGATCCAAAAGTATTTCAATACTTTAATGGCTGGCATGGCCTTCCTTGTGCTAATTGGGAGAATATCAGTTCTTCTGTCATCAAAAATAAACCTGAGTAAGTGATTAGGAAGATGTGTCCTGGTTAATGTTTGACTTTCAACAAAAGGAATGATGCAATTGAATCTGATAAGTTCAAGTATTCTGTTGGCTCTAGACAAGTTATTTAATCCCCCTGAAAAATTGGGATGATCCTACCACCTTCATGTAAGGTTGGTGTAAAGACAGAATGAGCTTACACCCATGCTCTGTGCCTGGCCTGTGGAGGTTGTTACTATATTGGTGTCATCTGTTTTATTATAAAATGGCATAGTAAATGTTTCTGGGTATGATTATGGAGATCACACAGATCTGGAGTTTAGGCCTCCTTGGCTGTTCATAAGTTTTAAAAGTGAAGCTACTTAACCTTTCTGAGCCTCAGTTTCCCCATCTGTAAAATAAAGGCACAGGATGTTACTGTGTGTTTGTTCCAGCACCGTTAATATGACCTTGCAAGAAGTGATCTAGAGCTAAGTTCTGTTAAAGTATTCCTGATGATGATGGTGATACTGTGGGGGCAGCCTTCTGAAGTCTACCAGAATCTGAAAGTGCCTTTAGAGAGCACTTGGTCCTATTGTTTTTTTGCATAGATGAGACTGACATGGTCTGTGGAGGTGTGATGGGAGCCTGACCTCAGGCCTCCCTGGGGCTGCTACCTGAGGGCCCACTGAGGCATGGGCAGCCTCCAGCTGGGAATGGCCTCTCCACATTGCTGAGCCCTGGGCTGCCCAGCTGACTTTGGGACTTGGAGAGACATCAGTGCTGGTTGTGCGTTTCATTACTTTCAATAGATATGTAAGTTGCTGTTGATTACTGATAACTTGCTCCCATTCATCACACGTGTGCTATGGCAGACATCCTCCAGGGACCTGGGCTTCTAGTGACTTCAGATTGGGGGAGGAGGAAAGAGGGCATCACTAGACCTCTTCCCTGCTGGATGGAGCAGTGGCATGGCTTGTCCAGGTTGGCAGGCTATGCTGGCCTGGTCACCAGAGAAACCACCTCTCCACATTTTGAGGCCTGCATACATGCTGCCTTTAAGTGTGTGTGGCAAAGGCAGGAACTCAACAGAGGCATTGGCCTCCCAGCACCCAGTGCTAAACATGACAGAAACCTATTGCAACTTTTGGGGATGGTGAGAGAGGTAGAGGTGTTTGATTAGTACTCAGGGTTAATCAGATAAAATAGCAAGCACTTAGACAGCATTTACATTGCGTAAGACACTACTTTAAGCAGTTTACACAATGAACTTCTAAATCTTCATCAGAACTCTCTGGGGTAGTGCAATGCTTATTCCCATTTTCTATGTGCAGAAGTAGAGGCACAGAACAGCTCCCTAACCTTCCAAGGTCACCTGCTAAGTGCACATGAGAGCTGGAATTAGAACTCAGGCTGGAAGACTCTGTTCTTTCCATGTCCTCATGGAGGTTGGGACAGAAGGACAAAGCCTCTTTCCCTTGGTGAGATTTGGGCTGAATGCTGGGAAACTGTGGGCATGGACATTTTCTCCAGGCAAAGAGAGCAGCCCTGGAGCTTCGAGGAGGGCCCGGGCCACTCACTCTGCATTCCTCAGCCAGCGGCCACACTCAGTTGCCTGGTGAGCCTCTGGGGAACGACAAAGCATCATCAATCACGGTGTGGCCCCTCCTGGGGACCGGCCTGCCTCGCACTGCCTTTCCTCACTCACTTGCTGAGTTCTCACAGAGAAAGGGATGGGAAGGGAGCACAGCTTTTCCTTGGAGCACAGGCTCCTGGCATCCATGAAGATGTACGTTTGGGACCAACTCTACCCAAAGTTGATCAACAGGGTTTTGTTGAGCCCCTGGCAGGGGCTTGGGTCCCCGGTCATGGGCTATGGAAAGAATGAGACCTGTGAAACCCAGGCCAGACAAGGGAAGGCACAGGGCAAAGCAACGGGAAAAGAGAGGACAGATGGCTTAGAGGAGAGGGAGGTCTACAAGTTGGGAGATTGGGGGTTCCAGAGGAGGGGGCCTCTGGGAGCTTTTTGAGGGCAAGAAAGTGGGTGAAGAGGTGGCATGTCACTGAGAAAAGAAAGGGAAAGGGTCCGGAGCCCTGGAGGCACATCTGCTGAGCCCTTTTCCCCAGGTGTCAGAAGGGCTGGCTGTTGCTCAGGGGTCGGGGGTCCTGCCAGCTGGGGCTGGCCACAGAGCCCCTTCCTGTGTGCGGGACCGAGCAGAGAGCAGTGTTGAGCTCATTTGCTTATCCTCATTTGTTCACCTCCCCTAGTTCCTCTGTGTGTCCCATTGGGCAGACCCCCAAGGTTTATGATAGGCACTGGAGGTGATGTATTGAGGGAACAAGAAAAACTTAGGAAAAGTGACCAGGGGGCCCCCTACTCTGACCTTAGTGTCCCAGCAGAGCTCGCCTGGGGCAGAGGGCGGGCATGCTCAGAGGAGTTAGGTGTGGCCTTTACCAGCCCCACAGATATCTGGATTTGTGTCTGGGGGACCCAGGACTATTCTGGTGGTGCTGCAGGGATGTGTCAGGAGGAAGCCTCAGCTCTGACCAGCACCCTTCACTCTTCGGCTTCTGGGGAGGGGCACCCCTGGCCCAGCCTTGGTTTACAGTGACCTCAGTGTCTGATCCTCAAAGCCACACAGCGGAGTTGCCTGAGACAGGCCATGGAAGGAAGAAGGCCTCCACCTGCTCCCCAAGGGAAGGCACAGATAATCAGGGTCACCTTCTTTCCCGTTCCTCTCCAGAGTCTGCAAGTGACAGAAAGGAGAGCTGCATACCCTGAAGGATTGGAAGTTTGGCTTTCTCTGTGTCAACAGCTGGAAAAGCCAGTGGAAAGTTCCCTCTCAGTGGGCAATGGGCTCCTTCCTCCTGACCCTGAGCAGGCCTGGCCTCACCCTCGCCTGCGCACTGGCAGAGGAGAAGCCCAAGGGGCTGGATTCTAAGGGGTTTCCAGGCCTGGAACGGAGCCTCTCCTGGGGCTGACTGTCTCACCTACAGCTCTCTGCTTCATTCTGAACTGCTCAAATTATACTTTAGCACTTAATTCAACAGTCATCGAAAATATGCTCGTTTTAGTTTTTTTAGCGTTTTGACCTAAGATCATGTTGGTGCCAATTTCCTTTAAAATAATTCCCTACCTGCCGGCCACTGGTGTGAAATCCCAGCAGCAGCCCCCGCCGACCCTCCCTCTGTAATTCCACGGCCTCCCCTCGCTCACGCTCCCCTCAGGGTTCCTTGGCCTCTGTGTTTATACACTAATGTTTTTTCTCACACATTCATTGTGCAGCTTTCCTTAATTTGGTGTCCCGCCGGGCGCCAGCAGGAAGCCACTCAAACATGATGTCAGTGATCTCAAAATTGAACCCCAGGGCTTTCTTCTGCCAGCAGATGTGTGGCACACTTTATTAACTCAAGTACCCACGAGTTGAAAATTTCATTAGTTTGAGGGGAGGGCTAAGTCCCATCAAGAGACCTGGTCTGGACAGACTCTTTGTGTCAACCTGACCCCTAGCAAAACGGATTATTGTTCTAAGTGAGACAAGTGACCTAATGTTCTGCCTATTATGCACACATGGTCTGTAACCTTTTAAAATACGAGTGTGGGAAAACAGTGCATTCTGCCACATCTCTGACCAAAAATTCCTGACAGGTGGCAGCCGGCCTCTTAGCAACGCCACCGGGAGCCTGGAGTTATCCAGGGGCCACGGGGGTTCCCTTAGGCCAGGTACAGGGCGGGGTCGGGAGACCGCTGCTGGGAGGAAGGAGCCCATGGAGGCAGCGATCAGCCTCCACTGTGGCCCTGTGACAGGCCAGGGGAGCGCCTTGGACAGGCCGTAAGTGCCCACCTCCGGTGCCCACTCAGGGTGGATACTAAGCTTTCCAGCCAGACTGGGAGAGTCACAGGGAAGCAGTTTGTTTGCTGTGTAGAGAGAATTTCCCAAGGCTCTGAGCTGGGCACCTAGTGCAGCCACGTCCGTGCACAGCGCCCCCTCTCACCTGCTCACCGGGCCCTGCTCACGCCACCTTGCTGCAACTGGCCTGACATTCTGCCTGCTAGGCACACATAGTCTGTAACCCTTTAAGGTACAAGTGGGGAATAAGGACACTTCTGTCATGTCCATTACCACAAATTCCTGACAGGTGGCAGCTGGGCTCTGTGGGAAAAGGATGAACATGCTCAGTTGGGCTCAGCACCTCCTGAGGCCTCCTTAGCAATGCTGGAGCCTGGCCTGTGGAAGAGACAGTCCCAGCTATGGCCCAGATGTGTGCAAAGGTTGAGGATAAGAAGGTGGAAAGACTATGGGGTCGGGCAGGGAGCTGTAATCTCCTCTTGGAGCGTGGCTGGAGGACGGCAGCTAACGGAGGGACGAGGAGGGCTCCCAAGAAGGAAGGCCCGAGCAGGACTTGAACTGGTCAGAGGAACAGGGTGAGGAGGGGTTCTGGGAAGGAACACGCCAAGGTGGGGGTCTTGGGTGGAGTTTCTGGGTATGCAAAGAGGAGGCTGTGATCATGTGCAGCATGCTTGCTCTGGACTGTGTTTTGGGCTCAGACACAGACTGGTCCCTAGACAGAGACCCCACCGGGTGCTCAGGCAACATTCTTCGTGGGACCTCGGTCTCCGGTGGGTCTGTTGTGGGGATGCATCTTCTGAAAAACCCATCTCTTTTGGGGTACATGAGAATTCCTGGAGATCCGGGGATGCAGCCTTCAGGCCTGGGCCGCTTCTCCCTGGAGTCTCTGTGACCTGGCCTCCCAGAGTGCTGAGGGTAGGGCTGCACTGGCCCCTACCTTATGACAGACACAAAGCAGAGCTGGTTGTAAAAACTTAATTAAATGAAATATTTTAACAAGAAATTCCAAGAACAGAATGCCCTGCTCGTAAGCAAGCCATCACGGAAATAAAAGCTGACAGGAAGCGTGTGTTCTGTCCAGCAAGAGAAAGTTTCTGCAAGAAGTGAGATAGTGCAGAGAGCTGGCCTGTGCTGGACCAGTGGCCGAGCAGGCTGGTTCCTAGAGTCAAAGCCAGGAAGAGTCAGGGCACAGCCCTGGGGCTGTGATTACTTGGCTCAGGAATGTGTGAACTCCGGACTGTAATTCATGCATTCCACAAACTTTTCCTAAGCACCTACTGTGTGCTGGGCAGTATTCCAGACTCTGGGTGTACAATCCCTTCAGACCTCACCGGGTGCTCCTGTGAGAGGGCTATTTTGCAAGGTGAAGAAATGGAGGCTCAGGGAGGTGATGCAACAGGGTACCACTGAGGCAGAGCTGGGACTAGAACTCAGGTGTGCGAATCCTCAAGTCCAGGCTCTTTACCACCTGACCTACTCTTTCCACCACATCTCAGTTAGCAGAAGTGCTGAAGAGGAAACTCAACTGGGTTTGCAGGCTGCTAAATTGTGGCTGTCCCCATGCAAGGTCACCTCTGGGGCTAGAGTGTGCCATTGTACCTTCCTGGGGGAGTGCAACCAAATCCTGTCCTCATGGTGGACTGAGAGTTGACAGGGACACTCATTCCCATGCTGAGGAGAGGACCTGCAGATCAGAGAGTGTAGCTTCCCCAGTGGACTTCCTGGAGGAGGTGGCACTTGAAAGGACCTTGAATGTTTCTGTAGAGAGTCAGGGGAGGATGTGCCCCTACCTAGGAGGGGAAAGAGAGTAAGCCATGCCTGAGAGGGAGGAACAGAGCATGGAGTGATGCTAAGTGGCAGGAGGAGCCTGTATTGGAGGCGAGAGTGGAGCCTGGCTCAGAGACTGACTCCCCAGGGAAACGTTGCCCTCTGCATGTATCAGCGAGGATGAGGCAACAGAAATATCTCCTGCTCCCTTGCCCATGTGGGGCAAGTGTGAGGGAAATGCATTGCGCCCACAAGCCTAGAAACTGGCTTGATTTCTCCTGAGTGATTATTTCCCAGGCCAGAAGGATTTTGGGAACAGCGGAGTAAAATCCTTCCTGCCACCCAGGGCCTTTGCTGCATACCATCTTCACTGCCCTCAGTAGGACCTGGCTCAGGACCAACCTGATTTAAGAAAATTCCATTAAAAAAAAGAAACCCTGAAATCTGCAAAGAAGACTCATTTTAGGTAGAATGGTTCACAGGGTGAGAGGAAACTTTGTTTTACAAGAATATTCTCCAAAAAGTTCTCTTATTTTCAAATATTATTTGATTTATTTGAGCAAATGCCCAAACTTTAAAGGATATGGTGAGAGCATAAAGTGACACGGGGCTGTGATTGGTTCAGAAATCAGCTTACAGTAAGTGCCTCTTTCTTTGCAGCAGAGAAATTGTCTTTAAGTTCTATCTCCTACAATCCCCCAAGGACTCAGCCCCCTATTGCCCCAGGGAGTCTGGAGAAGGAAAGGGGAGTCTAGCGGTGGGTGAGTCCTATGTTTGGATGACTCTCTGCCTCTGGTATTATTGGGGAGTTGGGGTTTTATGTGCACTTTGTCCCAGCATCATGGCTTTGCCCCATTCCCAGAGCTGAGGGGAGGCCCTGCATCTCTGGTTTATCTCTGTACCTGGCATAGGAAAGAGTCAGCCCTGCATGGACAGCGGGACCTGTGAGTGAGGAGGCAGGGTGCCCGGGACGGGGAGGCAAGGTGGAAGGCAAACTCACCCAATACAGCATGACAGCAAGCCCTCAGTCAGCCTCGTGGAACTTCGGCCCCTTCCATCTTCCATCCAAACCTTTTTCTGAGAGAACAAGCCTAGAAGTGCCACTTCAGTGTGTGCTTAGCCAGTCAGAGGACGTCAGCACACACCAGTGCTGAGTGAGTTGTCTCAGAAGCAAACATGCAAGGGAATGATTGTTTTCAGCAAACTCAGGGATTCTCCAAGAGGAGGCCCTTCGACTAGCCAGCCACAGGGCAGACATGGAGGAAAACTGATAAGGCCTCAGGGGAAGCCCCTTGGAACAGCCTGGTCGATTTCAGTTTGGTCTGGGGAATGACACAGGTGAAGACATCTACATCAAGGCAAGCACGTGGCCTGGGTGTGCTTCAGCAGGGATCAGAGGCGTCTTCAAGGACTAAGAGACATTCTTTTCTGGGCCTTGAAGGAGTTTCATAGAGACGATAAAAAGAACCAGTCACCGACGTGAAAAGTTTAGATGGTATAGGAGGACCCGGACTCATTCAGTTCATCTGGAGCATGTTATTGTTCTCTGAGTTCCCATTTTACAGATGAAGTAACTGAGGATCAGAGAGGCAAGGTGACTGGCCCAGGATTCCATGGCTAGTGAGTGGCACACTTGGAATTCACACCCATGCCTCTCTGCCAAGTGTGCTCTGCTACCTCCTGCCTCCTTTGTCTCTGTGATCCCAGAATCCCTATAAGTCCTCCTCATTTGGGTTCCTCTCCGACTGAACACCACGTCCAGCCTCCCACATTTATTTGCTTATCTCTCTGCCCTGAATGCTTAGGATAATGCCTGGACTAGAGAAGGTGCTTAGTAAATAGCTGCTAAAGTAATAATTTTCTCTTGAAAAGAAGGAGTTGATCTACCCAAAAATCTCAGGTGAAGAGGAAAAGGAAGCATGAAATAATTTAAGTGTTTCCTAAGAGCCATGCACTTCAAGATTTTACTTTTTCCTCTTGTTTTAATTAATTAAATAAATAATATAACTAAGTCAGTAAATAGCATCATAAGCACCTACAAACTCATCCCCCAGCATGAGAAGTCATGAGGGTCACCCACATCGAACCATGAGTCCTCACCCTCCTTTCCCTGCCTCTCCCCACCAGATCGTAGCCTATCCTGAATGTTGAGTTTAGCATTTCCTGGCTTCAAAACTATAATCCTAGAAAACAAAGCATTTTGTTCTTGATTTTAACTTTAGTAAAAGAGTCTGGCACTGCATTTCATCTTCTGGGACTTGCCTTCTTATTCCCTATTATGTTGTGATCAGATTTCTGTATGTAGTTGAGTATAATTGTAATTGTATGTCATTTATCTTGACTTCTGTCAATAGAACACCATCGATGCATTCATTTGCTTTGTGCCAAGATCCATGTATGTTACCTTATTTAATCTTTGCAACAACTCTGTAACATAAGAGGGGGCCACTTTCTCCTCTTGCTCAGTCACTTAACCTATTTTTCTCTCTTGATTTCTATTTTAATGATGAAACTGAAGGTTAGGAAACTCAAGTGACTTTACTGAAGTTGCATAACTCATGAAGTGAAGCTTGAATTTGAGAGTGGGGACTTCTTTTGAGAGGAGGGAAGTATTGACTGTCCCAGTTCCCAACCTCAGCTCAACAGAGCTATGGGGCAGCCATCGGCTCTCTTTATTGTTCTTTCCACGACGATCCAACATCCCATGTGATTAGAGAACTGTTCCATGACCCTAGCTCCAACCCAGCTAGCCCAGTCCCAGTGCAAGGGCTTTAGGTCTTCTGGAACTGTACGGACCTTCATTACTCTAGAAAGACCTTGGCACCAGCCTGGGTGATGGAAAAACAGAGGAATGGAGAGGGAATTGGTGGAGCTGGGCTTTTGGTCCAGCTGTGCTTTCCTTCGGCACTGTTTCTGGGTTAGAGTCTAAACTGGATGCCTCTGCTCACTGTGGTTTGGTGTTCATGCTGCAGAGCAGACAGCCCAAGCCACAGTTTAAAAACAAGGGTGGGGACACAGGTCTGCAGTTCACGAATCAGTCCACCTTCAAGGCCTGAGTCATCCCTCAAAGAATGGGCTTTGGTGGTGTCAGTCCAGGGAGTAAAATGGACACAAGTGCTTAGCGCCTAGTGCCCTGGCATTGTTGACCTGAAGCACTGCTCAGACCTGGAGAAGGCAGGAGCTGGTCTATGTAGGAGGAGAAAGGCAGGGCCCTCTCCTTGTGGAAACATGTGCACCTACTCCACCAACTTTTATGAGGCCCTGGAATGTTATTTGTTGGTGACCACCCAACCATCCCACCAACAAATGGAGCACTCTGAAGGGAGTTGTAGTTGACCTCTTAATGTGAAACAGCATACAAGGAGATGAGCTAAGGGGTAGGGTCTGTTTCTGCACATTTATCTCTGGTTATTAGACACTTTTAGAGGGAACATCTGTTTGTCCACTCTGGCTCCCATATTGCAGGCCCCATTTGAGGGCCAGCTTGGCCCCTTCTCTGACTGAATTGGGACTAAGTCATAAATTAGAGTCAGAAGGGGACCTAGGATAGGGAGTTGGAGGGGGCTTTGCTCAACTCACCAAAAAAGGGGATTAGAACTGTTCAACTGACCAGCCTTTAGGTGAAAAGCAGAGGCGAATGGAGGTAGGTCTGCAGGCACCTGGTGGTGCTGAGTCCCATTGGACCCATTTTTTGGAAGGCTTATGCTGAGGACAGCACCACTGCTCTAGGCGGGACCTGGGAGTCAACCGAAGCACACAGCTTGATCATGCTTCTGAAGCCCCAGGGGCCTGGGCAGGGCTCCATTATTTGATTTCTCCTTTGGTTGAAAATTTTAGATATTAGTTTAATGGGAGGAATACCTGTGTTTTTAGCAGGACTTTCCACGTCTCCTCACAGTATGTTCTTAGCAGATGTACCTGTTGACTTACTCCCAGGAAAATAACTGCACAAAAGGAAAAACTCTTTGTTTTCTTGTTAAGTTTCTAAAGATGTTTATACAAACAGAAAATTATTTGCAATTTTTGGTTAAAATTCTCCTTTGTCCCTACTCCTTTGGATATTGTTTCTCTAGCCTGCATTTCCAACTGGCCTGCTAGATATCTCTGCTTAGATACACCATTGCAAAAGAAAACTCATATGTGATCCCGTAGTCCCATTCCAGCCGTGATATTGATAAGTCCATGCCTTATACTAATAATCTCCCCCTCAACACATTCCTCCCATTTCTACTGAGGCCCCATAGTCCTTCGAGTTGCACAGGTTCAGAATTTCCTAACTCTGAAGTCTGCTTTACCCATTCTTCTTTGTTCCTCTCTCTTCTGCAACCCCTTCAATTCCTGGCTCCAGTGACTTACCAAGGCAGTTCCATTTCTAAGCATTTTTGCACCCATCCTTTGTGTTTCACTCAATCAGACACCTGATTCTGTCAATTCTGCCACCCCAATCTTCTTTTATCCTACCCTCATCACCATTCCCAACCCTAGGGCAACTGAGGTGCTCCTCACCTGTTACTTGGACCCTGGTACAACCTCAGAGATGTGGTTTGGGTCTGTGTCCCCACCCAAATCTCATGTCAAATTGTAATCTCCAATGATGGAGGTGGGGCCTGGTGGGAGGTGACTGGATCATGGGGGCGGATTTCCTGTCTGGTGATGTTCTCATGATAGCGAGTGAGTTATCATGCAATCTGGTTATTTAAAAGTGTGTAGCACCTCCCTCACTTCCTGCTGTTCCAGCCATGTAGGACATGCCTGCTTACCCTTTGCCTTCTGCCACGATTATAAGTTTCCAGAAGCCTCCCCTGTCATGCTTCCTGTACTGCCTGAGGAAGCATGAACCGATTAAACCTCTTTTCTTTTTAAATTACCCAGTCTCGGTATTTATTTATAGCAATGCTAGAATGGACTAATACATTCATATCCAGATTCACCCCATTATAATTCATTATCCGTATGTTGTCATATTGGTTTTCTTAAATCACAATGCATATCACCCTTCTGCCCAAAAACTGTCATTGGATTGTCCTTCAGCAAAAAGAGTGTCATCTTTTCACTCTGACATTCAAGCCCTCTGCAGTACTACAGATCTGCCTTTCCAATCCTGTCTCCTTCTTACCTTTCTGTGCTTTCGCTAAACTAGATGATCCAGTGTCCTTAAAACACATCCATCTATCTTTCTTGACTCATCTTCTTCCTAGACTGTCCATTTTCCTTTAACTGTTTACTAGTCTATGTATATTTGAAATCCATTTCAATCTTTTCTACAAAAATCCCAATTCACAACTTTTTCTCTTTTAAATCCCCCATAATACTTTGTGTATATCCATCATGAGACAACACATTTCACATTTGATGGACAAATGGGCAGACAGACCTTCATCTCTTCTATGAACTGGACACCTAGCCCCACCTCCATTTTTTCTTCTTCCCATAACCTCATTTTAATAATCATCTAATGATAATGGCACTTTGCTTCCACATGACATTAAAGGTTACAAAACTTTCACATATGTTATTTCAACTGATTTTCATGGAAAGCCCTGCAAGGCAGGCAGGATAGATATTATCTCCTTTTCATAGGTAAGAGAACTGAGGCTTGCAGAGGTAAAAAAAAAAAAAAGTTGCCCAAAGTACAAGCAAATAAAAATGTAGCTATTAATCAAACCCAGAGAAGTATCCAGATATGCAGTAGAAGACAAAAGAAGGGAGCAGGCAAAGTCCAAGCCCCTACAAGGATCCCTTCTTCTTCCAACATCATTCAGCACAACAAAGACATTCTGAGCTCATCAGGGGCCCTTTGTATGAGGGACATTGGTCAAGGAACTGGGCATTGGGCACTGTGTGACTACACTATCATTTTGAATTTGTGGCTATTTTTTCTTCCTTTCAGTCCTGGATAGGTATCAACAAATGAGCACTGAGAATCTTGAACTCCCTTTTTCCCTCCAAATTAAGCCACAATTCCAGGCCTCCTTTCAGTATGAACACTCACTGGATTCTTGCTGCTTATAGCTCATCAGGGAAACTCTTACATAACTATTCCATGTGGTGACCTGGGCTTTGGGTCTAATTTCCATGTCTCTCTCACTCTCAAAACTGACCCCTCATTTATCTGCACATTCATTCGCTCCCCCATCCATCCATCCATCCATCCATCCATTTATTTATCATCCAACATACTTTCCTCGAGTACCAGATTCATATGCTACCACGTATTATAGCTCCCTAGACTCTTTCTCGCTCCTCAGTTCAGGATAGAAGACTATTGTTAAAGCTATGTGTTTCCTTTTCCAGGTAACGCCTGCACATTTTAACAGTGGGCTTTACCAAGAGAATGTGAAGCTTTATGAAAGAATGGTGGAGGTTGAATAATTTTTGAATTAAAAAAGGGGGTCTTTTTCAAACAGACCTCATATAGGATTTGGAAGGTAATGACCTCCAATTTCTCATTGCTCGCAAGTTACACTCTTCCTTCACTCTTCAGTGTCATGGAAAAGAATGTGCTGTTTTGTAGCTACCCTTGTCAGTGATATGAGTGCAAGTTATATTGCACAGGTTTTTTGTGCAGCTTTTTCTTTCTAGAGCTCAGCTTGGAGGCTCTGATTGGACATTGCCAATGTTTAAAATCAGAGTTTGAAGTGACTGGATGTGACAGGAGAAACCCTTGTTTTGTTTCTGTTTTTGTTTTTGTTTTGAGACAGAGTCTTGCTCTGTCTTCCAGGCTGGAGTGAAGTGGCATGATCTCTGCTCACTGCAACCTCACTCTCCTGGGTTCAAGCAATTCTCTCATCTCAGCCTCCCAGGTAGCTGGGACTATAGGCACCGGCCATCACAACTGGCTAATTTTTGTATTTTTAGTAGAGACAGTGTTTCACCATATTGGTCAGACTATTCTCAAACTCCTGACCTCAGGTGATCCAACTCCCTCGGCCTCCCAAAGTGCTGGGATTACAGACGTGAGCCACTGTGCCCAGTCAACCCTTGGGTTTTTATTATACTTGGGAGTGTTGGATATTACATTTGAAAAAAATAAGGTTGCTTAAAAGCCTAAAGAGCATACACGTATGCTGTGTCACAGAATTGTTAGGAATCTACATCTCCACCCCTCCTCTCCCACTCATACTTCCTTTGCCTTGAAAGGATCCTGGCAGGCAGAGTTGGAGGGAGACATCTGGGGTCCCTATTGCCATGAAGCCCTTGGAGCTAGGACTCCCTAACTATTCCTTCTCCACTCCTGGCAGGCTAAGTGAAATAAAGGACCTCTTGTTTTATCTCAAAGCGTACCAGAGAGCCTTGCCTGGCAAAGGCAGACTGTCAGTGAGGAAGACTATGTGGTGCATGAAGACACACAAGGTGTTTCTCAGGATCAAAGTATGTACAAGCCTTTGTGAATACTTTTTCCTTCTCACTTGGCAAATACAATTCCTGAGATCAATTACCTCTTCTTTTTAGGTGGCAACATATTTCCCTCCACAATTTCTCCCTTTCCATTTGTATTCTGTTACTTAAATCACACTATATGTTCTAGAGGTTTTGCAATGCCAGAACATTTGCATGAATGCCCTTGTTTCACTGTCTTTCAATACAAATGGGCCACATTGAGTGGTATGATACACAATAAAGACTCCATTTATTTGTTCCTCCTCCCCCAAGTTTAGCAAAATAACTCAGATTCTGATTTTCTTTAACTTGCAAAGATGCCAGCTTTGGTGCAGGTCCAGTTCATCTGTGCTTCTGCTTGTAGTCTACTGCCTACTGCAGGGCTAGCTCACTGAATGGTTTTATCAATATGTGCAGTTTGAATTTTTTCCCTGCTATGTGAAAGTTCAACTGGAACAGAAGAATAAATGAAGATTGCTTTTGCTTTTAAAAAAATTAGAGGATGATAGTAAGTTCTCCTGGAGCAAGCTTCATGAAGGGGTTCATGACTGTGGTTGACTGCAATTTTTTCAATAACTCTGTGATATATCTCAGAAATGTGTGGTAGTTTTGAATGGTTAGGTCAATCAATCTTTTGGACTCAGCAATAAATTTTTCGTCATAATCAGAGAGTTGGTCTGAAAAATCTTGGAGTTTATATCTAAACTGCTGGTGGTAATCAGAAATGATTGCCTTCATTGCAATGGCCCAGCTTCTAATTATTTCCTGCGCAGTGGAAGAAAGCTCTTCAATCTTCTCTTTCCCTTTTCCATCTGCATCAGTAAGGATGCTAAGATATTCCTGAATATTTCTGTGCAGAAATTGTTCAACTTGAGTTGAAAGTTGGGAAGCAAAGCCAGAGGCACTGACAGTATATTCAGAATGGAAGTCCCTAAGAGTAACTAACAGGTTCTTGATCAGACTGATTATCTTTTCTTCAAGTTCATAATATTTCACTGTCCAGCCGACTACACTTGGATCAAAATATTCTTCACGAAGGGCCATAATGTATTGATGGATCTGCTGTAACTCTTGAGAAGCTTCCTGAAGGTTGTTTTGAATAAATTCATTGAATGTATATAGATTATGGCATAGGATTTCTTTCAATAATTTAAAATAGAATGGGATGTAATCATTGAAGATTGTGTTGATGTCGTCTCGGATGTGATTAGTAAGTTGAGAAAGTTTTGTCTCTTTCAGCTCTTTAAACTCGTCTTCTATTAGTTGGAAAATGAATTGTAAAAGCTGCTGAAGATGATGTAGCACCTCTGTGGTCTTTAGAGACTGCATGTTTTCAAATATGTTTTGGGCTTCTTTTGATAAATCTTTTAACAGTTCCCTATACATCAAGATTATATCTAATAGTTTCTGTCTCCTTAACTCAAAAGGAATTTTAATCACTAGGTCTTGGAAATAGGAAAACAGTATTTCTGAACCATTATGGACTTTTGAATACACCTGGGACAGTACCATCCCTACCTCCCTTATGACCATACTGCAGAGTTCATCTCTAGTGTATGTCCCAGGTTTCCCTGGGACCTGGAATCTGGGGAATGTCAGAAAATCAATGAGTGAGTCAATCAGATGCTTGACTTTCATATGGAATTCTTGAGTAACTCGTAACAAGCTGTCAAACACCTTATCCTTGAATTCCTGTAAACTGACTTGGGCTTCCTGAGTCAACAGTTCCTGGTACAGATTCTGGGCCTTGTCCATCCACTTTTGGTAGTTCCCAGTGGTGCCACTGGCTGCTTTCTGGAACCACATGTCCATGTCATCAATTTTCCTAGTGGCCCCTTGATAAACCCATTCAGCCTTGTTCTGCAGATTTCTTCTCAGCTTTGAAGATGCTTCTCTCAGGGTGAGCCCTGTGTGCTCCCAGTGGTACTTGTTGACATAGTCATAAAGGGCCTGTGTGGCCTTGGGCACATTGTCTTTCAGAGAGGTTAGCAAGCCAGAAGCTGCCTCTTGTTCCCAATTAACTTTGATCTGAAGTTCCTCATCAGATTCCTGGTACCTCAGCTCAGTTTTGAATATGGTCAGTTTTTTATCTGGAGAGGACTAAATACAGCAAATAAATAAATAAAAAGAAAAGGACATGTTTTCAATTACTCCAATTACATAATACAGTACACTAAAACTTCATTAGCAGCTAAAAATAAAGATCAGAGAATCTTTCACATACTGAAAGGGATTTATCTTTCATATGTCAGTTCACGTTTTTTTTTTATGTTTAAATAAGTCTACTGTTGTTAATTTCTCTTTATCACATGCCCAAGAAAGGATAAAAAAAATGCTTGGCGCTTGGCATTTACACTGTGACACTTAACATTAAAGCCTTCCTGGGACTGAAAACTGGCCAAGAGGAGGAGGGGGAAGAGAAAGAAGAGGAGAGAGAAGAAGAAGAGTTAGGAAATGACAGGGGAAAAGATGTAGCATAAAAGGCAAGTTGGAGCCCACCCAGCAGAGGCCCAGAATCCCAATATCAGTATACATTCTCCAAGCCCATGACAAACTTTTAGTAACAGCAATAGAACCATGTTTGGTCTTCTCCTCTGGTAATGTCATCCTTGATTTGACCTGGCACAGCTTGCAAATGACATGAGAGGAATTTGATGTATCTTATCTAGCAATTCTATTATGGGGAAGAATTTTAAAGTTTTCACTACTCCAGAAATCACCACTCTGTGAAAAATACACTCTGGCTATGCTGAGCTTGCCTGTGATTTGGGTGATGAGGTATAACCCCTATCTTTCTGGATTTGCCCAGAATTAATAAATAATAGTGCTATATGATATCATATGTGCATCTAAAAATTAAAATCAGTCAAGGACTCATTGTAATACTTTCTAAAGAATATTTCATCAGAGAAGAAGCTGCTTACTGCCTGCCTTTCGTTTAGTTTGGGGAATCTCTGAATGCATATTTGGTCCTGAATGAAATGTATCTGCCCCAATTCTCAACTCGCTCTTGGGGATGTGTCACGCATTAGGTGGTATTCACCTGAGGTCTGTAGTAGAAGTTCCATTTAAAAAAATCATCATCTTCGTCCACATCCATGCCCATGATGCCTATGGCTGGGGAGGCTGCTGAGATGGAGAGGCCTTTTTCGTCTTCCTGGTAGTGGAGATGGAGATCAGTGAACACTGGGCTTTTGATATCAAGGCGCGCTTTTCCTTCCCACTCTCTGAAAGCAGAAAAACAGATGAGCCATCACAAAAGGGGCATGGAGATGTTGAAAATCACAATGAATTTTCAAAAGGGATAAAGTTTCAATAAAAGCTCCATACTTAAGTCCTTCATATTTGCTATCTTCTTCGTATTCTGCGCTGAAGTCACGGTGTGCAAATGTTCCTTTAGTCTTACAGGTTAACCTACCATCTGTGATTTTGAGTGTTTCCACAACTGTATAGGAGAGATTTTATATTTTATTAGATTCAAAACAATAGGATGCAAATATTCTCATTGTGAAAACTAGGAGAATTCTATCCTAACCAGATACTTTACTTAGGTTTAAAATATGCAATGTACAGCTCACAGTTGTTTTAACATAAATAGTTAAAAGACGTTGTTAGTCCTGAAACAATTACAAAAAAATCCATTTTCTTTAAAGCTGTTTGTCTTGAATGGCACTAGATTTTCTACAGTTTGGTTTTTACATGTGGGGTATACACATATCTCCTCTTAAAATTTTGTGATATTGAGTAATTGTATCTCTACTCATAACTAAATACATAATTATTTACTCATAATTATCATTGAAAACACACAGTATCTAGGAGAGGAGGCAGGATATTTCTTACCATTTAGGTCATATTCCAGGAACTGTATGGTTGAGCTGCATGTGGAATCCAGGACTGTTTCAAGATGATCTGCTTTGTTTTTCAAACTGGCATTCCAAGTGGCATTATACAAGGGAGAGACTACCCCAAAGCGTGCAGTCAGTGCTCCAAAGGAAGGAATGAAAATTCCAGCAGGGACAGAGAACTTAATAGAAGGAATCTCAATAGTCTGCTGAGGCATGATGATCGTGGGCAACTCAAAGTCTGCAATCTTCTTGGCTACCTCATTTAGATTCAAAACAGCACCGCCAACTGAAACACTTTTTGGAAGCGTGAACTCGGACACAGTTAACTGAGATTCAGGCACAGTTATCTCAAAAAAGGGAATCAGGGAGTCTTCCGGTTGAGAATATTTTGTTAACACATCAACTTCAGGGAATTTTACCTTGGGGAGTGTTGGTAGGCTGAGGGCAAATGATGAGGTTCTCAGCTTCTTATACATTTTAATTTCTCTGAAGTCAAGTTTGTAGGATGGAACCTGAAGATCTGTAAAAGGGACATAGAACTCAGGCATGACAAGAACTGAATTTAGATCATTTAGTTTCAGTCCAGGAATAATGAATTCATCAGCCAAAACTTTTACGGGGATGGAGAATGAATAGCCATTGGGGTTTTTGGTGTACACCAAGGCAGTTGAAACACGAAGATGCTGTCTCCTACCCATGCTGCTTGTTACATCCAGCTTTAGGAAGTCCCATAAACTCTTGTCATAAACTGGTAGGATGATATTTTTGAGGAACCTTAGGTGTCCTTCT
This sequence comes from Sapajus apella, assembly GCF_009761245.1. Classification (NCBI taxonomy): domain Eukaryota; kingdom Metazoa; phylum Chordata; class Mammalia; order Primates; family Cebidae; genus Sapajus; species Sapajus apella. The sequence goes on along the minus strand of NW_022436971.1, from coordinate 4,905,210 downwards.
AAGGATCCTGCAATGTCAAGGTGTGCTTCTTCTTGGTCATTGGAAAGCTCGACATGGCTGTGGAGAGACCCAGAATGAACTCGGGCTTCACTTTTCCATCTGATCTTCTGGTTCTTAGTGTTAGCATTCAGGGCCACTTCCTGGCCAAGGTAGGGGATATCAAGGAAGGAATTGGGCTGACTTGCATGGACCTGAACAAGAGCTGACATTTCCCACGGAGAGAGTTCCAGGGTGGCTTTGCTTGTATATTCTCCATTTGTGAAAAAGAGACCCTCTAGCTGTAAGTGGTTTTTTGTACTGTGCTCCCAGAGGGAATATATACGTTGGAGAGTGGCTTCTCCAGCAAAATTTTCTTTTACTTCAAGATTCCAGATATCATCAATTTTAGAAGTGCCCTGCAGCTTCACTGAAGACCGTGTGCTCTTGGAATTCAAGTAAGTGCTGGCTTCACTGGCAACAGTTCCAGAATATTCCCGTGAAAGAACCGAACCCTTGACATCTCCTTTGGTAGATGACTCAATGGAAAGGTAAGAGGTGTGGCTTTCCAAGCTGAGTTTATGGTCAACTGCCCCTTTAGCAGTAGAGTACAGCATTGGAGAATTGAAATCATATTTAAATTCCATGGAGGAAGAGACAGTAGGTTTTGACTTGGTATGTCCATTAAGTTCTTGCTTGAAATTCATTCTCAAAATTGGAATTTGGACTTTTGCGGTTGTTACCACTGATGCTTCCATATTTTTCTTGGTTAAGCTCACAGTACTGTTATGACTACCCTCCACAAATTTGTTGCTCAGAGACAGAGCTGTGGCTAACTTCAACCCCCTTTTTCTTGTCAATCTTGTGGTGCCCTCTACTTTGTACTGTAGTGCATCAATGACAGATGAAGACGAAGAAAGGAGATGAGCAACAATATCTGATTGGTTAAAAAGTTCAGCATTGGTATTCAGTGTGATGACACTTGACTTAAAGGAGAAATCATAGGTAATATTGCCCATAGCAGGAATAAAAATATGGCTTATGGTACACAATTCCTTGAAATCTGGAAGAGAAAGCTTGAGATGTCTAGCAACGTGAAGAACTGGCAGCTCTAAGGATGGCAGGGTTAATGTATACGAAGGCACACGGATGTCAGAACCTGAGATGGTGAAACTGGGCATGCTGACTGCTTTTGGGATCACGTAGCCAAATGCTGACATCTCTACGGTGGATGGAGACACTTCAACATTGGCAACTGGAACAGTGTATCCAGGAATTTGAAAGGTGCTGGGGAGCTCGTTGTGAGATTTTTCAGCTTTGTACTTATCAAACTTAATTTTTGCTTCCTTATAGGATTTGGTGACAAAATCTAATGCATTGTTTCTGGCTTTTTCAAAATGCCTGTCAAAGGATTTGATGTTCTGACTGATAAACTCATAAAGCACAGCCAAAGGATTTGTGATGGAATGCTTGTGTTTGTTTTTCTTATACTGAGCTTTTACACTTAAATCAAATGATTGCTTTGTTGTTTTCAATAATTCCTTCAAGCCTGTTTCTTCCCATAAAGAGAAATTTTTCAGTGGGGTAGTTGTGATTGTTGTGTAAGGTAGAAGCATTTCAGGAATTGTTAAAGAAATGTTTAAGAAACCCAGATTGGCTTCTCCATTTATTCCTACATGGGCCTCCATGATATTCTCGTTGTTTTCAGCAGAGAAATTTTGGTTGTATTTATACTGATTGAACCTAGCACTTACTTGCCAACCTGCTTGCTGGGCACCAGGACTCAGAAACAGTGCATAGTTATTCAGAAAGTCTATCTTCCCTGTCGCCCTTAATGGAAAACTAACTTTCAAATTTCCTTCATTGTTTGTGGATACAGTAATCTCAAATGGCTGAGCTGAAAAAAGAAGAGAATTTTTCAAAGTTCCAATCACATTTCCATTCAAATGAGCATCATGCCTCCCAGTTAACTCTGCCTTCCCTTCTCCAAACAGTGCCGTGCCTTTAACAGTTAGAACGCTGCGGCCCACATGCTGGGATTCAACTTGTGATTGAATTTCAAGTTTAGAAAAGTTGAGGAAGCCAGATTCATAAACCAAGTTCTGGTTTACTGTTAGGTGTTTGCTATTAATCTTATTGGATAATTCAAAGGAAGTGAGGGGTCTTTCCATGATGAAGCTAATTTGTGATTCATGTGTTCCCTCATCTGAGAATTGGGGGCAGGCCCATTTCCATGTCCCTTTTCCAGAAGAAGTCCATGCTACATGACCAGCTTCCAACAGTGTCTTGATCTCATTGCGCAGGTCAGCCTGACTAGAGAAGTCCAGTTTGGGGATGTTCAAATTGTGGAAGTACTTAGTGTTGCTATCCAGGGTAAGCTGATTGTTTATCTTGACAATCACTCCATTACTAAGCTCCAGTGTATTTTTTTCTGTGTGTAAACTTGCCACTGTGTTTGATTTTCCCTCGATAGCATTTCCAAAAAACAGCATTTCACTATCATGCTCTGTTCTCAGGTACTTGCTGGAGAACTTTACAGACTCCTTCAGAGCCAGTGGATTAATCTTAGGGGCTGAGAGTTGTGCTTTCGCTTGAAAATCAAAACTGAGAACTTCTAATCTGGACTCTCCTTTGGCAGTGATGGAAGCTGCAATACCTGCTTCGTTCACTGAAGTGGTTTCATTTTGTATGTCCGCATTTGCGTCTAAAGTGAAAAGAGGAGATTGGATTTTCAAAATACCATACAGCTTGCCAAAAGTAGGTACTTCAATTGTGTGTGAGATGTGGGGAAGCTGGAATTCTGGTATGTGAAGGTCAGGAACTTGAAAATCACTAAGGTTGAGATTTGGGATTACGAATTCTGGAATTGCGATTTCTGGTAAATGGAAGTCTGGCAGAGTGATTCTCGCTAGAGGTATGTCCTCCACCTTCAGATCCCTGAGATATAATTCTGGAACAGGCCACTGCAGCTCACTGTTCAGCATCTGATCAATGGTTCTGATGATCTTTACTTTTATTTCTACAAAGTCAATTGTAAAGGAAGGAATGTGGAAGGTGTTAAGGAGAGTAAATTCTGGTGTGGAAAACCTGGATGGAATTTTTATATCTTTCAACTCTTTGAAGTTTATCTGAACTGATGGAATCCTCAAATCTGTTAGGGGGACTATGAAATCAGGTGTCTGGAAGGTAGCTTTCTGAAGAGCCTGAAGACTGACTTCAAAGGCAGGCATAGTCCCCAGGATGGTCTTGATTTCAGGAACAGTGAACCCTCGTTCTACCAATGCTTTCACACGCTTAGCCCAATCTTGGATAGAATACTGCTCTGAAAAGTCAGTAAGGTTCTTAGCAGCAAGAGTCCACCAGTCAGAAATGTAGGTGACAAGTGTGCTATAAACCTGGCCTACCAGAGACAGGTATCGTTGAAGTTCCTGCTGAATGTCCATTTGATATATTCGGTCTCGTGTATCTTCTAGGGTCTCTCGGAATTTCGCCCTCATGTGAGCAAAAGATGCTGAACTTAAAGCATCCTGTAACCAATCGATGAATAAAGTTATTTTGGTGTCCTGTAGGCTTTCCAGATATACTTCAACTGTGGCCTTTGTGTCCTCTAAAAACAGTTTCAATGCTTTAGCTTTTTGTGGTAGTTCCAGAGCCTGAATTTCACCATTGAGTCTCTGAGTCACCTCATGGATTTTGTTATTGGTTTCATTTACAAACTGGTGGTAATCAAATGCCCTTAATTTCTTTATCAACATGTCAAGGAATTTGTTTACATCTTCAATGAATGTTTTAAAAGATAATTCATCAAGCAGATTGACAGCATTATCGATAAGTCCAATCAATTTCTCAAAGGAATCTTTTATCTTAACTTGTTGTAGGACATTGCTTAGCTTCTGAGTAGTCTCCTTCAACTTGAATTGGTGGGCCAACTCTACCGATTTATCCATTAAAACCTGGATTTTTTGGTCTATCTCATACCTCTCGATTAACTCATGGACTTTGGTCCTGAAGGCATTGATTTTCTCAGCTACTTCAAAATCCCCAATAAGATGTATAACAAAGTATTTGACATACTCAAGAATGTCATTTATTCTTTCAAATGAGATTGTAGTTCCCAATTGATCTAAAAGCACTCTAACATCAGTAGCCTCAGCATATTGTTTTAACTTTCCAGCTAGGTGCTGCATGTCTATGTTCTGTATGTGTCTCTTAATTTGCTGCAGTTTTTCTTGTATCTGAATTCTGATTTGGTACTTAGTATCCACATTTTGAATCCAGGATGCAGTGCTACTTCCGGTTTTGTTAAAATCAATATTTTCAATAAACAAATGTAGATCATGGATTGTTTTTACTAAATTTACACGAATATGATAATCCTCATCAAGACTTCTTAATTTTTCAATGATTCGATCAATAATATTAGCAATAGCTATTTTCAAATCATGTAAATCATAATTATCTTTAATATACTGATCAAATTGTATCACATATGTCTGCAGTTGAGATAGTTTTTCATTAAAGTTGATTTTGGCATCATCTAATGCAATTTGTATATCATTTTCTGTAATTCTGTACTTTTTTGTAAGAGCAGTCAGTTTTTCCTTGGCATATGAAACTTGTCTCTCCCAATTGAATGAATTCAGATAATCATCAACTTGCTGTGGGAGTTTGCCCAGGGCTGCTTTGTATTTTCTTACAAATTGATTAATATTGATGTGCTTCAGGCCTCTCTGCATGTTATCCAGTATAATTATAACGGTTTGTAGATTCCTCTCAAAATATTCTTGTAGGGTTTCCGAAAATGGGAGACTGATGGCGTGAACATCTTGGTTTTTATCGTACTTTATAAAAGCAACAATCGTAAATTCTTGTGGCATCTCAGTGGCATCTTTCATCTCTAAAGCATCAATGACATTGACAGGCTCACTGAGTAAAAATGGCACTTTAATTGGGGAGTCTAGTAGAGTTAGGTCAGCCAGGGCTCGTCCACTAAGTTCCACACCAATTTTGTCTTTAGTGTTGTAAGCCTCCAAGTCCTGGCTGTATTCATTGTTGTTAAATTGGGTCTTGAGTTTCCAGGTGCCCATCTGCTCAGCTGGAGTAAGCAGGGCACTGGCTTTGTGTTCAAGAGTTGTACTGATACTTTTCCTAGACATGAGATGATGACTCGTGGAGCCTTTGTAATCGTGAGAGAAAGTAAATGCCAGAGGTTCTGCTTTCAACAGGAATTTGCTATACAGCTGCCCAGTATGTTCTCCCCAGAGGGATAGTTTCCCATTGCCATTTGTATGTGCATCAATGGTCATGGTAAATGGGGCCATTACAGAATGGAAGACATTGCTGAAATGCAGTGAGTCTGAATTATAGTTTGTGCTGATGTCAACAGCTGAAGCCAGCCCAGCGATGTCTGTGTTGAGCCGATGGCTAAACTCCACACCCTGAACCTTAGCAACAGTGTCTGCTTTATAGCTTGCTGATAAGGCAGCATAAGCGATGGTATAGATGTGTTTTATTTCATTGTTTCCGTAGGCTCCTTTTAGGTTACCAGCCACATTCAGCTTCAGGGGTTCTAGCCGTAGCTTCCCATTGTTGGTCAGATCCAGAGCATTGTATTTCAGGTCATTGTTTATAGTAGTTACCAGAGAATAGGGCTGTAGCTGTAAATTAAAAGTTTGCTTATAAAACTTGTCAGAGCTGTAAATGTTGTCAAGTTTTGAAGAGAAGTCCAGTGATAAGCCTGCAATGTTCAGACTGTTTGTGTGGTCAAGTTTCATTTCGTTATATGAGCCCATCATGTCGTTTGAGATCTTAAGTCCTTCTTGACTGATCTTGAAGTTGAAAAGGTTTTTGCTGTCAACACCCAGAATCATGGCCTGATAAGCACTTCCCAATGATAGCTCTGTGAGGGCGGCTTTCCCATCTAGACTGAATTTTGCATTGTGTTCCCTGAAGCGGCCATTTGTTGTTAATTTCATAGATGTCCCAGACAGGCCAAGCTCTGCATTCAGTTCATTCTCCAGCACCAGAGGACTGTACTTCAAGCTGGTCATTGCACTGGTAGATACTCCATCTTGGGCAATCCTTAGTGTTGCCTTGTGAGCACCACTATTAATTTTGTCAGTGCCTAAGATATCAGCATTTAACTCAAGACCATGGGAATTCAGTGATCCAGAAAGCAGGCTGAAGAACCTCAATGACTCATAATTGGCCTGATATTCAGAACGCAGCAGTGCATTTTGCTTAGAGAAGGTCATATCCATCTTGTTAGAAGTGGCAAAGTTCTTATACTTCCCATTGGTGTCAGATTTTAAAGTCAGCTCATAGTTCTCGTACTTCAGGGAAGCAGTATTTTTAATGATGCCACTTTGCAGATCAGAGGTGGAGGTGAGGGAGAGGGTTCCATCTTCATATCTTCCTGTTATCTGGTTGGTGCCTTGGAGGTAGGTGGAGTTAAACCTCAGGTTGGACTCTCCATTGAGCCGGCCAGTGTTAGGATCCCTCTGACAAGACAGGCCATATGTGCCTTTAGCATAGAAAGAAGAGACTCTGAACTGCCCATCAATCTTGACTTCTTTGACAAACAAATGTTGTTTCTTTTTTGAGTCCAAATGAACTGAAGCAGACATCTGTGGTCCCCAGGCACTAGATGCATCAAATGTTAGTAAACCTTTTGAGACTGGGTTGTTTCCAACTTTTTCTACATGACTGAATTTGATATTTGAATTTAGAAATTTGTGGCGTAGAGACCCATCACATGATATTGTGAGCGTATTCTTGTGGTCATACGTTGTTTCTCCAGATCCTAACATAAAAATGAAAAGATTGTTTAAATTAAGCAATACATTTCCAAAGCAATCTGTATGTTAAAAGTCTTTCATAATAAAGTCACATTTTTCTGGGCCAACTGTGCAACAGACTCCTCTATCTGTAATGCAAACATAAAATCTGATAGCAAAAGGCATTCCTCCAGGAAGCCTTCCCTGACCACTGCAGGCCTTGTTTACGTTCATTTACTGAGTGCTTTCACTCTACCTTATGCTTAAAAACTACACTCTATCATCATACTTCTCACACTGAATTATAATTGCTGGCGTATCTGTCTTTTTTCTGTTACTGCCTACTATAATATTTAATACATGTGATATATTTAATAAATATTTTTATTTGTTGAATAAAATAAAACACTTCCAAGTAGCAAGGAAGATTATCTGTTAGAAAGCCCAAGTCCTTGCCTCCCTGGAGGACGCTCTCCTCTTAGAGTCTGCAGTGAACTAGCCCTATGCACCCTTTACCTGAGCATAGCTCACCTTGCACATTGTAGGAAAGCAAGTCAACCACAGAGTCAGCCTTCATGTGGTATGAAGCCCGAAGGCTGAAATGGTCTGTGCTGGTGTTGCCACCAGTGTAGGAGGCAGACCAATTGTACAGGTTGCTGTAGACATTCGTGGAGAGGTCTAGAACACCCAGGAGAGGCACTTGCAGTTGATACAACTCGGGAATGGTAAAAGTAGGGACTTGGAATTCTTGAGATGGCAGATGGAATCCCACAGACTTGAATTGGAGGGCTGGTGTCCTAATGGTCTCTAACATCTTTAGATCTCTGGAGGATTTGCCACCAAAAGGCAAAGGAATTTCAATTTTCAAACTGTTCTTGTTCAAGGTATATTTGACCCGGCCATCGCTGAAATGAACAACAAAGAAAACATCCCCACAGTCAGACATCAATCATTCAAAGTTATCTGCCTCTGACCTTCACAGAAATATTGTACCTGCCCCATTCTCAAAGCCACTCTGCACTTTTCCTTGAGCTACTCCTATGCCTGGACTCCTTTGTTTTTACCTCCACCTGTCAAACACTCAAATCCTTACAAAGCTCTTCTAAGAGCCACTGCTTATCATTATCATCCCACCGAAGTTAAAACTAATCTGTTTCGTTCTTCCAGTTCCATAGTCCCTTGCACCTTTCTCAAAGAGCATGTCATAATTTTGCTTATATAATTAATTATTTGTCATTTCTGGGTGTCTACATGGTATCTTCCTAAGCAAAGGGACTATACCTTATCCAGTTTCTATCTTCTCACTGTACCTAGTCTAGCATTTTTCGCATAGGAGACACTTGATACAATTTTGCTAAACTGAATTGAGGCAACTTGATTTGTGGAAAGATAGGTGTGGAAGTCAGAAAGCTTGGGTTAAAGGATTTTCTTAGAATGCTGCTTCCATTTACTGCTCATTGGCTATTCTGACTCTCTGTAGTTTAACAGCAAACCTGCCGTCAGTAATGCCTCTAGCCATACTGAACTCTTCACAGTCAGAGGGGGAATTTGCTTGTAATGGAAGAAAGTTGAATGGTTTTCCAATTCAAGTTGTACTGAATAAAATATCTTAGGGTGAAACTAACAGAATCCTATTACTTTCTTAGATTCTTCCTGACAGGGTTGGCGTTCACATGTTTAATAATGCAAAAATGCCATGGTGTTTGTGCGATAGCTAGTAACCTCCTTAAAATGCTTAAATTATTTCCCTTGAAATTTTAAATTTAAAATGTCTAAAACATGCTATGTAAAATCCTTCATTTACTTCACATGGTTCAAGAAGCTTTGCTGGTTTCTTCTTTTACCTTTTTAAGAAGAGGTTTTCTGGGATGTGGAAGTCTGGCAATTCCATGTTCCGGAGGTTCAACTCCTTCAGGCCACTGAGGTGATCTTGCAAAGTCTGGGCATAAGGAAGACTCTCAGATGCCTGCTGAAGCCACGACTGCGTTGTCTACAAAATGACAGGAGATTTTTAAGGTAATGGGCATGATGAGCCTCAAAGAGCAATAAATATTAGGTAAAAATCCAGATTTGATAAGTTAATTATTAAGCAGGACAATGCACTGAAAGTTAAAAATAAATCACAGAAAATTATGAATCTTGGTTGCCAGTCACTGATCTCTGCCCACATGTATAAAAGGAGTATCTAACATAGTCAGCCTCCTAGCTAGTGTCCTGAAACTTCCTTCGATACCACTAGGCAAAGAGCTGTTTTGCTTAGTAGCATTTCTTTGATTTGTATCACATTCAGCTTTGTGTAACTGGGTAACTACACATGTGTGAATGTTTTTTTCCTCCCCAAGAATTCCCTGGGGGCAGAAAGCATGCCTTATATATCTTTGGATACCCTCCTGCACCTAGCTCAGAGTTGAGGATGTAATTAGCACTTATATCCATGTATTTATTGACTGGCAGATTCATACTTACAACTATTAATTTGGAACCCATGTACCATAAACTCATGTCTGTTGGAGGAATTCTGGTATCCAGGAGATCAATGACATTAAAAGCCAAGCTCCAAAGAAAATCAGAGATATCAGGGAAATTGGAAGCCATTTTTTTGGTATCTACATTGGTGCCTGTGTTCCATTCAAATTCAATCTTCTCTTCGTCTGAAAATACATAGGAAATAGTTATGAATGGTACGAGGTCAGCCTGTAACCACAGCTCTCAGCACCTGCATTACTTTGGAAGTGCTCACATAGGTGAAGAGGCACATACCATAATGCCACGCCAGCCTCTTGGAAACTGTGGAGCCATAAGCTGTAGCAGACGAATCCATTTGGAGGAGCAGTTTGGCAGGCGACCAGTGAGTGAGGATCTCACTTCTGGCTTCTGCTTGCAAACGGGGTATGGAAATAACACCTTTGATTTTTCCTTCTTCCTTTGTGTCATAACTATGGGAAAGAAAATCAGTTGGCACTAATGATTTTATCCTTTCAAAGGACATATGCAGGATTCAACCGAAGTTCCATTTGTGGTGATCAAAACCAGATACATAGATGCTTCAGAGAAACAGCCATAGATCAAACTCATTGACTTCTAAAGCCAACATTCAGCACAAATTAAGGACTTTGCAAGCAGGTTTAGGAGAAAGAGAAGCCTTTTGAAAACGGTTTGAATCCCGCTCTGCTATTTACTAGCTCTATGGCTTTGGCCAAATGATTTAACCCCTTTGAGCTACCATTTCCTTATCTGTGAAACAGGAAAACTCACACTGATCTTGCAGTTTACTGTGAGGTCCAAGATAATTTCTTTAAAGCACACAGGACTGTGCTTGATACATTAATAGTAAGTGCCTGATAAATGGTAGGAAGATCCAACTGGACATGCGCAGAGGATTAAAATGTTGAGAGCTCAGCTGAGTGTGGTGGCTCACGCCTGTAATTCCAGCACTTTGGGAGGCCAAGGCAGGTGGATCACAAGGTCAGTAGATCGAGACCATCCTGACCAACATGATAAAACCTCGTCTCTACTAAAAATACAAAGATTAGCTAAGCATGGTGGCACATGCCTGTAGTCCCAGCTACTGGGGGGGGGGGGGAGGGGGGGGAGAATCTCTTAACCCGGGGGGGAGGAGTTTGCAGTCCTCTGCTATTGTTTCCCCGCACTCCACCAGCCTGGAAAAGGAGGGATACTCCATCTCAAAAAAAAAAAAAAAAAAAAAATGTTGAGGGCTCTATCTGCCACTCTGATTGTAGACCAGGGACAAACATGGCTTGATCAGGTGTAGAGTGGAAAAGGAATAGAAAAAGAACCACCCAGGCCTGCAGCTCAGGCTAGATGACCCTTAGCCTTCCTTACCTTAGGTGGCCCATGAGGGCGGCCTCAGTAATTTTCTTGTCCTGAATGTCCAGGGTGAGTCTGTAAGACTTTTTGCCCTCAGTAGATTCATCATGAACTCTGAGAATTGTCCCGAGGTCAACGTCAAAATCTGGAATTTGGACTTCACTGGACAAGGTCATACTCTGCCGATTATATCTGAATGTCATGGTAGCCTCGGTCTGCTTCACACCTTCATGAGTGTGTAAGAAAATGAAGAGATGTGTGGTAAGAAGCTATGTTTTGGAAGGAAAAAGAGGAAAAGGTAGAAAAACCCCAAGGAAATCAATGTGCTTAAACAAAAAGTTCAGGATTTTACTGAAAATGTTAAACTCAGTGGTGTTCATGCATGCAAGTCTTTATGGATTGCCTATCATGAGCCTATTCTGTGCTGGGCCCTGCTCTTGGCACTGGGGAGTCCTTACTTTTATGGGGCTTACTTTCTAGTGGGAAAGGTGTAGAGGCAATAAACAAGTCACTTGCACACGTCAGTTGGTAATGAATGTTATGAAGAAGAGCAAAACTGGATACAAGGATGAAAGATAGAAAAGAATAGAAGTGTTATTTCATACTTGGTGGTCAGAGGAGTTCTCTCTCATGTCCTCATAAGGGGACATGTGGGCAGAGACCAGAATGAAGAGAGGTTGGAGCGATGATGAGTTCTGGGAGGAGCACATTCCAGGCAGAGGGTCAGAAATACAGAGGCCCTGAGATGGGGAGCACTTGGCCTGTTTATGGAACAGTGAGGGCTCACAGTCCTTCTGGGCCAGGGAGACATGACATCTCTACATGACTCTCCATCCAAGGTGCCTGTCCTGATTCCTTGCTGCCCTTGCCCTGGGCTTCCTCTCCCCAACTCTTCCTTTCTTTGTAACAAGATTCCCAGGCGTCCTTCGATCCATAGGCCCGTCCATTTTATATCCTTTGTAAAACCTTTTACCAAACTCTAGTTCCCCAGCATACCCTGCTCCTCCAATGCTTTCTCTCATGGGATCTTCTTCCTTGTTTAATTTTGTGATACGCTATCCCTATACAAATTTTTTTCCAAAGTGAACACCTAAATTAGCCCCATTCCTTAAAACCTACTCCTTGCTATACCTATATAAATTTTTTTCTAAAGTGAACACCTAAATTTGCCCCATTCCCTAAAACCTGCTCCTCCAGTCGCCCTTTCCATCTCAATAAATGGAAGCTCTGTTTTTTAGCTGCCCAGGCCAAAAACCTTAGATTTGTCCTCATTCCCATTTTCCTCTTACACTCAAGATCCATGGTATCGGCCAATCTTGTCAGCCTTATCTTTAGAATATGGCCAGAATCTAACCCCTTCTCATATTTCCTCTGCCATTGCCCTAATCCAAAACAACACTGACTCTTGCCTGGATTATTGTGATAACCTACATATTAGTTTCTCTGCCCTTGTCCTGCTATAGTCTTTTCTCAACATAAATGTAAATCAAATCATGAAGATTTCCCAGTGGCTTTCATTTAATTCATAGGAAAACCAAAGTTCTTACCATGGCCTATCCCTCCTTCACTTCCCTATATTTCTGTGTCCTCATCTTCTACCTCTTTTCTCCCTGGTCTTTCTGCTCCAGTCATACTGGTCTCCTTCCTTTCCTTGAAACATGGCAGTAATGTGTCAGCCTCAGGGCCTTTGCACCTGATGGTCCCTCTGCCTGTAACAGTCTTTCCATGTGGCTTCTCCTCTTATCACTGTTAGGTCTTCTTATGCTCACTTTACCAGGGAGACTTTCCCTTATTATTCTAAATGCACTACTTTCCCCACCCTTCTTCCTGCCTCCTACTCCTAGCCCTCCTTCGACCAGTCTGTTCTCTGTTTTCCTACCCAGTACTGATCTGATATTCCAAATATTAACTTGTTTGGTTGTTCACTGTAACTTGCATGAAGGCAGAGACTCCACCGTTCACTGTTCTAGGCCCAGGTCTTAGAATAGGCCTGCCGCCTATTGGGCACTCAGTTAATATTTGTTAAATAGGTTAAATTGCATGTGTTCTCCTCACGAATTCTGAACCCTGAGAGGAGAGATGAAGCAGCTGTGTTTTGAATACTCACCTTCTGCTTGAGTTACAAACTTCAGGGTGTCCACCAAGGCTCTGTCCTCTCTCTGGAGCTCATAGGTTGCACTGACAGAATACTGTTCAATGTCTCCTGTAGGCCTCAGTTCCAGCTCTAATCTAAAGATGTTACAATGAAGACAGCACATGTTAGAACTTTCAAGGATGGTTATAATGTCCCCAAAACAATTCAGCCTCAAATGCAACAAAAATATAGTCCTTATTTTCACATTGTCTCTTGCCCTTAACTACGATGACCTTTATAATCCCTCAGTCCCTGCAAGAACCCAAGGCAAGGGCAGATGCCAGGATTCCCAAGGCTTTGGACGAGCAGAGCAGGAGTTGACTGGTGGTTTCAGCAAAACTGAGAACAAGGACTGGAACTTGGGGAGGGCTGAAGACAAGACGCCGCCTAAGTACAGTGAAGGCTTTAGGCACATTGGTGGACTCCAGGAAGCTCATAGCAATGGGTTTGGAGGCTCAGAAGCATGGACACTGAATTAGGAGCAAATTGGGATCTGTGCTGTGATCTTATCCCATGCATAAGGAAGCAAAAGGGGACACCCCATGTGTTGGCCAGAGGACCCTGCTTTAAATACCCAAAGATGGTACAAACCCAGAAGGCCAGAGCATTTTCCCTTTGCCATGCTAGTTGGTCATGGTGTGGAAGGTGAGATGCTGGACTGGGTACTGAGTATCTCTAACCTGGTGTTGCCTGTCAGCGGATAGTAGGAGGCGGAGTCTGTGGAGCTGGCATTGGAGTAAGCGCCTGAGGTGCAGTAATTCAAGCCAGTAAAGAATGGCTTGCAAGTTGACCAGGACTGCCTGTTCTCAATGAGAGGTGGGATCACTTCCGTTTTGGTGGTAGAAACCAAATATAATGTGTTGCTGGTGAAGAACAAAAATACCCGAGTTATTGCCAAGTCATGAATCAAAATGAACATCATAAATTCTCAGGGTCCTCCTGTCTTAGCTCCCCTCAGTACACACCTGTCTCTCATTATTTAATTTACTGAGAAACAAATAATAATAGAAAGAACATCAACATGACAAGCCATTGGAATGACTCTAAAGCTTGTAACCGAGTTATTTCCATCTGTTACCTGTAATCCCCACAACAGTAGGCTTAGGGTTCTCATTTTACAGAAGCAGAGGCTCAGAGATGTTCAACAGCTGATCGCTGGGGCTGAACTTCAGTGTGCCTCTTCCTTCCTACGGTGCAGGGCAAGAGAAACTCTGTCTCTCTCATATGAAATCCCTTACTCCACCTGCTTCCTTCCACCAGCATTAAGCACACTCAAGTCTCTTCCCCTGTGCCCCTCCCCTATGCTCCTTTCTTTCTTTTCTTGCTTTCTCTTGTCTCCCTCACCATCAAGAGAGTTGTCTGCCTTTGCAGTCTCCACTCCCTCTCAATGCGCTGCACTGAACTGTGCTGTGACTGCTCACTCCATCTTCTGAAAATGCTTCCATCAATGTCTGTAATGCCCTCCTTGCTCCTACATCCAATGGGCCTATTTAGGTTTATCTTCTTTGACCTCCCAGAAACCTTCAGTAGAGTTGCACACTCATGACCAGATGAAGACGCTGGAGCCTCTCACATCTGAAGAAATGATGGTACCTTCCTTCCAAGTGTGTACTTAAAAACTTAGTACATGTAAGAAAGTTCAACACTGACCAGGTTTCTTCTGAGGATGCTTTGTTTGAAATATCACATTTTCCTCCAAGTATTACTTCTCCACTTTGGGGGTGCCACAGGACCAAGCTTTGCCGATGTACTTGAGTCCTAATGCCAGTGTTCACCTGCCCATGGGATGGTCTCCCCATTGATGCCCTTTGGCTGCTGTGACTTTTTATGGTTTTGGTTCTCCTTCTGCTTCTCTGGTCACTTCTAACTCACTGCTGGTTATTCCCTCTCTTTCTTTGCATTTGTCTTCTCCACATTTCTGTCCTCGTCTCTTATGTCTCACTCCACACCAGTTGCTGTTTAACCACAACAATCACTCTATGCTAACGACTCCCAAATCCATGTGTGGAGCCCAACCCTCTTTACTGGGCTTAGATCCATAGGTCTCTGCTAGCTAGATATTTACAAATTGGTTGTTTTATAGGACATGAAATGCAACACATCCAAAACTGAGTTTGTCACCTTCCTCTAAACCAGAAGTTCTCCCACTGTAGTTCTTATTTCAATGAAGGGCACCTCCTTCCTCTTTGCTTCTTTCTTTTGCCTTATCCCCATACCCAGATAATGAAGCAGTACTTATGATTCTGCCTCTTAGGAAGCTCTAGAGTCTGCTCACTCCTTTCTATACCTGGCTTTCCTCATTGCAGGCCATTATCAGCTCTTAGCCACACAGCATTGTCAGAGATGCCCAGTGGTCTCTTTGTCTCCAGCTGTGCCTCCTTCCCACCCATTTTCCACACTGGAGTCAGAGTATTTCTTCTAAAATATCACCCCTATCTTATTTCTGCTCCCCTCTTCAACTCCTGTGCCTTCAAAAGAGTCTAAACTCCTTAGGATGGCTTGCATGGCGGGGCATGCTCTCTTTTTGGTCTGCCTCTCCCCATCATTCCTCACTTATGTTCCCTGAGCCCCTTACCATTCTGCACTTCTTTCAGTTCCTTGAAAAGGCAATTATGCAGTGAGTCTAGGCTAGACTTAAAATAGGTAACACAGAATCTTTCCTCACTTCTCGTCTCCCACTTCCTCATATTCCTTACCTGCAGGCCATTACATGCTTCTTCTTTTGCCTGGAACACTCACTCCTTTCTGCTTTGCCTAAGTGACTCTGACACAGTCCTCAGTTACCAGATCAAGTATACTGGTTTCAGAATGCTTTCCTGATTAGCACAGGCTACATGATATAAAATTTCATGGTACTCTAATACTTTTTATAACTTAGCCCTTACTCTGTGATTACTACTTGCTTAATTGTATGTCTTCCTTGTAAAATATAAGCACTTAAAGGGCAGGGACCTTGTGTTTCTCATTCAACATACTTGGTACCTATTAGGCAATTAAATATACTATTTTTTGTTTTTTGTGAGACAGGGTCTTGCTCTCTCTCCTAGGCTGCAGTGCAGTGGTATAATCATGGTTCACTGAAGCCTTGAACTCCTGGGCTCAATTGATCCTCCCATCTCAGCCTTCTCAGTAGCTGGAACTATAGGCATGCACCACTATACCTGGCTAATTTTGTTATTTATTTATTTATTTGCTTTTTTGCAGAGATGGAGTTTTGTCATGTTGCCCAGGCTGGTCTCTGAGTCCCATCCACCTGGGGCTCCCAAAGTGCTGGGATTGCAGGCGTGAACCACCGCACCTGGCCAATTAAATATTATTTTTGAATGAACACATGAATGTGTCTAAAATATGAAAACTAAGATAAGTCAATGGTTGAGGGTACCACTTAAAATGGAACTCTCCGTAAGAGGCTGTATCCCATTATCACGAGGTTAGGAGTTTTGCGCTTTACCTACTGAGCTAGCTACCTCAAATCGGTATGTTCTTTGGTATTTTTGGGGGGGGGGAAATATTCATTTCCCAAAGATGATCTCTCTAGAGCTATTATGTCTTCGTTCTGAAAACAAATACATAACAAAAAATTGTAACTTAATAGAAACTAATTAAGCAGTAGGTCTTAGTATGTCTCACTGCAGAAAGATAAAGGACAATTTGTGACCAGTAAAATGTGACCAGTAGAGGAAAGGTAATTATGCAGTGAGTTTAGGCTAGAATTAAAATAGGTAACCCGGAACCTTTCCTCTCTCGTCCTCTCCCCCTTCTTCAGGACCTGAATGATTTAATCAACTCTTTAGCCTGGCAAAATCCTGCAGATACCTTCTCAGTTCTCTCTTTCAAACTGGCTAAGGAGAATTGGCTGAAAGAATTACCCGCCACTGAACAGCTTGACTGGTCTCTTTGGGGAAGGAATGATAAACTTCAGCTGCCCAGCTTTCAGGGCAACACGAGCCTCCAGGCCCGACTCGTGGAAGATGTTGGTGTGCATCTGGACCCCGCTCCTCGCGAAGTCCGGAATGATGATGCCCATATTTGTCACAAACTCCACAGACACGGAGGGTTTTGCCACCAATTCAGCCTCCATCTATAAGTCAGAAAACAACCTATTCAGATTCATTAAATACTTCAGTCCTCTGTCAGTCAGATCAACCACCCTTTCTCACCTCTGGGCAAACATGTGGATAACTCACACCTTAGGAAACATTACTGGCATTTGTTTGGAGGAAGGAAAGCAATTTCTCAGTTCTCTAGAGTTGAACTACACTACACCGAACTAGAAAGTACCTGACTTAACGTTAGGCAAAACCAGATTAAAAAGATGATAGGAATACTCATTTATTGGGAGAACTGAGTACTTGTCTTATGGCCATACCACTACTAGAGCTAGTGAGGTGGCACATTCTGGCGGAAGCTTGCAGTTTTTCATAAAAAATAATGAGGGGTTTACAATGATGATGCATTTTGTCTTGAACTAGAAACACATTTTAAAATGTGTTTTAACAAGAAACCCACTGTTGAGAAAATAAGAACCTAAGACAACAGAAGTAAAAAAGAATCTTACGTTGGCTACTTCCAGTTTCACTCCAGCCTTGGCTCCGGGAGTGATGACTCCAGATGAAGACATTTGGAACTGTAATCCAGCTCCAGTGGGGAGTTCAAAGGCAAAATCCGCGAAGATGTAGTGAAGAAAAAAATCATTCTTTGAGCCCTCCCTGATGATCTCTCCAATCTATAGATACAGCAGGGGAGAGAAACTTAAAGTAAGTATTTTTAAAGTGGGTTTTGTTAAATGCAACCTCCCATACATTGGAGAGTAATTCTTCTTTATCTAGAATGGAAGGACTAGCATATTTTGATGAGCTGGATAGTTTGATAAATAAAGATCAAACTGATGCTTTTATTGCTTTCAGTGAATCAGGATATAAGAAATAATAGATAGCATGTCATTTTCAACTGGATTCAGAAAGCACTTAAGAATATTGCTGGGCCTCAGAGCTTTATGGACTTTAAGTATCATATATGCTATGGCTTAATTCTGGTGTTCTGGAGTCTAAGTGTAAGTGAAGGTGTACTTGAAATATATTATGATAAAATCATTTTTTTGAAACCAAAGACATATTGAGATGATGTACATATCAGTTTGCATTGGATTTTATTGTTTTAAACAATATTTCTATAAAATAGCTTGAGATCTGTTTTCTTAAAGCCAACACTTTTTTTTATCAAGCCATAGGAGTATGTTTATATATTTCCTCTTTTATTAATAAATAATAATAAAAATTATAGCATATTTAGATAGTGAATTATCGTTTGGCAAATATAATCACTGTATCATTTCAATATTAAAAGGAACTTCAGGCCAGGTGCAGTGGCTCACGTCTGTTATCCCAGCACTTTGGGAGGTCCAGGCTGGCAGATCACTTGAGGTCAGGAGTTCGAGACCAGCCTGGCCAACATGGTGAAACTTTGCCTCTACTAAAAATACACAAATTAGCCGGGCGTGCTGGTGCACATCTGTAGTCCCAGATACTTGGGAGGCTGCGGCAGGAGAATCGCTTGGGCCTGGGAGGCGGAGTTGTAGTGAGCTGAGATCGTGCCACTGCACTCCAGCCTGGGAGCAAGAGTCCATCTCAAAAAATTAAAAAAATTAAAATAAAAGGGCATTTAGCAAAGGTAAGGAAGGTATACTGAACATTGTTTTCCAGATGAATAAATTAATGCTCTTAAAAATAGAGCTAATGTTATGAATAGCTTAATTTCTAAATGTTAACAGATCATTGCAATCCAAGAGTCATCTTCAGTGAAATTCAAGGCAAACCTGCATCTTTGAAATAAGTACAAGCATCTTTTCTGGTGTGTGCAGCTAGGATTGTGACGAGTCTGGGAGATCTAAAAAGACCAACCTCTGGTCTCATAGACCCCCGATGGGGCCTGCTGACTTACCACTTGGGGGATCCCCTGTAGAGTGCGGGCACCCATCAGGAGCAGCTTTCCTAAGAGTTGCAGGTCATGGAGCCTGGCAAAGCCAAGCTCCTCTCCCAAGATGCGGAGGTAGGCTCTGGCTTCCGGGACTTCTTTGGCTTTCAGATCGTTAATCAGCTTCTCAACACTAAGCATCATTCCTTTTACCATGTCCTGAGAGTTTAATAATAAAATGCACAGTGAGATGTCAGCAATGTCAAACACCTTTCAGTTCTCGATGTGGGACCTGTCTGCTGCAGCCAGGATGGGCCTGAAAAATGCTCCAGGTGAGGAACAGGGAGACACTGAAGTCCAAACTAATTCCTCTAAACAGAGATGAAAGAACTAAGGTCTTGTCAGGGACAGTGGCACTCCCAAAACTATTCTTAATTTAAAAATCTGTAGACATAGCAAGAATGTGGGGTGAGGGAGATAGAGATCCTCTGTCTCCCACCCCTTGCCTGCTTAGCCTTCTCTTCTTTGACTAGTGGAGACTCCAAGATGTTTCTTAAGAAAATGTAGCTGCTATATAAATTGACCAAAAGTCTGAAAAACACTTGATCCTAGATAAGTTCTTCTTAGAGAGAAGAAGAATCTTAGAGATAGATGCCCAGGCATTGAGAAAAAAAAATGTGAAACTGACAGACTCAAAGCAGATCAAAGACCCTTGGCCTCGAGTGGGGGTCAGGAAATTAGAAGATGGAGCTGGTGCTCAGTAGTAAGCATGGAGGGGCAAATTACTTCCTTGCTCTGCAAACTTGAATGTGCATACAAGTCACATGACGTCTTGCTAAAATGCAGCTTCTGATTCAGTAGATTGTCGGCGAAGCCTGAGAACCTGCATTTCTGACCAGACCACAATTTAGGTAGCAAAAAATTCGAGAATAAGCTCCAGATCCTACAACCTATTTCACTTCTTAAATGGAAACTCATTTCTAGCTTCAAAGTGGAATTTTGGTCTCATTTGCTAGTGTACTAATGGGAGTGAGAGCCAAAGAAAGCAGTTAATAATAATGAAAATATTAATTTAAAACTTGTAATAGTATCTGCTTATTGAACAATCATTGCCAACATTGGGAACTGTGCTTAGCATTTTAGATGCCTTATTTCATTGCCTTTAAATAATCTTGTGAGGTTTGGACTATTATTAGTAGTCTGGGATGCAGACAGAAACAGATACACAGAATATCAGCCAACTTCCCCAAGTGCGCACAGCTTCAAGACAGTGAAGTTAGAATTAAATCTATGCCCAGAGTTCATATGCTTTTCAAATTTTTTTAAGACAGAGTCTCGCACAGTTACCCAGGCTGGAGTGCAATGGTGCAATCTTGGCTCACTGCAACCTCCACCTCCTGGATTCAAGTGATTCTCCCACCTCAGCCTCCTGAATAGCTGGGATTACAGGCACCTGCCACCACGCCCGGCTAATTTTTTTGTCTTTTTAGTGGAGACAGGGTTTCACTATGTTGACCAGGCTGGTCTCAAACTCCTGACCTTGTGATCCGCCTTCTTCAGCCTCCCAAAGTGCTGAAATTACAGGCGTGAGTCACCACGCCCGGCCCAGAATTCATAATTATTATCCTAGAATACTTCCCATGAGTCTGGTTTCTAGGCACACTGAATTTCAGAAGACCCTTAACTGCAGAGGATACTGGCCCTTACCCCAGCAGGTCTGGTTGATAAAAACCTTCAGTTAGATAGTACTTTGATGACTTCCATGCTTAGAAAAGAATTGTCTTTTCATTGAGACCGAAAGCTTTCCTTAAGAAGATACTTAACAAATACACACCTGCTCACGTTTATCATCTTTGGTATAGCCAAAGTGGTCCACTAAAACCTTGGAGACACCATCAGGAACTTGACCCTTAACCCAGTACAAAGCTTTGTTGACACTGTCTGGGAAAAATCCTTGCTTCCCAAAAAGAGCTTCCAATGTTGGCTCAAAGCCTTTTCCTTCCAAGCCAATCTGAGAAAGAAAATCGGACAAGAAAATGGCATCAGGTTTCTTCGTTGTATGTCAGCCTAGTAGTTCCCCTTCTTGATGTCCATTTATCCAAACAAGTATTTGAATACCATAGGCCAGGAGCAGACTTCAGCACTTCACAGAAGCTACTTTATTAAAATCTCACTAGAATCTTGACCTTATTATTTGCTTTTTGCTAGAAGAGGCAGCTAAGGTTCAGAGAGGACAAATAATTCAGCCAAGGATTCAGAGTTGGGAGTGAATTTGAGATTGGAAGCAGATCTGACTAGGCAGCACATATACTTCCTTGGCTTTGGGACTTAAAGACCTCTTGGAGACATCTGCATTTCTATTAATGCTAAGAAATCATACTGCAGGTGACCCCTAGTGGGGAGAAAGGAAGGCGGGGAGAGAGGGAAAGAAGAACGCCTCAGAGTGATGGTAGGAAGTGCCTGGTGGTTCTCCCTAGCTGGCTCCTGGCTCCCAGGAATCTCTGTTTGTGACGCTGTACAAAATGGGCTAGAGAACTTCGAACTCTTCGCACTTACCTCGAAGAGGTCAGCTGGAGCAAATCCAAAGACAGTGAGGGTAGCTTTCAGCATGCTTTCTTTAGGAAGGTAATTATTTGGATCAAATATAAGATTCCCTTCGATTTTGGCTGAGACTGGGTCAAGTGACGGAAGAGAAACAGATTTGGAGAGCTGATAGTTCCGAGAAAATTTTCTGAAGTCCATGACAGTTGGAAGTTGAGATTCTTTCAGAGCTTCTTCCACTAACTTTTTCAGACTAGATAAGAAGAAGTATATTTTGAGCTGACACACCATGTTATTATCTTTTGACTCTTGTATCCCCCCAGGTAAATATGGATTTCCAATCATTACCAAAATGTCTGGATTTCATTTGCCCCAAGGCTTTGTGTCTGGGTCTGCAACACATTTGGACAAGTGTTTGTTTCAGAAGCAAGAGCAGGCAGTGGCTATGCCAAAACCTAGGGTTGGAATTCCAGCTCAGGGCCCTCAGTGGTATATGGGGGAAAATCACTCTTACTTACTCTTGGATATACAATTCTTCTGAGTTCAAGATGTTGGCAATATGGGAAGCCGCAAAGTTCTTCACTTGCTCATTCTGTTCCCGTAGTAAAAGTTGGACAATTTTGTTAATATCTGCCTGTGAAGGATCCCTCATCAGCATGAGATAGGCAGCCAGTCGCTTATCTCCCGGAGAAGCACCATCAAGGAAAGTCTGAAGAAGGACCTCCTGGTCCTGCAGTCAAAAGAGGAGCTGGTTATCACTGTCCTGTGGTCGGAACACAGAACATGCCTGGCAAACACTAGCATGGTCTGCTAGCTCTTTCTTAAGCACGAGTTTAATTTCTCTGTAATCACTCTTCAAATGCTGGTATTGAATATTCTTGCCAGGGTTCCCTAGAATACTATCAAGTGAGGATTCCCAGAAGATGCCTATAGAATGCCTGTTGAATTCAATTGCATTAAAACACATAAATTATGGCCAAATTATGATTTGTTTGGAGATCCACTACTAAGTGAAAATAAAGTTGTTTTAACACAAGTTATTTCAATGTGAGGGTCAAGATGAGAAGGGATAGTAAGAGTTTGGGGCTAACAAATAAGGTAGTTTCCAAAACTCTGGAGTCATGGCCATCTAAGAAGAGGTCAACTTGACTATCCTAGCGTAAGGTTATTGGGGGGAAGTTAAGCATGTTTTTCCTTGATGAGGGTGATGGTCAATCTGGTAGGCAGATGGTAGGTGGCAAAAACATCTCACATTCTGCATGTTGACATAGCAGCAAGGTCAAGTATTTCTCTCATGTCACATACTGCTAGGCAGTCAAGTCAATAGGCCTGTTAAAATTTGCAATTAGAAAACAGCAGAGGCCAGGCATAGTGGCTCATGCCTGTAATCCCAGCACTTTGGGAGGCTGAGGCGAGCAGATCACCTGGTGTTAGGAGTTTAAGATCAGCCTGGCTAACATGGAAAAGCCCTGTCTCTACTAAAAAATACAAAAATTATCCAGGCATAGTGGTGGGTGCCTGTAACCTCAGCTACTCAGCAGGCTGAGGAAGGGAGAATTGCTTGAATCTAGGAGGTGGAAGTTGTAGTGAGCCAAGATCCTGCCATTGCACTCCAGCCTGGGCAGCAGAGAGAGACTACATCTCAAAAAAATAGAAAAAGAAGGAAACAAGAAAAGAAAGGAAAAGAAAGAAAGGCAAAAAGAAAAGCAACAGACTCAACTCAGTAGATGAAATTTAGAATCTCATTTCCCCAGTACCTTCCAAATCCTTGTTTGCAAACTTTCACTTTCAGACCTCTTCTTGTGAACTTTACCTTGTCTTTAAGCTTCATTTTCCGTAGGGCCTGGATGGCAGCTTTCTGAATCATCAGTGATGGCTTTGTACTTTGGACACATTTCAGGATTGAAGACTTGAGTTCTGGAGTTATCTGCTCCATGGTTTGGCCCATATTTCCAATGACCTGCATTGAAGAAAAGAAACAAGAACTCATCAGGGTGCAGGAGAGAGAAGCAAAAGGTATCCAGGAAAAGTGCTTCTGAAATGATGTATGTCATATAAAAGACTGAGATTACCCGCAGAATCAAATAGGTGTAATCTTCATCCCCAGTGCAGTCATCTTGAATCTGTTCCATCAGGTAATTAGCAACGTCTAACAGTTCCTGGGTCCCTGTAGGGTTTGTCTCATGATAGCTACAGAATAAGAGAAGAGAGTCAGGAATCAGTAAGCACAGTTAGGTTTGTCTTAAAATCTAAACTTATGAATTAGAAAAGATAATTATAGAATTCATATGAAATCCAAAAAGAGCCTGAATAGCTGAAGCAATCTTAAGCAAAAAGAACAGAGCTGGAGGCATCATGTTACCTGACTTCAAATTATGCTTCAAGGCTATAGTAATCTAAACAAGCATTGTATTGGCATAAAAATAGGCACATAGATCAATGAACAGAATAGTGAATCAAGAAATAAAGCCACATATTTAGAGTCAATGGATCTTTAACAAAATTGACCAAAACATACACTAGGAAAAGGACACCCTTTTCAATAAATGGTGCTGGGAAAGTTGAATTGCCATATGCAGAAGAATAAAACTGGATTCCTATCTGTCACCATATACAAAAATCAACTCAAGATGGATCAAAGACTTAAATGTAAGACCTGAAACTATAAAAGTATGAGAAGGAAATCTAGGGAAAACTTCTCTCTGGACATTAGCCTAGACAAAGAACTCATGATTAAGACCTCAAGGGCAAGGACAACAAAAACAAAAATAGGCAAATAGAACTTAATTAAACTAAAAAAGTCTGCACAGCAGAACAAATAATCAACACGGTGGACAACCTGCAGAATGGGAGAATGGGTTTGCAAACTATTCATCTAACAGGGGACTAATATCCAGAATTTACAAGGAATTCAAACAACTCAACAAAAAATCCCCCAAATAATCCCATTATAAAGTGGGCAAAGGACATGAATAGACATTTTTTCAAAAGAAGACACACAAATGGCAATAGGCTTATGAAAAAATGCTTAACATCACTAATCATTGGAGAAATATAAATTAAAACCGCAATGAGATAACATCCTACAACAGTCAGGAGGGCCATTACTCAAAAACAAAAAATAACAGATGTTGGTGAGGATACAGAGAAAAGGGAACAGTTAAACACTGTTGATGGGATTGTAATTAGTACAACCTGTATTGAAAACAATATAGAAATTTCTCAAAGAACCAAAAATAGAATTACCAATGAATCCAGCAATCCCGCTACGGGGTATATGCTTAAAGGAAAAGAAATCATTATATCCAAAAGATACCTGCATCCACATGTTGATTGTAGCACTATTCATAATAGGAAAGACATGGAATCAACCTAAGTGTTCATCAATGGATGACTGGATTAAAAATGTGGACTGTATAGGCGATAAAATACTATTCAGCCATATTAAGAATAAAATCAAGTTATTTGCAGGAACATGAGTGGAACTGAAGGTCGTTATCATAAGTGAAACAGGACAGTCATAGAAAGACAAATAATGCATATTGTCACTTATGAGTGGGAGCTAAATAATGTGCACACAAGGACATAGAGTGTGGAATGATAGACAATGGAGACTCAGTAGGTGGGGAAGTGGAGGGAGATAGATGATGAGAAATTACTTAATGGGTACACTATATGTTATCTGGGTGATGGATACCCTAAAAGCCCTGACTTAACTACTACAAAATCTATTCATGTAACAAAATTACACTTGTACCACATACATTTATATAAAAATTAAAAAAAAAAAACAATTTCATCAAAAGAAAAAACTGTCAGCTTGAGTAACATGGTAAAACCCTGTCTCTACCAAAAATACAAAAATTAGCCGGGCATGGTAGGTAGCATGCACCTGCGGTCCCAGCTACTCAGGGGGCTGAGGTGGGAGGATCACTTGAGCCCAGGAATTTGAGGCTGCAGTAAGCTGTGACTGCACCTCTGTACTCCAGTCCAGGTGACACAGAGAGACCATCTCCAAAAATGTATAAATAAATAAATAGAGAAAAAACTGTAACTAATATTGAAGTGAAGTTAATAATATGCATGCTGAAGTACTTAAGGGAATGGGTGTTGATGTTTGCAATTTACTTTGAAGTGCTTCAGATAATAAGGTAAATTAATGGATCGATGTATATGCAAAAGAGCAAATATAATCACACTTAAATGGTCAGATATAGCTGGTTTTCTAGGGGTTTTCCCTATATAATTCTGTCAACTTATCTATATTAAAAAACTTTTATAATGCAATGTAAGAAAAATATTTTTAAAAAATTGAATAGTGTTTGCTGACTTCTTATTTAAAGTAATTACCCCCCAAATCAGAAAAAAACAAAGAGGAAGGAGCAGAGTCTGAAAGTGGAAGGAGGGGTTCCATTTTAATACAGAGATGCACAGAGGTATGAGATGTTCCTCTGCTCCTCAGAGGAGAAACACAGCCTGAAACTCACTTGTTGACCACGTGGCTCAGCGCATACAAGGTGGCTCGGCTGCGCTGTGCCCTCGCCGTGTTGAAGATCTCTCGCAGCTGCTGTGCCGAGGGCTCGGGGATCAGGGCCACCAGGTAGGTGACAACATCTATCAGAAGGGGGTTGGCATGCACACTACTCAGCCACTGGAGGATGTGTGTGTAGCACTGGGGCCGTCCACACTGAACCAAGGCTTGTAAAGTGATGGGGCTGAGAAGAAAGACGTGGATAAAGTTATACAGACCACCTTCAGGGCAGGTAAAATATGGCTCATGGTGTGTCCTCTGCCAGGAGAGCCCTTAATCCCCTCATTCACTATTCAAATCTAACCATCTTTCAAAACCCAACTTAGAGCTCAGAACTATGATGCCTTGCCTGGGAATATTACCCACAGGAGAAGACACATTGAGGAAAGTCCCAAGAGGGAACTGTGGATCTGTCGCTACAGGAAGACTTTTACTATTGTCCTTTGGTCAGCACACAGAACATGCCTGGCTAACATTAGCTGGGTCCTGGCCTCAGTCCCTTCTCTGACCTTCGTAGCACTTAAAGCCAGTGCCTTGAAGCATAGATAAATCATATTCTATTGTTCACCTGAGTTCTCTCTCCACCAGCCTATAAGCTTCTGAGAGCACCTGCAATAGAACTAGGAATTCAATGATATCCATCAAAATGAGGGAACCATTCCCCTTCTATTTTAACACACGAATACATAGCTGCCTTGAATACTGTGTGCATGTGTGTGTGTGTTTCATGAAACTCTTAGCATATCAGCTGATATTTCTCTGTCCAGCAGTCATGAACTGATGACTAAATGATTAACTGGATTGATATCCAAATGGTCCCTGAGATTCTCCATTTGGCCAAGGTTTGAAAGTTCAGCCAGTTACCATCAGTTTTATAAAAAGCATTGAGCTGTAAGCATTAAATACCTGGACACCTCGATCAGCTGTGGCAAGAGAGATGTGACTGCCTCATCACTGAGGCCTCTCAACTCAGTGACCAGCATATTGAAGAGATTAGCTCTCTGGGAATTTTGCTCAGAGACGGTTAGTTTTTTCAGTTCCTGAAGAGTCTTCAAAACAGCTTCGGCCTGCTTTGGAGGTGATGTGGATTTGGTGCTCTCAAAGGCGAGACCCATCTTGTTAGAACCTGGAAGTTGGAAAGTGTCAAAAGTACTCTAGCTCACTTCTTTATCTCAACCATATCTTTGTCTACTGGAAGCTGGAAATTGTGGAGTATCAGCACAGGGGAAAAAAGAAGAAAACTATCCTGTACTCAATGCCTGTTAGATCTGGCTCTGCCATAGATGACTGACTTCATTGTTTTCGCTGACTCATCATCCTATCCCTGTGTGCTGGTATTATTGTTCAATTTAAAGATAAATTCAGCCTTGCTTCTGAGACTCACAGAGTTTTTGGGCAATGTAAATTGCTCATCCCCGGATCTCAGCTCTGAGTTCCAGAGATGAGACCCAGAGATGAGGAACTGAGACCCAGAGATGAGCAACTTATGTTTCCCAAGAGCTCTCAGGGTTAAGAGGTAGAGCTGAAGTGGAATCAAGACTTTGAGTCTGTCATCAGATTACCCTTAGCTTGAAAGGACTGGTGAGGGGGTGCTGCCGTTAACATGGTTACAACTGGGACCAGGCACATTGGTGCTCACCACCATTTCTTCTAATTGGGTCTACCAGCAGCTTGTGGGGAGAGGTGACACTTTTGCATCCCCTCCACCATCTGCTGTGATCTGTGCCAGGAAGAGAGGTAAAAGTCATCATGGAGGTGTGGTGTAATGAGAAGAGTCCTGGCTTAGATTACACCTGGGCACTTATTTGCCCCCCTCTAATATTATGTGGCCTTGACTACATCAAGCTCTAAGCCTCTCTCTGTGTCACTTTCCCCTCTGTAGAGTGGGTATAAAATCACGTCTCTACCACCTGACATCACAGATTGCTATGAACAAAAAGGACAATTATGTAATGCACAAGAAATAATTTGGACAGATATAAATACAATAAAATGCTGGGTCAGGGTTGGACTCAAGATTGCTAAAGTCTCTTCTACCTCTAAAGACTAACTCCACATGCCCATCCCACCACAGAGCCCCTCACACACCTGCTCAGTAAGTTTTCTTTGCCCAGAAGCCCATTCTTATGTGTCTCTTTCATTTATGCATCCTTTCATTTTACAGGTTCCTGCTCCATATCCTCCATGAAATATTGCCATTGAGCTACATGAATAATACTTTCTTTTTCCTGGTCAGACCCAGGACTTCTTGTCTGCACTGCTCAGCTTATCATCTTATCAAGTATACCATGTATAATTTATTGACCTGGCTCCTGCATTAGACTGGAAGCATCCTGAGGGGAAGGTCCATGGTTCATCTGCCACTGTCCCTTTCTCAGTGACACCCAGAGTGGGGTTGAGCACATAGCAGATGCTCAGAAAAGACACCTAAGCCGGACACTGAAGGATCTCTCCCACTTGGTCCACCTTGTATGGGACAGCTCTGGGTCTTATCACAGGATGGGTGATGTCAGTTCTACCAAATATGTCATGTTAAACCTAGGGTTCCTGTTTTCTATTTACAGACACCTAGGTAGCATTGAGAACTTTTCTTCTATGCCATTGCAACTTGACATCCTGAGATGAGTTTGCTTTCTCACTAGAGGTAGCCAGAACACGAGTGTGCATATCACTTCTTAGTCAGCAGACATTTAACAGGGCCTGGCAAGTGGCTAAGCCATGACTGGCACATCTTGAGCAGATTTTCCAGCAACTATGCAGACAGAAAGTCTTACCTTCACCAAAGAAGCGGCTGTTGATCTTTGGCATGTCTTCCAGTTTCAAAGTCTGTGTCACTTGTGTCATCATCCCATACTTATTCCTGGTAACCAAGGAAGCACATCATGCCAGGGATGGCCAGAACATACCATTCTTTCCATGCTGAATGCTTCCCCTCTCTCTGCATCTACCCAAGTCCTGCCCATCTTTCAAAGCACTGGTAAATCCATTGTTAGCCCTGAATGAATAACATCCACCTCCTCCTGGTCACACTAGTCATCCTCCCATCAAAAGGACATGTGTGCCTTATACTCTCCACTAGTCTGGAGTGGCTAGAGGGTAGGAACGAGTGCAATGTCTCGAAATTCTTTTGTATCTTCACGGCATACAGCCAAGAATATAGCAAGTGGATTTGGATACACAAGTTTCCAGTCAAAATCCCAAATCTTCCATGAAACCTTTTCTAACCAGGGTCCCCTGCAATGATCCCCAAGTTTTCTGAATCTACAGCCATTAAAGACTGGGTCTTAGATATCTTTTATTGGTCTTGGATTGTTTTGCATGCCTAGGACTTTTCTGCCAAATGGCCTGTTAGCTTAAAAAGGAGGTCAGAAATGGGTTGCATTTTATCCCCTTCCATACCACCCTCCCAGGCACAGCTTTGCCTGAACAGGGCACTTGAGAAGCGTTCAGCTCTCACTGACCCATCAAATGACAAATCAGGGGTGCATCAGGTGACCTACTTGTAGGAGAAAGGCAGGAACAGATGTTGCTCCTTGCAGATGGCTTCTGCCACATGCTTCCTCTTGGCATCCAGGGTGTACTGGCAGGACTGGCTGCTGCTGATCAGAGTTGACAAGGGGCGGGTCTGTGAATGAGATTGGAGGCAAGCGTTTTGATCAGTCCCTGTGCCTTCTGTCAAAAGCATTTACCTTTAAGGTAGAAGGGAGCAGGAGTCTTGTACCACTAGAAAAACTCAGAGAAAGAAGAGAACTGGGTACCTGACATTTAGACCAGGGGGTGTAACAAGTCAACATCCCCAAAGCTGAGTCAAGCCGTAGACTCCTCTTTTTCCATCCCCAATAGACAAAGTCTATACTTTTATCCTCCACATGCCCATCCCACCACAGAGTCCCTCATACACCTGCTCAGTAAGTTTTCTTTGCCCAGAAGCCCATTCTTACGTGTCTCTTTCATTTACACATCTTTCACATTTTTCAGGTTCCTGCTTCACATCCTCCGTGAAACATTGCCCATTGAGCTACATGAATAATACTTTCTCCTTCCTGGTCAGGCCCAGGACTTCTTGCCTGCGCTGCTCAGCTTATCACCTTATTGAGTATAGCATGCATACCTTATTGACCTGGCTCTTGCATTAGACTGGAAGCTTCCTGAGGGGAAGGTCTATGGTTCATCTACCACTGTGCCTTCCTCAGCGCTGCCCAGAGTGGGGTTGAGCACACAACAGATGCTCAGAAAAGACCCCTAAGCCAGTGCATCATCCTCTTCTGACTGTGGCCCTTTTGGTCATCAGACTCCCTGTTTTCAGCCCCAAGGACAATGACCAGGAACAGTGCCAGGCATGACAGTGACCACTCAAGTTCTTCATGTTTAGTGAGACAGCCTGGGGCTCATATCTGGAAGACGTTGCAGGGGTCAGGTAATATGGTGCTTCATGGCCCCAGTTAACAGAGAGGAGAGGGTGTTCTGCGCTGGAGGCAGAGGGGCCATGTTTGATCAGGGTGGTACTTGGGGTGAAAGGACAAGAAGCTAGAGCACTATAAGTGACTCCACTTCATGGAATGAGGGAGAGGAGGAGAACAAAGGTCTTGGGACTTCTTCAAAGGCCAGAGGCTTGGAGCTGGCACAAGGAGTCCTCGTGCGGGAAGGAACAGCAGGTGGTTTTGCTTCCCTACGTCTAGCCCCGGAGCCTTCTCAGGAATGGGCAGTCATTACTCTGAAGTGATGAGAGTTAAAATGGTTTGGTGCCAGTGACAGAAGGACAGGAGGAAAGACAGAGCTCTGGGCTGGGAGGGAGGAGCCTGACTCAAGTCTTGGCTCAACTGATCCTAGGTCATGAAGCCTGGGCAGTCCTTCCCATGCCTGCTCAGTGTCCTATCTGTAGTCTGTGTAACAAACAGCCTGGATAGCCTGTCCTCAAAGGTCCCCACTAGCTCAAGCATTCTGGAATTCTGTTAATAAGAGGATGCTGCCTGGTGTGCATGACAGTGCTGACGTGGGACTTACGATGCCTTTGATGAGAGCAAGCGGGCTGGTGCCTGTGCTGATGGGCTTGAAGTGATCACACCGTCCCAGGTCTCTTTCAGTGGATATTTCTGTTGCCACGTTGCCCTTCCTTGTCTTGACGGTAAAGTCGGTGGAGCAGTTTCCATACACGGTATCCTATGGGGGCAGAAGATGCAGCCACGTGCATTCAACATAGGAAACATCCTTAGGTTCTTGGGAGGGATGGGGTGGGGATCCTGAGAGAAAAGGCAGAAGGAATCTAGCTTTGGGAGGGACTTTCTTTTTCCTCCTATGCAGAGTGTGTTCTTGCTAGTGCCTGGCCAGCCCAAGTTGGGAGTGGGAAAACCAGTTAAGGGTGGGTCTGCAGAAAGGCCTCTGCAGGATACTTCGCTGTCTTCTCCAAGTATGGTGTCGTATAGAAATCAGAACAAGATATGGGCACAAAAGTGCTCATGGGACTGAGGTGAAATGAATTCTGTCTCAGATTGAAACCTGAAATTCTTAAAAGAGACTGGCAACAGATCCCATTATTTTTGGTGTTTAAAATATACAAAGGATTTACTGTGTTACACCATAACCCAGTAAACACAGGTGAACAGCATCAAATAAAAGCAGGGGTGGGTGGTCAGGACTCCTCAACAACTGTTTTAAAATTAGACCCAACCTAATCAGCCTGCTTGGGATGATCTGTCAGTGAGCCCAAGGGACAGGAGGAATTTCATGGCAATCCAGGGCTTCCTATGTAACTAGCCATGGAGCTGACTCATGATCTGCTTTGTATATGGTGGGACTTCTAACACATGAAGATGAGTTTCAAGGACCACCGCTATCAGCTTTCTAAATCCTCACCAGAAACAACACTTGCTTGGCTTCTTCTGTCTCTGAGGGAACCAGGAGGGCAGAAATGATGCCCCTCTTGATGTTGAGGATGTGCGTAGGTTCATCTTTCTCCGGGTAAAGGAAAACTTGCTTCCCTTCTGGAATGGCCAGCTTGAGCTCATACCTGTCCCAGAGAAAGGGTGGTCACAGAAACATCCTTCTCCATTACAACCGAAAGCAAGTTGGGTAGTACCATAGTTTCTTTCATTGTTCTTCTGATATAATTTATTTGTAAATATAGAATATAGCTATACATATACATTTTCAAAAAAGTATGCACACATACATATGTTTTGGTGATTTTTTTTTTTTTAACCAAGTCTTGCTCTGTCACCAGGCTTAAGTGCAGTGGTCCAATCTTGGCTCACTGCAACCTGTGCCTCCTAGGATCAAATTATTCTCCTGCCTCAGCCTCCGGAGCAGCTAGGACTACAGGCATTTGCCATCTCACCCAGCTAATTTTTGTATTTTTAGTAGAGACAGGTTTCACCATGTTGGCCTGGTTGCTCTTAAACTCCTGACTTGGGGTGATCCGGCTGCCTCGGCCTCCCAAAGTGCTGGGATTACAGGCATAAGCCACCAGGTCCAGGTGTGTTTTTTCTTTGTTTTGGCTTGGCTCATCCAGCCCTGCTCTGTTCTCTACCCATATCAGTCTCTGTGCCCATCTCCCCCTACGGACGCCTGAGTGGTTGCTCCATTTGTTTCTGCACACTCACACAATCCTCTGTAAACATGGGTGAATGCAAACACAGTCATACAAAGGTTTTGTCATTGTTTTATACAAGTGGCATTGTATTGTGCATACTTTTATCTTGTTTTTCTAAATCATATTTCACAAAAATCCTTCTGAGTCACTTGGTATAGCTCTAACAGATTTTTTAAAAGCTGCATGCAGAACATTCCATCCCATGGCTAGATATAATTTACTCACACATTGCCCCATTTGATGGCATTTGCCTTCTCTCTTTCTGGATTTTTTTTTAACCACACAAACAATTCCAAAACAAACATCCCTATTTGTCTATCTTCACACATTACTGCTTTTATATTCATGGGCTAAAGGCCCAGAGACTAAAACAACTGTCTCAAAGGGAATTAAGTATTTTAAATTAGAGTAGATATTGCCCGATGGCTCCCATTTCCACCAGCAGCTCACGACAGCACACTTTTCCTCACTGGCCTGCCAGCAACAGGTGCTATCACTGTTTTCCAGTTTTTCAGGCTGATGGGTATAAGCTGATAAATATCTTGTTGGTGGCTCACACCTGTAATCCCAGCACTTTGGGAGGCTGAGGTGGGTGAATCACGAGGTCAGGAATTCAAGACCAGCCTGGCCAACATGGTGAAACCCCGTCTCTACTAAAAATACAAAAAAATTAGCTGGGCATAGTGGTGGGCACCTGTAATCCCAGCTATCGGGAGGCTGAAGCAGGAGAATTGCTTGAACCTGGGAGGCGGAGGTCACAGTGAGCTGAGATCATTCTACTACATTCCAATCTTGGAGACAGAGACTCCGTCTCAAAAAAAACAAAAAACAAAAACAATCTTTGTTGTTACATTAATTTGCATTTCTTGACTACCAGTGATTTGGAGCTCCTTTTCATACATTTGTTGGTCAGTCACTCTTTTGCATGGTGTTGGGCCATGGCTGAAGCCCATGTTGACTTTGGTCAACAATGGATTTCCCATTGGGGACTCTCTGAGTTTCTGAGGACCTGGCTGCAGCCACTCTGGTTACATCAGGAGGAAAAGGAGACAGATTCATCTCCCACAGACTACACCCTCTCAGAGAGTTCCCAACATGAAGAAATGATAAATGTTTGAGATGATATGCCAATTACACTGATCTGATCACCATACCTCACATGCATCAAAACGTCCATATGTTCTCAATAAATATGTATAATTATTATATGTCCCTTAATAAAAAGACAGTTAAAGTCATGAAGATGCAAACCTGGGAAGCCCTCCTTGTCAAGAGCAGAAGTCTCTTCTGTGTTTAGAGAAGACCAAGGACCAAAAAATAACCACTCCTTCCTCCTGCCACCATACCCGTCTCCCTCATAAGTCTTAGAGAAAATAAAGCGTATGAAAGAAAGAAGCCTCACAGCCTATTTTGGCGAGAAAGGACTGGTATCTGAATCTAATGTTCAGCAAAACTTAAAAATGGGCAAGGATGGTGATATGGTTTGGCTCTGTGTCCCTACCCAAACCTCATCTTGTAGTGCTCTTAATTCCCAGGTGTTTTGGGAGGGACCCAGTGGGAGGTGATTGAATCATGGGGGCGGGTCTTTCCTGTGCCGCTCTCGTGATAGCAAATGGGTCTCGCGAGATCTGATGGTTTTAAAAACGAGAGTTTCTCTGCACAAGCTCTCTTTGCCAGCCGCCATCTGCCTAAGATGTGACTCGCCCTTCCTCACCTTCTGCCACGATTGTGAGACCTCCCCAGCCACGTGAAACTGTGAGTCCAATAAACCTTTCTTTTGTAAATTGCCCAGTCTCAGGTATGCCTCTATTAGCAGCATGAAAACAGACTAATATAGGCGGAGTTTTCCGATGCTACCAAATTAACAACTCTATCCCGCCTGTATTCACACACCCCTGGGACCCTACAAACTGTGATTGAGGATAAGGCAGGGGTGATGTTGAAAATATTTACAATGGGTGTGACGTGGGCCCTGATCAGTCAGAAGAGATGCAGCTGCCGTGGCTGATCAGTGTGCAGTGGCTGAATGCCAGTCCAGGAGGGGGAACCACTGAAGCCTTGGTGCTCCTCTGCTCTGTGCTGAACAGACCCTGCCCTGCCATTTGCAGGCCACAGCAGCCAGTCCCTCTGGGACCCCACACCGAAGACTACCAAGCACCAGTCTCGTTAATTCTTTAAACAAGAATTCACTTCTTTAAACAAACCATCTCAGTTTTATAATCTCAAGAAGTTTAAAGCATGGGATCTTTTAGAAACACATTTAAATGATAATTAAAGGAACCTAACTAGGGAAGGGTAAATAATGCTTCTCTCTTTTTGATGATTGTGAAAACTCAGCCATTCCCTGATCCATGGTGAATACGGAATTCAAATACTTAGAGTCACATCCATGCCTGGTGTAAATACACAAGTTCATACCTCAGCAGACACACACGCATGCATGTGCTCACTACAACCGCCTTACCTGGACATGGCTGCAGCAAACTCCTCAGAGTTCTTGGTTTTTTTCAGCAAGGCTTTGCCCTCAGGGTTGAAGCCATAAACCTCTTTCAGGGTGCACTGGCTGGTCTTCAGGATGAAGCTGCAGGGCTGGGGAACCTCCAGCTCAGCCTGAGAATACAGGGTAGCAGAGCACTGAGGCTGTCTATCAAGAATGAGAGGCGGCACCTGAAGCCCAGGGCTTAATCTCTAATCAGAGCACCAAATGGAGTGCCGCTGGGGAACACCATTGCCTGCTCCTCAACACCACATGCCTCCTGGGTTCTCGGCCCCAACCCAGGCTTCGTCCTATTGCTGGCCTTTTCCCCCTCCAGGGTAACATGTTTCTTAAGTTTGCCTCTATGCATAGGAAGGAGGATGTCCTTTGATTGGTTCTGAAGTTACTCACTTTAGTTATAAAGAGCTGTGGTTAAATAGAAGTGCTGTAGACTAGGAGTGAGAGTGAAGAAGAACAGGAAGACGACCATCCTTAGTTTCCACAGCAAATGTCTCCTTAATGTCACCCAAAAAACTGGTTATATCTATTAGGGTGTAGTTAGAACTTCACATATAGCAGGCGTTTCAAGGGATGCCTACTTATTATCCAGCACTATTCAAATAAGTTTATAGAAATGTTCTACATCTGTGCTGTCTAACATGGGAGCCAACAGTCAGGGTGGCTGTTGAGCAGTTGAAATGCAGCTAAGGTGAAAACAAATATGAAATTTTAATTTCATTCCATTTAAATAGCCCTATGTGGCTCATGTCTAGCACATTGGACAGCACACAAGAGCTACAGCACTCTGTAAAGAAGGCCACTTCTCAGCCTGAATTCCCTTTCCCACCCAAACCCCTACAGCAACCTATAGATCTTCTCCAGATGTACGTGACATGAGTACAACTAGTCTCAATAAGTAAAGTTTTATTTTAGAACAAACTGCATGTTTACATTCTTTCTTCTGTCCATTCATTTATTAGCAACAGATTCTGTTTGACTTAGATTATAAAAACTGCATTTCACAGTGCATTTCCAAGATGCCCACCTCCCTTAGCTCACCTGCTGGGCTTCTCGCATGCTGAAATCTACAGACCCACACTGCTGCTAATCTAGATGATGTACTCCCATTGCATCTAGGAAGTTCATGGGAAAATACATCTGGCTTGCAAAATTTTGGGGGCAAGACAACATCTCAGCAATGTGTCAGACTTACAGAGGCAAAGTTCCAGCACCTTGATGAGATTACAACAGTTCTGGGAAGTTCTGTGTTTACTCAGTACACAACCTCCGGGAAGGTCGTGTATTGGGTGCCTGCTGGAACAGGGCTGGGGAAAGCTGTGGGCTCCAGGTTCCTCCTGCTCGTGTCCTCCATACCTTGCAGTCGATCCTGGTGACGCTTCTTGAATCAGCAGTCCCAGGGACGCCACTGGAGCTCTCAGCCTCATAGCTGTACACGTATTTCCGGAGGTGTCTGAATCGGGTTGCATCTCCTAAAATGGGGAGAAATACGTCAGCCACATAACAGAAATAGCTCTCCCAAGGACAGTCAATTCTGGGCAGAGAGGGGCAGTGACATAGGAAATTAAAAATGGTAATTAAACACAAATTATTTTTAAATTGACTTCACATTATACTTAATTTGCCTTTATAGATTTGACTTCTCCGTTATGTTTTTGCTGAGGCTAATGTTTAAATTAGCTGGCATGTCTTGAATATATCATCGGGGGCACAGGGAAGGGAGTGACAAGTATCAAGTAATGGGGCTCAGAAAATCTGCAGAAGAGGCCCTCTGATAACTTAAGAGATGGCAACGTAAAGCAAATATAGTACTATCTCTAATGCTTTAACTTGAAAACGTAGTAATTCCGTGACTCTGAGACTACCAAATACCTGAGGCAAAGTTCAATTAAGCATTAGGCGTAACTAACTTAAGAAACTCCTAGAAAGGAGTTTCTGGAGGTTTCCACTGTGCTTGAGAGTAATTTTCCGAACAAGGGAAGAAAAAAAACATCTGGGTGCTGAGCCCAGCTGCAGTGATGACAGATGCCCACCAGATGGCGGTGCTGCCCCATCAGACGCCGGCCCAGCGGCTCCAGCACACAGGATCCCGCTTCGAGGCCAGCTCCTTTGATCCCCAGGGGTCAGGTAAATAGGGAGGGGGTGGAGGTCCGACTTCTGCACAGAGGTTAAAGTCAGCATTTCCTCACCCTCACATGCTTCGAATCAATGACTAGTCACTGATAAATAGGACAGTGATGTTTCTTCAAAGCGTGCCCAGGTCAACAGAGTGACAATCCCTTCCTTCCCCCACCCCCAGGCTGAACTTTTGGGACAGCACCGAAGGGCAGGTAGAAGAGAGTTGGCATCCCTTGGGGGTGCGCAGCAGCTCAAGGAACTTGCTTGCTGGGGTCAGGGCCGGGCACAGCACGGAGCCATTTCAGCCCTGTAGAGTGAGAGGCCCTCAGGGACCCGGGTGTAGGGGGGTTACGGGTCTGGGCGCCCCTCCCCGCCCCATGCGCAGATGCCTTACGTGAACAGATCGGGGTGACATTTTCCAGCACTTCCTCTTCTGTAAGACAGAGAAAGAAATCCGTGAGCGTCCCACGTCTTCCCAGCGGGTGCTGGGGCCCGACGTGAAGGACCCCGGCACAGGTCTCACCTTTTAGGAGGGCGGCAGGCTCCGGAGCGCCCCTAGTCAGCCCCTCCATCCCGCGCCCCCATCCTGAGCCTGCAGGAGCCGCCAGCTGGTCCAGTCCCCCCACTCGCCCTGGCCCCTGGGGCTGCCCTCCCCCTGGCCTGGCCCCGGACTGCCCCAGCCAACCCCTCCTGCCCGCAGCGCCCGCGCACTCACCCGCCCTGGCGCCCGCCAGCAGCAGCAGCAGCAGCAGCACCGGCAGCGCGGGCCTCGAGGGGCCCATGGCGGGCGGCGGTGGGGCGGCTCCCGGGCTGCGGCCTGGCCTCGGCCTCGCGGCCCTGCTGGCTGGACGGGCTCCTCGGGGACCGCAACCGAGAAGGGCAGCTCAGCCCCGCAGGCCCCGGTGAGAATGCGCGGCCGGCGTGCGCACCCCTTTTATAGGAGGCCCAGGCTGCAAGGGCTCCCGGATTGCAAAAGGTCCAAAGGGCGCGTGCCCGGCCTGGCCTGTTTACTTTTCCGCACTGCACGGTCTTCTCTTTCTCTTCTCTTCAAGGGCCCCCTCCCCTTGAAGAGCCTCAGGGGAGGGGGCCCACTTGGGATGCAGCCGCAGCCACCCGGAGCTGGGTCCCCGCTGTGCTCCCTCCCCTCAGCGTCTTCAAGGTTGTGGCGGGCCCTTCCTGTATCTCAGTGGGGCCATGGCCGGTGCCTCAGGGTCTGAGAAGCCTGCCCTGACCAGGGGTGCCTTCTTCAGGAGACGACCCACCCCGGGGACAAAATCCCTGCTTCTCCTGCACTGAATTGGGAGCCACGTGGAGAACCAATACTGAACACTGTCTTGGTGGAGACATGTTCTCACCGGCTCCTTCTTTTCCATTTTGGTGGACCTTGGATTTGCACAGATACCCTAATCCTGATCAGTATCTGTGGCTGTGGGGTTCAGCACGTGCTGGGGGCAGAGAGAGAAAGGGGATGCAGGGAGGTCTGGCGAGTGACCAGCCACTGCCGCTGAGGATGGGTGGCCTGACTGGTCCCAGCAGGAGCCCAAGTGCCTATCTTCAAGAAACCCCAATGAGGAGAGGCCTCTGGGGAAGGGCAGCCTCCCAGGACCCACCCCTCTTGGGCAAGGTCTTCTTAGGAAGTTGAGAGAGGGCTTTCCCTACCTGCACCAGCTTCTGGGTTTCCTCCAGTGGTGGGGAGGCCAACGAGGAAAAGCAGGGCAGCAGAGAGGACACGTCATGTTCCTCACAGATATCTGGAACTTTCTCCATGCATCATTTCCGTCTCTTCTAGGCACTGTCCATTTTCACAGGAAACTTCAGCCAGCGCTGGCTGCCTCTGCCCAGCTGTAGGGAATCAGCCTTAGTAGAATTTCAGCAACACTCATTTTACTAACCCAGGGTCACTCAGAAGGGGTTATTGATGGGATGGTGCTATGATGGGCTGAACGAATGTCTGAACCTGGCCGTGTTCCCAAGGCACCTGCAATCTGGTCAGGAAGACAAGCTCTGCAGGAAACTGCTGGTTAGCAACTGAGGTAGGATAGAGGGGGCGCTGGGCCACCGAGGAAGGCAAGTGGGAGGCGGCCAGGGGCAAGCTGGATGAATGGGGATGGGAAGTGGACCGTGCCTGTTGCAGAAGCCAGTGTGTGCTCAGTGTTACAACCTGTCAGCTTTGTTTGAATTATGAGATACCTCCAGATATAACAAGCTTCTGGGGAAGACTGATGATTCCTGAAGGGTCAACTCTGAAAGAAGTTTCTCTGTATAAATACCCAGTTCCCTTGGAGGAGACTCACAGAAAGATCTTCGCCTGCGTGGGCTCCATACCTGTCCTTATTCAGATACTGTTATTACCCGTGAACTCCTGGAGGCAGCCAAACTCCCTCCAGTGATCAGTTGCTTTGCATCCACAGCATATTAATGTTAGTTAAAGATGGATATTACAGAGGTCTCAACTCAAGGCTGGTCATACCTACACCACTGAATTGTGAAGGGTCTGGAAAATGTAATTGCTCTGAAACCTCATTTCTCTGAACACTTGATTTGAATTATTCTATGTGGACTGACTTTCCACAGGATTCACTGATGCTAGTGTTTGAGGAAATGGTCCTGCTCCCATGCACATTCCCATTAAGGAGAATGGGTAGGAATATTCAGGTACAGAGAAGCCAAAAGGAGGTGGGGAGCTTTAATTTACAAGCACAAGTCCAGGCTTTATCTGTTAGGTGCAGATGAAGCCAGGGTCCTATGGTCAGCATCAATAGAGAACATAATTTTTACAAAGTAGGAATTAAAAATGCATCTGATGACTGGAAACATTGTGACGTGCTTGGATGAGCTGAGAGGACTGTCACCATCTCTAAAGGAGGAAACCTAAGACTCAGCTACAGGGCTCAGGTTCCCTTTTTTCCTGGTGGTCTTTGGCAAGTCCCCCCCTGGACTGGGCCCCAGCCAGCAGTACTTATCCCATGATAGGGTCCAGCATACAACCCCCTAAAACAAATGTTAAATTATTGAGCTGACTTGAATACACTCACAGAAATACTGTCAAGATTAACAATGAGCATAGATTGTTCTTCAGTTACAAAATCCACTTAGATCCTTCGTCAAAAACTATTTGGAGATATCTTATTTGTGACCAAAGATATTACCATTCATTCCTTTCCCTTTAGGTAGAGACACATTCTGGTGTCACACAGATTAATCTTAGCTAGTGACTGTGACTTATCAGCTCATAAATGCAAAGTCCTGTTGGGTGCACCATCAATCTGGGTAATCATAGGGCTCTGAGTACCCATGAGAAAGCCACCTGACTAAAGGAATTCAAGGCGTTAGATAATGCTGAATGTCTCAGTTACATTCTCTAGAAGCAAAACTATCCATTGTGCCTATCTGCAGCTGACCAAAAGGGTCTTGCCTAAGTTCAGGGAATCATGGAGGATAATACAGGCCCCCAGCAGACCAATATTCTGAGTTAAGTGCTGCTCACATATTGAGGTAGGTGCTTAGTACATAATTTGCTGAATATGAATGAATGAATCAGCACTATTCTGCTGTACCCTATTTTAATGATATTTATGCATAGCAACCATGATGCTAAATTAATATTTTCAGTGATATAAAGCAAGGAAATACAATCTATACCAATTATTCCCAGCCATGCTCCTCCAAAATCTCATCAAACAGGGACGAGTGTTGACAATTATTAATTAGCCTATCCCTTTTCTGCGTATGACATCATTGTAATTGCAAATGATGCTCAGAAGCTGGAAAATAAACTTCAAGCATTGTAGATGGAACCATGCCCAGGTTGGCCTGTTCACCCAGTGACAGCATGTCTCACACACACACACACGCACACACACACACATGCACACACAAATGATAAATAGGGAAAAAATGGCACATTTAGGTGAAGGTTCAGGTGGAAGATGGTAGGGTGAGCCAGTGTCAACCAAATGTAGGCATTCCAGATGGGTGATTAACCTCCTGTGAGAAGCAAAAAGAAACTTTCCTTCTCCGTCATTCTGCTACCCTAGAGATAAGGTCAGAATGTTGAGTTGCAGTTACTCCCGGGAGAGAAGCCAAAAGTCAGCAGGGTTCAATGTGCAGTGAGGAGCTGTGTGTGTGAATTATCACTCTCTTACCTATGTGAATGTCATCCTCCCACCCTCCCAGGGCTGGCTGCAGCCCCACCTACTGCACTGAGTCTTTCTCTGGGACCCCGCCCAGTTAGACTTCATGGCTGGTGACTCTGATTCCCTGTCATTCAGTTTCTAGGTAGGACAGCAGTTATGAAGGGCCTTCATACGAACCTGCTGTTGTTGCCCTGAACTTATATTTTCCTCTCATAACATTATTTGATTTTTCATGTGTTTACCTGTTACCTGGGCAATGAGAAAGAGAAGCTGGGAGAGCAAGGACCGTGTATAGTTCACAGATTTGTACCCCTCGTCCTCTCTTCCTCACTGACACCCTTGCTAGGTCAAGCAGACGGTAGCCAAGCAGTAAACACTGTGATTATAATGTAATATGGTCCATGTGAATGGGTTTCTTTCACAGGCACACTTCAGTTTTACTCTTAGGTGTTGCTGCTTATATTTACATCTTAATTTAGAATGCACAGTGAACTTGGAACTATATGACAGAGAGGAATAGTCTGTGAACTGGGGCTGTGGGGCAGTTTCTGTGGCTCTGGGTGGCGGTCCCTCATCTGTGTGATGAGAAGACAGGACTGGATGATCTCTTAGCCCCATTCAGCTCTGACTACTTTGATTCTATGGAAACTTTAGGATTGAAAAAAAAACCACATAAATTATTTTGGCCTCAAACCTCATGGCTCTTAGGAGCTGTGGCTGAGGACCCAGAACCAGATGCAGGAAGGATTTTCTGGGAGGCCACCAACTTCTCCAGGGACCTGTGCCCACACTGCCCAAGAAATAGAACCCTTCACTCATTTTATACAGATTTCCAAATAAGGTGAGTGTGCGCCCTCCTGGGGACACAGGGGCACAGGAAATCACTACTCTCTGGAAGTTCTTCCCCATGTCTACCTTTAGGCTTCAGCCTTGCCTTGACCTCGGATAAGCTTCCTTAGATATAACTAAGCGTTTCCTTTGAAAGGCTTTTGGTCAGCTTTTGTCAGCCACTTTTTACTACTTAAGTTTTCTTTATTTTCTCTCAAGACTAAGGCTCAGAATGCATTACCTCAGAAGGCTAAGACCAGTGCTGGTGCTGGACAGCTGGGTGGACAAACACATCTCACCATTCCCGCACCAGCGCTGCTTCTCTTCATGTGTTATGGAGCTTCTGACCATGATTTTCCAAGAGCTTCCAGACGAGGAAAAGGGCATAATCAGATGTCACAGCCAGTAATGAATGTATGTAGTATGCCCAGTGTGGGGTCTACACAGTTAGACTATAGTGGTATGATGGGGGTCTCCGGGGTCCTGGAGGGGTGAGATTGAGCTGGCTCTGGGGTGGTGGGCAGGATTTGGGTAACTGAAGAGGGAGGCACACTGAAGTACAGTGGCAGGAAGCTGGGAACAAGTTGGATGTGTCTGGCTGCCTGTGATGACACCAGCCTACTGGAATCTCTGGAGAGGCCTGGGGAGAAGGGAGACAGGGGGATGGTCGGTGGAGGATGTAGTTTGCTATGCCCAGGCCAGGGACAGAGCTTTCAGGCTAATGAAGCCTTTGACTTAATTTGACACTAAATGTAGTACATATGGCATTGAAACTGTGGATTGTGTAGAAGGCCATGAGAATTGGGCTGAATTCTCCTAGTCCAGAGCTGTGGAGGGAGATATAGCAACGGGAATCTGTAGTCTCAAACATAGACAGGATCTTAGATACCAAATCATGACTAACATTCTCATCTTATAGATAGAGAAACCCGGGCCTAGACACCCTAAGATGTTTTGTTTCGTTTTGTTTTCATGACAAGGACAGAAGTAGGGCAGGAACTTGGATCTTCAGTTTATAATGTAGGTTATCCATTCTACTCTGATTGCACTAAATCTACATTGGCTTACATAAAATTGCATGGAGATTGCTCTTTGGGCCAGGCACTGTTCCTCATGCCTGTAATCCCACAACTTTGGGAGGCTGAAGCAGGTAGATCACCTGAGGTCAGGAGTTTGAGACCAAACCAGTCTGGTCAACATAGTGAAAACCCATTCTACTAAAAATTCAAAAATTAGCCTGGCATGGTGGTGTT
Organism: Sapajus apella; assembly: GCF_009761245.1. Classification (NCBI taxonomy): domain Eukaryota; kingdom Metazoa; phylum Chordata; class Mammalia; order Primates; family Cebidae; genus Sapajus; species Sapajus apella. The sequence continues at coordinate 4,862,093 of NW_022436971.1, read as the reverse complement.
CACTTGTAATTCCAGCTACTCAGGAGGCTGAGGCAGGAGAGTCACTTGAATCCTGGAGGCAGAGATTCCAGTGAGCCAAGATTGTGCCACTGCACTCCAGCCTGGGCAGCAGAGTGAGACAGAGACTCCATCTTGAAAAAAAAAAAAGGATCTTTGATACGATTGTATTCTCTTGTGTATTAGTCTGTTTTCACTGCTGTGAAGAAATACCTGAGACTGGGTAATCCATAAAGGAAAGACCTTTAATTGACTCACATTTCCACATGGCTAGGGGAGGCCTCAGGAAACTTACAACCATGGCAGAAGGTTAAGGAGAAGCCAAGACATTCTTTACATTTAAGCAGGAGAGAGAAGAGTGAGGAGCGAAGGGGAAAGAGCACTTTATAAGACCACGAGATCTCATGAGAACTCACTCACTGTCACAAGAGTAGCATGGGGGCTTCTCCCTAAACATGGGGATTATGGGGATTACAATTCAAGATGAGATTTGGGTGGGGACACAGCCAAACCATATCATCTTGTAATCTATTTCTAATTGAAAGTGAAAAAAATTTCATTTTTTTTTGTGGGTTTGTATTTAGGATAAATACGACTATGTAACTCATTCTGTAGAATCATAGAGGTTTGGGGCCAAAAAAGGCTATAAGTTTATTGAATCCAACTTTTCTTCATCAATCTGAGAATACCTGGGCACCCATCAATAGGCTGCCTAACTAGAGGAATTTAATGAAATTAGATCATGTTCCAGGCAGCATGCAATGAAGAGTTTCTAGAAGGGAAGCTTCTCCACCCTGTCTTTCTACAGGTGGCCAGATGGAGCCTGTACATGTGTCGCAGTGCTTTGTGGTCATGTCTCAGGTCTCTACTATTTCTGTCCCCAATCTGGGGCACAGACCGTTCCATTACAGGGAAAGCTGAGAATGGTCAGTACTGAGGTGGAAGTTTTTCTGACACCATCATTACCTAGATTCCAAAGTAAAAACCAAATAACGACCAGGATGGCCTGATGCTGTTTTCATCTGTATGTTTTTCCCTCTCTGATAGCACAGAAAGGCCTCAGGCCTTCGCCCCAGACTGCTTGGTCTCCAGAGAAAAAAGTGGGTGGAAATGGGCCATTTAGTATCAGGAATTTCTTAGTTTTCTCTTTTCAGTGGTGCACTTAACTTCTAATAAGAGTTATTTGAAAAAATAATGAACACCTTTACGTGTTCTAAGGCCCACCCTGCAGAGGGACTTTTAAAAAATAGCTTTATTGAGATAAAATTCACATAGCATAAAGTACATCTATTTAAAGTGTACAATCTGATGGGCTTTAGTATATTTACCTATCTGTGAATATATTAATTGATTCACAACAATCAAGTTTATAATATTTTAATCACCTCTGAAAGAACTCTGGTACCAATTAGCCATCACCCCTTAAGTTCCCTACCTGTCCAGCCCTAGGCAACCACTAAGCTACTTTCTCCCTCTACAGATTTGCCTGTTTTGGACATTTTATATACATAGGATCAAACCATATGTGGTCTTTTGCGACTGGCTTTTTTCATTTCCCATAATATTTTCAAGGTTCACACATGTTGTAGCCTTTTATTCTTTTTTATTACTGACTAATATTCCATTGTATAGATATGCCGCATTTTATTTATTCATCAATTGATGCACATTTGTGTTGTTTCCACTTAACAGCTATCAGGGATAATGCTGCTATGAATATCTGCATTCAAGTTGTTATGTAGACATACACTTTCATTTCTCTTAGGTGTATACCTAGGAATGAAATTGCTGGACAATATGGCAATTCTATGTTTAACCATTTGAGAAACTGACAGATTGTTTTCCAAAGCGGCTACACCATTTTACATTCCCACCAGCACTATATGAAGGTTCCAGTTTCTCCACATCCTTGCCAATACTTGTTATTATCTGTCCTTGTATTACACCCATCCTCGTGGGTGTGAAGTGATGTCTCGTTGGGGTTTTTACTTGCATTTCTATGATGGCTAATGATGTTAAGCATCTTTTTGTGTTCTTACTATTTGTATATCTCTTTTGGAGAAATTTCTCAAATTCTTTGGATTTTGAATTTTTAAATTGGAGTATTTGGACTTTTTATTATCAAGTTGTAAGAGTTATTTTTACCTTCTGGATTCAGGTTTCTTATCAGGCATAGCATTTTCATATGTTTTCTTTTATTCTGTGGATTGTCTTTCTACTTTTCTTTGAAAAAGAAAGATTTTAATTTCGATGAGTTCAATTAGTGTTCTTCCTTTGTTGCTTTTCCTTTTGGTGCCATATGTAGCAAACTGTTGCCTAAAACATGGTTAAGGAATTTTACTCCTGTGTTTTCTTCTAGGAGGTTTATAGTTTTAGGTCTTACATGTAAGGCTCTGATCCATTTTGAGTTATTTTTTCGTGTATAAAGGAATCCTTTTGAGCCTTGCTTTTAGAAATTTCTGGGTTCTGAGAGCCTGTAAATGGCCCTGAGTTACCTCTTTTGCTTCCTTGCTAATAGGGCGTGACCTGTTCCCAGTGAGGGTGACATCAGCCCTATTGCTCAATGAGCAGAATCAGTCCTTATCAAGACTGTTCCACCCTGGTACTTTTCAAAGAAGTGACCAGAGCCCCAGACACTGAGGGGACAGGCCCTGAACCTTTGCCTTTTCAGAAGAGAAAAATAGAGATATTCTTGGTCTATGAAGTTGAAATTCCAAGCTTCTTTTAGAGCCTGTGATGTCCTGATAACTCTTCTTCCTCTTTCATTCAGAAATGCAGTATTCAGTGGTTAGAGACATAAGGCTTACTCAGTATCCAAAACATGCTTTACAAGGAAACGTATAAAACTAGCAACAAATATCGTTTTTAAAAAGTGACATCAAGCCCCTTGGAATGGTTGTTTTTGGTGTAAATGAGAAGAATAAGAGTTGAGAGTGGGAATGGGGAGTAAGGATGAGGAATTAGAAACAAATGAGCCAACAAAATGAGATGGCACCCTTCACAGACCAACATTCACAGCGTGCAGATGTGGAAGACGGTGAATACTTCATCTCTGCTCCTCAGTGGCAACAGGAAATTGGCCTATCATTGTAAATATATATATATATATAACCCTAGTATTTCTCAAGTACCAAAAAATGGACCCAACATTGTGATAGTTAACTTTCATAAATTATCATATTTTACATTCAAAAATATTATGCAAAATAGATATTTTAACCAGCCATCTTACGAATGAGGAAGACAAGACTAACCTAATTCTATTGTCTTCATTATATAAGTACAGGTACCTAGAAGGGGCAATTATGAATATGTAAGATCAAATGAGCAACATAAGATTGCGTCTTAGTGACTTTGGTATATGAACATGAGTTGCCCTCTGTCTGGAGAGATAAGCTACTATCTTCTTAGCAAGAGCTGCAATCACACAGTGCTTTATGATTGATAAAGGGCTTTGGTTTCCATTATTTCTTTTAATCCTGGTAACTCTGTGAGTTTTATGTTACACATCACAGGTGAGGCACCTAAAGCTCCCTGGGGTTAGAAGACTTTCCAGGATCACCTGGCATGTAACTAGCTGAGGTAGAACTCAAACTCGGGTGTTGTGACTTTATATCCCATGCAGCTCATACTCTAGCATCCTGAATGTCAATGAGAGGATTAGGGAACCTGAGATTCTTTAACGTATTTGTTAGAGAAATAAGGCAGGGGGGTTTCTGAGCCTCAGCGGTCTCCCAGGAAGGAGAGGCAACATGAAAATATCACAGCAATTCACCGCCAGAGAAGGAGATGGGAATTAGAGGCATTCCTAGGGGCTGCCTTTGATGATATTCCGATTTCTGATGAGATGTGCTTAGGGACAAGCATAAACATGGTGAAATACCTGTGCTTACTGCTGTTTGGATGTGTTCTTAATGTAAATGCTGTTTATTACAATTTTTTCCTTCTAAATGTCTTCATGCATTTTCCCCAAGTAGGCAAACAAGAAGCTGGGCTCAGCCATCTCAGTTGTTTTTTAATAGTTCTCCTGCACATGTCCAAACTGTGGCTTTACATGGCTGATCTTACCGGATGAACAATCTGGAATGTGAGATACTGCATCACATCCAGAAAATACCTCTGAAAATTAGTTGGTATGAAACGATGTGTCTGTCGCTCATTTTGGAGCAGGCCCCGGCGCTGGAGTCCCCTGGGGGACAGTGAATGGCCTTCTCCACCACTGACTGACCCCTAGGCAAAGCTGGAGGCCAGCTCAGTCATTTAATTTGAACAAATCCAATAGAAAATGGTAAATTGAGGCAATTAATTAAAATCATTCTGCTCCTCTTGACTCTTACACCTTTTCTGCCTGGACAGTTTAGTTGAAAGTGGTGATGGATGCCTGAATTATCCAGATAATTACTTCATTCTCACTTCATTAATAACATAGCCATGTCTCCTTGTGAGAAGGCAGATGAGCTATTTGCTCCCTTACTGGTCAGAGAAGTAAGAGCTTTCTTAAAAGGAGGGAGGCAGAGAGGTGGGAGAGTCAGGCTGTGCAGGCAGCTTCTGAGCCTACCTCAAGGAGGACTGGGTCCATCCTCAGGGCAGATCAGCTCCAGTCTTGAGCCTGATTCCCCTCTGGACAATGCTTCCTTCTCCCCCCATCTCTCACTCCCTTTCTCCTCTGATTCTCTAGGGCACTCACTCTCTCACCCCACCACCAAATCTCAGCCGCAGTCTCCGCCCTCACTGGGAAGGTGCATCTGTCCTATTCTTCCTCCTTTTTCTCACTCTTGCCAACCGGTGTCCCAATACCTCAATTCATCTGTTTTCTGAGTTATTTTATGAGCGGGGATCCTGGTACGTGTGGAATTCGCTACTTTGCTGCCATAGCAAAGTATCACAGACTGGGCAGCTTAAACAATAGATACTGATTTCCTCACAGCTCTGGGGTCTGGAAATTCAAGATCAAGTACTGGCATAGTTGGTGTCTTTTTTCCCCCTGCGTTGCTGGATTCAGGTTTTTTTTGTTTGTTTTGTTTTGAGATTGAGTCTCACTCTGTCACCCAGGTTGGTGTGCAGTGTCATGATCTCAGCTCACTGTAACCTCTGCCTCCTGGGTTCAAGCAATTCTCCTGCCTCAGCTTCCTGAGCAGCTGGAATTACAGGTGTGCACCACCACGCCCAGCTAATATTTGTAATTTTAGTAGAGATGGGGTTTCACCACGTTGGCCAGGCTGGTCTCAACCTCCTGACCTCAGGTGATCCACCCACCCGCCTTGGCCTCCCAAAGTGCTAGGATTATAGGCGTGAGCCACCAGGCCCGGCCTGGATTTGGGTTTTTAATATCTAAGATATTTTGCTGTACATATATTCTTAAGTTAAATGGGACTATATTTTTCTTATCCTTTTAATTTTATTTTATGTGTTTATATCTCTGATAAACAGTATAGATAATTTTTTAATTTTACTTTTTAAATTGACAATTATACATATTCATGGGGTACATAGTAATAGTTGGATACATATAATCAGATTAGGGTAATTACCATATTTGTCATCTCAAGCATTGATCATTTCTTTGTTTTGGGAATAGTCAATATTCTCCTTCTAGCTATTTGAAACTATGTGATGTATTCTTGTTACCTGTAGTTATCCTAAGGTGCTATAGAACACTAGAACTAGAATGTATCCAGCTGTAATTTTGTATCCTTTAACAAATCTCTCCGTATCTTTCCCTTCACCATCCTTCCCAGCCTCTAGTTCCTCTGTTCTACTTTTAACTTCCATGAGGTTAGAGCTGGTTTCTTCTGAGGCCTCTCTCCTTAGCTTGTAGATGGCTGTCTTCTCCCTGCATCTTCATGTGGTCTTCCCTCTGTGCATGTCTGTGTACCAATCACTCCTCATAAGGACAACAGTCATATTAGATTAGCGCCCATCCTAACAACCTCCTCTAATCTCATTACCTCTTTGACAACCCTATCTCCAAAAATAGCCACATTCTGAGGCATTTGGGGTTAGGGTTTTAACATATGCCTTAGTTTGCTCGGGCTGCCTTAACAAAATAGGTTCATCAACAGACATGTGTTTTCTCACAGTTCTGAAGTCTAGAAGGCTGAGATCAGAATGAACGCTGTCTCCCCCGCTTTCAGACAGCTGCCTTTTCACTGCATCTTCACATGGAAGGAGGATGAGTGGGGAGAGAACTCTCTGGCATCTTTTCTAATAAGGGCACTAATTCAATTGTGAGGGTCCCACCCTCATCGCCTCACCTAAATCTAATCACCTCCCACAGGCCCCATTATCCACATACCATCACACTAGGGGTTAGGGCTTCCACATATGGATTTTGGAGGGCAGAACGAGCCTGAATGGGAATGACAAACAAAAATATGTGAGCTCCTTACAGTTGGAATAGTGCAGGTCTGCACCTCTGGTATTTCCTGAGAAAGGCTCTTAAAATCTTTGATAAGACTCTGTCAGCTGACTAGCTGACCAGGCACTATGGTTTTGATGGGCTTGAGACTGCCTCAAGTGTGACCTGCCCAGCATCCGAGTGCTGCCTGAGACGAGCTTTGGTTATGTGTGTGGCCGTGGAGAAGTGTTGTGGGAGGATGTCTCTGGGGCACAACACTGGCAGATTTGCTGCTGTACTCTGGTGGCCATAAAGCCATGAAATCCTGTGGCATTCATTCCAGGAGTAGGACAAATCCAGAAAACGACTGTTCTAGAACACTCTTAAAGCCTTTCAGCAGCAGTGGAATAACCCAGGAAGAAGAACGATAAAGCTAGTTGACTTTTGCTGTTTGGAAGCTGTTTCTCTCCTAGCAAAGTAAACTCATCTCTAGGGCATTAAGGACAGGCTCCAGAGAGCTGTGGACTCCCACGCACCTTCAAGCCAGCAATCCTTTTAGCTCAAGAGATAACACGGCCAGTAACCTTGGCCTCCTCAGGAAGGGCAGGTCAGGGCTTTGATGCTGTGAATGATTTGGTTGGGAAACAAGAGAGATGACGGTGTTCCTTGCAAGAAATAAACACACTAACAAATTTGAAAATTAGAAAAAAATTCATTTATATGAGGTGTCAGGCCTCTTCCAGGAAGTACTAGAAGAAATATTTTTGGCTATTTATGAGATTTTTAAAGTGACACCATTGACATCAATCAGCCTAAAAAAAAAAAAAAAGCAAAATAATAGCCTATTTGGCAAAAAGTGATATCAAACTAAGACAAAAACAAACAAACATTATATTGCTTGTCTCAGTAGTGTGATAAACCCAACAGCAGTTTAGCTCCATTGTGGTCAGAAAATTTACTCTGTATGATTTCAATCTTTTAAATTTGTTGAGTCTTGTTTATGGCACAGAAGATGATCTATATTGGTGAACATTCCATGCACACTTGAAAAAAAGTACATATTCTGCTGAGTTTGGAGTAGTTTTCTACAAACACTAATTAAATCCTGCTGGTTGAGGGTGTTGTTGAATTCCTGTACGTCCTTGCTGATTTTGTCTGCTGGTTCCATTAATTGCTGAGATGGGGTATTGAAGTCAGCACCTATAAATGAAGCTGGGGCTCAAAAGCCAAAACCAAACACACTGTGGCCTCCAGCTCTTAATCAATCAGTGAATCAGTACAAAGCATTTATTGGTAATTTCAGCATCCTTGGCCCTATCCTGGGTGGTGAAGGAAAGGGAGATGGGGCTTAGTTAGGAAAACTTGGTATTTACATCATGTATGAAATAGATATGTGTATGTTCACGCTGATATGCTAAAACATTTGTAACTTCCCTTTCAAAGATTTTTATATGTGTTCCATCAATTCATCCAGTTAGCCAGACTTGGTTCCAGGTAACCACATAAAACAATAAGAAGGCAGGCAGGCCTTCCACATGCTGGGTGATCTATGGAACAGCTTACTCTTGTTACAGAACAAGTAGGTCCTACACAGACCAAGAAGATGCCCACCATTTATGCAGGGCTAGGTACTGATGCTTCCTTTGCTAATGCATCTCTTGTACTTACGGGTGTGGGCTACCAGCGTGGCTAAGAGCACAAGCTCTGAAGCCAGGGGCCTGTTCAGCTCTGCCACTCACTAGCTGTGTCATTTGGGACATGTTATTTAATTGCTTGGGGTTTTGTTTCTCTATCTGTAAAAAGGAGATCATAACAAATGGTACCTACCTGATAGGGTTTCATATTTATTAAATAAGTTAATACAGTTGAGGAACTTGGCACAGTGCTGGTGCTTGGTTAATAGTCCATACATACTAATTATTATCATTAGTCTACCAATATATTCTCTCACGTTCTCTTTCTTCTTCTGTGGGTCTGGGACCTTCCAGTGAGCACACAGTGTGGGACCTTCCAGTGTCCACTTCAGACTCTTACCCAAGGATACCAAGACGAATACAAAATGTTTTTCTTTTTTTTTGAGATGGAGTCTCACTCTGTCGCCCAGGCTGGAGTACAGTGGCACGATCTCGGCTCACTGCAACATATACCTCCCAGGTTCAAACGATTCCCCTGCCTCTGCTTACTGAGTAGCTGGGCTTACAGGCGCACGCCACCACGCCTGGCTAATTTTTGTATTTTTAGTAGAGATGAGGTTTCAGCATGTTGGTCAAACTGGTCTCAAACTCCTGACCTTGTGATCCACCCACCTCAGCCTCCCAAAGTGTTGTGATTACAGGTATGAGCCACCGTGCCCAGCTCAAAGTGTTTTTCTATTAGTTTACTTTTAGCATGAACTACATAAATAGTCAAACTATAAGACCAATTGTCAACTTAAAAGAGGTATAATAGCTGCTGGAGTCATGCGTGGTGGCCAAGTAAGATGAATTGTTTTTACAGAAGATCTAAACCTCTGAGAGATTTTACAGATCATTCCTCTGGATGCTAGCTCAATGGTCAATGGACATTTTTGTGCTACTTGTGTTTTACTAAATATGTCCATGATATGTCTTTTTTTACTAGGTGGATTTCACATTTGAAGTGAAAATGCCAGCTTCTCATTTTATAAAAAGTATGCTTTTACTTCTTATTTGGTATCTCTATTTTTTCAATGCAGTTTCTGCAGAAACTTTGAAACTTTCAAATTATTTTTCAGGTAGGCTGTCCCTTCATCTCTCTTTAACATCTATGAAAAACAAATAATAATCTCAATTTATAAAAATACCATCTAAAGCATAACTATGGGATAACATTTGCAATCCAATTAAAAAATTCCACGGTTGAGCTGAAAGTGGGGTTGCCTTAGAACCTCCCTGGCCACCAGTATCCAGGACCCCAACCCCTAATCAGGGATGGAAAGTAAACCCTCACAATGAAGTCTGTTAGAGAGTATCCTTATGTTAAAGAATGCAGAACTGGAATTCATCGTTTTGTGATTTGTTATGGTGGGGAAATACTTTTCAACGTTCTAGTTGCAATGAAAGATGAATACTAGATAACAAAATGCCCCTCCCATTCACGAATCCAATCAGTTGTTCCAAACCTTCTAAGGCTGTGTGACTCTCCCAGATCTAGCTGCGGCACCCTTGCAAGGGGGAAAGGACTTTCAGCCCTTGGGCAAGTCTCTTACTGTCCAATAGTCTTCTCTACCTCACCCCCAAAGTGTAGGGGATTAACTAAGTAAGCCAAGATTCTTTAAGTTTTATTCCCTCTCTCACCCTCTGAATTTTACATTAATTATTCTCTGACAGTCACAAGTCTTTTAAAACCACACTATCATATGATTCAAAAGATGTCAATCACAAGGCCTGGTTTCAACTTACACATATGTTCTCAACATATATTTACTGACTGTCAAGGTTTTGTATGCCAGGTTAGTGATTTGAGATTCTCCACAAAAAGGAAGATTCAGTGAGGGATTCTATAGAGAGAGAGATGAATACTGCAGAAACAAAAACACTTAAGTGGTAGACAGGGAAAACAGGAACACAGAACCAAAAAGTAAGAAAAGATACAGAAGAGGGTGGTGGTGCCCATCTTGCCTGCCCCAACCTTCTCTAGGTAGAGATGGGCATTGAAGACTCAACTCTAGGCTCTACTTACCTGGGCTCTGAGCCCGTGAGACCAAAGCTCACAGGATCTGCCCATCAGACACCTCCTCCTCACTGATCAGTCAAGTCAGAAGTGGGTCTTCCGGTCCTAAACCTGGTTTCACTGTGCACAGAGAGCCCCTGAGTCCCATGTCCTAAAATATGTGTAGGTGATTAGACAAATTGGGTCATTCTTGTCATACTGAACCAAATAAGACTCCAGGTGCCAAGGGGAAAAAGCACTTGGGGTGCAAAGCACCTGCTCCAAGAATTAAATTTTCTGCAAGCTCAGCTGTAAATTTTCTGCAAGCCCAGACTGGTGTAACCCTAAGACCAGTTTTGCCTAGTAGCTGCTAAGACAACCTGCCTCTAAGACTAATTTTACCTACCACTGTCACTCACCAGTCAGAGCTTACCAGCTCCTAAAATCTTCTCTAGTGTCAAAGAGTTTTCTTTCAAAACAGTATGTGCAGCATTTCTCTTTCTGATAAAACTCCCATTCTTCTCTTTGTTCTTCAGACATAGGAAAGACCGGGCACTCTGTGTGTTTGCCTTGAATTTCAATTATTGCTTCCCAAGTAAAAGGTTTAAATTTGAAGATTTGTCTCTATATATTATTTGACTTCAGCAGATACGGTCTCTGTGAAAGCAGTGGTGTAGCGCAATGGTTGAGAACTGTGGCATCTAAAACGAACTGGCCTGTGCTTGAACCCTCCTTAGGCACTTATTAGTCATGTGATTTTGAGCAAGTCACTTGACTTCCTTATGCATTAGTTTCCTCACTCTAAAGATGGGAATAAGCACAGCCCTGCCTTATAAAGTTGCTCTTGTGATAAGGATTAAATGAATTAACATGGGTTAAGAGCATCTGGCAAAAGTAGGTAAGGACTTATCTAAACATTAGCTATATACACGGTTATTATTGTTACATTGTTACATGTGCACAAATCATAGTTTGCAGGACATCTGCACTTACTGGAGCTTGCACGGCTGATGTACTGCCTGGCCCATGCTCGCTCCTCTTCTGTTGCCCTCTGCTTCAAGCAGGATTGACTTTCTCTGGAAGTAAAATGCCAGCACCCGTCTATTAGTTTGAACCGTATATGACATTGCCATTTTTTATAGGTCACAAATGATTGAACATTGAAGATTTTCTGTGGTTTAATCTAAAATGAGCAATGGTCTTGGCATAAACCATCAAACAAACAACCTGCACTTCACACTCTGAATTATGATCTTGACCTCCGTTTTGAGAACCAGCTATACTCTCAGCTCTTCGAGTCCTAGACTGACCCATTTTGGGCTTGCTACCTCCTCTGTTAACCCTAGGGCTGAGGAATAATAATGATGATGATAATAATAGAGGATCCTTTATAGCTAAAGGGCATATATGATAGTTGTAAGGGGAAGAGAAATCACTCCAACTTGGAATACCATGGCTGGCATATGCACCCTCAGATTAGAGTAGTTATAACATGAGACACAGATGGCCACATGGTAGCCTTTCACCCCATTTGCCTCATAAGGATCCCTAAGTTCACAAGATAATGTTAATTAGTAAGGGATAGATGTCAACTTCTAGTTTAACATTAAAATATTTATATATCATGGGACTACTTCCTAGGCACACAGTAGATACTGTCACAAAAGGTTGTTCTTTCCACATCATGATAAAGGACATAGTTCTTAAACCTATGAAAAGATGCTTATTCTATCTTATAATAAGAAAAAATGACCAGGTGTTGTGGCTCACACGTATAATCCCAACACTTTGGGAGGCCAAGGCAGGGGGATTGCTTGAGTCCAGGATTTCAAGACCAGCCTGGGCGACCAGAAGTTACCAAATAAAGTTAAAAAAACAAAAACAGAAAACAAAAACAAAAAAAACTAAGTGGGCGTGGTGGCACGCACCTGTGAGTCCCAGCTACTAGGGAGACTGAGGGGCTTAATCTGGGGAGGTTGAGGCTGCAGTGAGCCATAATCGTGCTATTCCACTCCAGCCTGTGTGATGAAGCAAGATCCTGCCAATAAATAAGTGAATAAAAACAGCCATAATTGCATTGAGTTACCACATGATAAACTTCCTAGGAGTTGGAGAGTGGTAAATCCCTCCACTGAGATATGAGGGAGGAGAGGACTGATATTCCTACTGACTCAGTTCTCTGGACACACTCCTACTTGTTTCTCCAGACTCAGTTTCAGGTTTGGGGATAAAGTTTTTTTAAGAGGTCAGTTACAAAATGCAAGATCATCTTCTGTTTATGTGCCATATGATCTCTTTCCATGACTCTCATTCATCCCATCTCATCAGTCCTGTCCTGAGTCCTATTGAGTCCTCAGTGCTGTGCTAGCCACACAGGAAAGACTTCCATGACAATCCTTGCCCTCCTAAAAAGCCAGAAAAGTGAACAGTAAGTAGGAGAAAATGTTAGGCTCCCGATACATCTTCTTTGCTCCTGATTCAGGATTCAGTGGCTTATTTTCCCCCAGTTTTTTGGTAAACAGCCAAACAGTTGAATCTCACATTCTAGAGGGAGTGGAGAGACATCACCTTACCATAAAACACCCGCTTTCCTGGGAGTAAAGTCAAGTTGGAAATTCTACTTGTCTGTGGAAATTCCACTGGATATAGCAAACCTTGCATCTCTCCTCTCATTTTCTGGTGTGGTGAGGATGATGGAGTGTATATTTCCTTGGTACTCTGTGAGCCTGTAGAGAGGGGTGTTTGCATGAGGAGGCAGAAATCTATTCTATTTCTATTCTATTTGGATTGAGGACTTCTTCATCACAAGTGATGAATGATAGCAAAAAGAAAAGTTATGAATTATAGTTTATTATTTCCATTGCTTTTCCCACCTCCCCCTGGGCTGGGAATTTCTTTCCTGGGCAGAGACAGATAACTTTTACCTGTCTGGCTCTGCTTGTGGTAAGTTAAGAAGGCAGCAAGGTGGCCTCTAAAGGTTTCTTTCCATCCTGTAATTTGTATATTCCTGAATTTGGTGACATGCTTCAGACAACAGACTAATTGCTCTTCCTGTGTTGTTATCCCTCCTGCTTTCAATGGTTCTTATTTCACCTGTTGTTCCCTCTCTCTCCTATGTCCAGATTCTGCTCATTGGCAACATGGTCATTCTAAGCATTGGAATTAGGCTTGGGTGTGCATCCTGCTTCAGGTCTCAGTGATTGTCATGGCAATAGGCAAATTGTTTAATTTCTTAGAATCCATTCTTTCATCTTTAAAAGGGCAATAAGAACCACCTTCTTACTGCACAGGTTTTGAAACCACACCTTTGGTTCCATTTTGGCTTTGCTATTTCCTAGCTATAAGCCCTTGAGATAAACTTTACTTCTCTGTTCCTGAGCTTTGTCATCTGCAAAGTGGGGGTGATGATACCACTAACTTCATAAGGGTTGTAAGGATTAAGTGAAGAAATAATGTAAAGTCCTTGTAACAATGCCCGGCACACAGCAAGTACTCAACAAATATTATATATCATTATTACCTCTCAGGGTCATTCTGAGGATTACCCAGGAAAACATATATAAAGTGATTAGAACAGTATGTGAATCTTGTCAATCCCTACCACCTTAAAAATACTTTTTTCATCCTGAATCACTAACTATTCCTTTCTTCATTTCTCCTGAATTTTCCCACAATGTACTTCTCCAAGATGTAGATCACACACATTGTCTCCATTTCCCCACTTCCATTCACCTCTCAGCTCAATGCGATCCAGTATAGGCCCTCTTCATCACTCAGAAACATGGAAATTGTCCTATTAATGCTGCCGGAACTCACCGAACAAATCCAGAGGCAGCATCTGAATCTTTATCTGGCTTGGCCTGCCTGTAGCATTTGAAACTGATGTGTACTGCATCCTTCTTGAAGCCCTCCTCTCCCCTGGGTTTCACGTCATCACTTTCTGCTAGTCCTCCTGCCATCTTGCATGCAGGACCTTTGTAGCCTGCTTTACAACTATTGCCTTCCCTCTTCTTTAAACATCAGTCTTCTCCTGGGCTCTGCCTTTGCTACTCTTTATTCCGCCTATTCTTGGCTTCAACTTCTACCTCTGTGGTGAGAGTTCCACATTTATAGCTTTAGCTCAGTTTCCTTCTCTGAGACCTAACAAATGTAATGGACAAACCCATCCAATTGGATGTCCTGAAGGCATCTTAAACACAAAGTGTTTAAAATGAATACACCAGCTCACCTATCCTTGACTCTTAATAAGTCTCTTCTCTGTGTTCTTTCCCTGTATTGGTGAATGATACTCTTGTCTTTCAAATGTTCAAGCCAGAAATCTAGGAGTAATCATAGTTTTTTCCCCTTTGTTTTTTATACTACTGCACCCCATCAATCCTTAAGCCTAAGAAGTATGCTTTTAAAATATCTCCTCCAACCCTTCTCTACTGCCTCTCATCTGAACATGGCTCTCCTGTGTTATTATAATAGTCTCCTTGCATTGTAGCTACAGCTACACAAATTATTGTGTGGACTCCTGAATATTTCACACGTACTCATGACTCTGAGTCCTGGATGATGCCTATGCCTGCCTGGAATGGCTCCTTCCCATTAGTTTGAAAAATAGAATTAAAATCCTCTCTAGCTTTCCCTGATGTCCCCAGCACATTTAGTTGCTACCCATGGGATTTGTATACATTTCCATTGTGGTGATATCTAATTTTACCATAACTGTTTATTTGGCTGTCCATCTGTACATTACTATGAACCTCTTAAAAGTGAAGGCAAGCCTTTTCATTTTTGTCATCTTAGTGCCAGGCACACCAAAACCTTTCCACCTGGATGTCCCACAAACATCTAAAATATGGCATGTTTGCTGAATGACTGACTGAATGAATTTGTTGAACAAATCTTTTCTATCTTCTGTATCCTGAGTGTGGGACAGAACTATCTTTCTCACTTTCAGTGACAAATATTTCATCACCTCTTGGTTGATAGAAATGCTAACTAACACTAACACATGTTAGTTCTCATCGGCCATTTATAACTTATAGTTTTCTCAGCCCCAGCCACCTATAAGAAGTGATAAATAAAATTTATTCAAGCTAGATTCATTGGAAAGATCATTGTTTGAATTAAAGCACAGCATTGATAGGAGTGCTTGGATGCACAGTTGGATTTGAACAGGATGTTGGTATTTCAGAGTATAGCTTTCTTTTTACCTGGCATGCATTTTAAAAGATCAATAAAAACAAATTGGATAATTATTTGCAGGTCACCTTTTTAAAGTTCTGTATACAAACACAAATACACACATATATCCAAATATACACACACATATTCATTCACAAATCTAAAAATATTTACTCAGCTACCATATTATCCAGCAATCCTACTTCTGGGTATTTATCCAGAAGAACTAAAATCGGGATCTCAAAGAGATATCTGCACTTCTATGTTTATCGCAGCATTTTTCCCAATAGCCAAGATGTAGAAACAACCTAAACGTTCATTGACTTGACAGATGATTGCAGATGAAGACAACGTGATGCAATGGAATACTATTCAGCTTTAAAAAAGAAGAACATTGGCCAGGCGTGGTGGCTCATGCCTGTAGTCCCAGCAGTTTGGGAGGCTGAGGCAGGTAGATAATGAGGTCAAGAGATTGAGACCATCCTGGCTAACATGGTGAAACCCGGTCTCTACTAAAATATAAAAAAAATTAGCTGGCCACGGTGGTGCGTGCCTGTGGTCCCAGCTACTCAGCAGACTGAGGCAGGGGAGGCAGGGGAATTTCTTAAACTCAGGCGGTGGAGGATGCTGTGAGCCAAGATTGTGCCACTGCACTACAGCCTGGGCAACAGAGCAGCAAGACTCTGTCAAAAAAAAAAAAAAAAAGCAATACCTGTAAGTGACAACATGGATGAACTTTGAGGACATTAAAACCAGACACAGAAAGATAAATACAACTTGATTCTATTTTTAATGAGGGATCTAAATAGTCAAATGCATAGATTCAGAATGGGATGGCTGTTGCCAGGGGCTGCAGAAAGGAAAAATGGGGAGTTACTAATTAACAGGCACAAAGTCTCAGCAAGGCAAGATGAATACTCTCTAGATATATGCTATACAATATTAAACCTATCATCAGCAATAATGCATTATGCACTTAAAATTTGTATGAAAATAGATTTCATGTTAAGTGTTCCTGTCACAAAGAAATAAAATACTTACTAAATATCGAAGGAAAAACTTCACATCTTCATCCAGTAGATGGTTTTTAGCTATTTCTACTGTCTGTTAGGTCACACTTAACGTAGAGAATGCTCTTTCTTTGTGTCTTGTGAAATTCATTCTAGCTCTACACTTTATAAAACTTTGTTATACCTGAGAAAAGGCACAAGGAATCCACTTTTTAATTCTTTTTTATGATTCAGTAATGATATACAATTTTTATTTTCATAAAATTCTTTGGGATTCAAAAAAATGAAGTAGTTTTGAATTGGAAATCTGAACTCTGGTACATGGAGCACTGGCTCGCTTCTTAAGCAAAAGAACCAATCAGTTAATAACAATGAAACATAAAGCTGTAAAGGGTGGAATATATTTCTCATTTCTGAGCTATCTGAAAAATGCCACAGTGCCAACTTTCATCATCTTTTCCATTATCATCTAAATGTGTATTTGAAATATGGCATCATAAATGAAATGGATGTTTTTAAGTTGTCTTGTTAGATTTTCACTGGTCATAAAGCTGGCCAATATTATTTTCTATTATCTTAGCAACCAATCAGAACTTTTTAAATACAAATCTTATACAACTCTTCAAAATTAATGTTATGTAACTAAATGCACCTGGTATGGTTAACTGTTAGCTTTTCCTATTCTTTATTACTCCATGAGTAATGAATCAATTATGACAGAGATGATGTCAATTTAGAATATTAGAAAGAATAAATAGAGGACCACTGAATTTAGTGAATGAATTAATTTTGCTAACATTAATTATGTGTAAAAGATGCATTACTCTAAATAATCAGAATTAAAACAAGCCCATGGTACAACATTTTTTTTTTTTTTAAGATGAGGTATTATTACACAAAGAAAAAGAAGCAGTTCTGAATTACGTATGGAATTAACCTTGGTTGGACTTGGGTAAGATAAAAGCTGGGAAATTAAGCTATAGTTAATCTTCTGGTAAATACATCTGAATTTAGATTGCAAATTGTTTAGAAGTTATTTGGTAACTTACAGGATAATTCTTGCAGGTAAATTATTTCCCCTAGGTCCTTGGCTAGGGGGTCATTCTGAGGTTAAAACAAATAAAACACTCCAAACCCCAAAAAACAGTTTTACTCACAACAAAAGAGAAGCACAAGAGCCCAATAATTTTAAAGAATAAAGCTAGATTTGCTTAGATGCAAATTTTTAAAATTCAGATTGTATAGGCACACTATGTTAAATATAAAATTAGCAAAGATAAGTCTCTGAATTGCAATAAACCAACTCAAAAAGAAACACGATGGCCCAGCTGGAGATAAAAGAGTCAGCCTAGTCTTTTCTCTCCATATTTTTATTAGCAGCAAGTATTGTGACAGAATCTACCACAGGGTGATCTGTGCTCTCCACACTGAGGACAGAAGTGAGATTGGCTACGTTGCACAACAAATTGTTTTCAACTTACTTGTTTCTGAACATGCTGCTGCAATAGGAGGGAAATTGGAATTCTTGTACATACTTTATAAGGAGTAACATATGACACTGCATTTTCCAGAAAATCAGAGTTAGACCTCAGATTTGGTCAAAGTACTTTTAATTGACTTTCCAGTGGGTATAGATCTCATCGAAGTGGTGATACTGTGATCCTGAGAATCTGCTCTGACCACTTGTTTAGTAGATATTGGGGTAGTAAACCACATAGAAGGTAGATTCTGTCACTCTCAAGATTTTCTCCTCCTTTTCCTCCGGGGTTATGGGACTACTCTTCATACTTCAAGAATGGCAAAATTACTGTAGAGAAAACTAATCATTCCTAATTTTTTTGACCACATAGCTCATTGATAATCTGGTAAGAGCTAACATCCTCTTATTATAGGAATCTAAAATGCCCAGAAAATTTTGCACAGAACTTCAAGAGGTTACTCAGCCCCTGAAATCCATCCATCGACCACCAAGACTCCTTAATTAAGATGTTTACTGTGACAACTGGGGGATCAGGTTCATACCTTACTCACCTCTGTCTGGGACATAACTTTTACCCCTGATCCAGAGTCTTCAGCATTGCCCCAGAGAGTCATCTTGCTTTACAGTGTCTTACTAGTGGAGCCACACCAAGTTACTCAGGCAGGATGTGTCACTGATAGCTCCTTAGTGCAGATATCAAGTTTCTGTTAAAATGCCCTGGTGGTAAAAGTTCACACTAAACACAGTACATCAAGAATACAAATGCGGCAAGTCTGGGGTGACAGAGTTTCTACATTGTTCTAGTTTCTGTCTCTCACTCGTCCCTGGTCTATAGTTAACTGTGCATAGTGACTGGCGAGGCAGACAGACCACACCCCCCGCTTGGCTCAGACTCTGTCCTCTACTCAGGTTCCTTCTCTTTTGTTTCTCTATGAGACAAATTCTTTAGGAATTGCTCTGAATGAACCTCCTGGAACTCTCTAAGATCCTAGCTCCATCTCCCCTTTGTGATGTCTTTGTTACTGAAGAGTAATTAATTGTTACCCGGTGTGGCATTTAAATTTTGTTAGTATTCTCTCGTTTCTGGTCATCCTCCTTCTGTAGCTAAGTCCTTAAGAGCAAGATGTCTACAGACACTACCCCATGGGGCTGAGAAAATGGATCAATTGAGAAACATTTTGATACTGGATTGAACTATTGAAGCATTAGACAGGTAGCAAGACTGAATCAAAATAATTTTAGGAACATTGGAGTAGGAAGGACATGCAGCTCCTCTGCATTTTTCAAACTTTTTGAAAGTGATGCATTGTAGTAAATCTTTTCCCCCATCACAGTAGAATATACAAAATAGCATAATAGAAACAAAATTTACCTGAAACAAAACTTACTGGTATTATATGTGCTGCACTCTATTTTCTATTCTGTTCCTTTTTTTTTCTTGAGACGGAATCTCGCTGTGTCACTCATGCTGGAGTGTTGTGGCACGATCTTGGCTCACTGCAACCTCCGCCTCCTGGATTCAAGTGATTCTCTTGCCTCAGCCTCCTGAGTAGCTGGGACTACAGGCCCATGCCACCCTACCCAGCTAATTTTTGCATTTTTAGTAGAGATGAGGTTTCACCATGTTGGCCAGGATGGCCTCAATCTCTTGACCTCATGATCCACCCACCTTAGCCTCCCAAAGTGTTGTGATTACAGGTGTGAGCCACTTTGCCCTGCCTGTTCCATTTTATATTAAAACAACAATAAACACTGTTTACTACCCATTACATTGATTTCATTACCCACTAATAGGTGACGACTTGTTTGCAAAACACTGTCTTATCCCATGGGATTGGATTAAACTTGAGAAGGAATTCTACCCTGCTTTGCAGTCTTCTCTTAAAATCCATAAAAAGGTGTATTTTTTCTATTTATTAATTTTCATAATATCCAAAGAGAATCCTTATAACAGTTCTGAACTGGGTTTTATATTAGGTTTCACAGATAACAAGTGGCGAAACTCCGTGCCATAACCAGTCTTAGCGTTCTAAACCGAGAGCTATTTCCACCTTATCATGCTGCAATTTATCATCTGATTTTTGCCTGTCTAGACTCCCCGTCTTGGTTGGAAGTGCACAAAAGCTAGGAGTGTATCTTAGCAATGCTAGGTACCCAGGAGTCACTTAATGAATGTATGATAAACAGAATGGAATAACACTCTTGGTCAAAAGCCATATCTTGCTTGACATGTTTTGGGTCATCTTTGTTCCAAAACCTCATATTATTCTTCATCATCATACTTCCTTTGTACTCTATGAGCTATTCATTAATGGGTTGGCACTGTAAACATTTTCAAAGCTTATAGGGAATTCTTCAATGAACACAGAGGAGCTGCTGAAAACTAAACACTCTTTGGTTCCTGCATCTCATTCAGTTTTTCTGAAAGCTCGAAGACAGAGTTTCAGAAAGGCCAGTAAAAGCCCCAAACAGGAGAGTTTTTGTTCTTGCTAGTTTTCCCAAACAGCTGGCTTCCCTAAGGCTGTAATTTGTAGGCCTGGTTTCTACCAGACTCTAAATCCGTAATCAATGATAACCTATCAAGCATATGCCCTAATTCATGTTACCTTGGGCTTTTTCTAGCCAAATCCAGTATCCCTGGGGAAATACCAAAATACATCTGTCCTATGGTAGATACCTTACGTCTGGGGAGGTTGGGGGTGGACAGCTAAATCTTGGTACTGAACAGGCACTGAGTAATTGTCTAATGAATGGATGAATGAGTGTATAGATAAATAAAGTGCAAATGCCTGCTATACACATGTAGGTATTCAGAATGTTTTATATGCACTTGTATGAGGCTCTTTACACTGATGAGCTAGGAAGGGAAAAGATGGCAATAACACAGTCCTGTGGGTACTTGGAAAGGGAAAGTCAGTTGGAGAGAGAAACTGAGGGGAGCAAAGGGAAGGTAAGAAAAGAGAAAAAGAAAGAATGAGAGGGAAACATCTGGCTGGGAAAGCAGGAAGGCCAGCAGCTCTGAATGTGGATCACAATCTTAGTTAGTTGTCTTTATCTTACTGGATACTTTGTTGAACTCAAAGTACATGTTTCTTATGGTAGAAGTTCCCTTGTTTATATATTCTTCCTGACCCAGGTTTGAAAGTCCTGCCTAGCCATCTCAGTAGGCTTTTCCTAGCAGATATCCTTCTGAGCTGAGGTAAGGAAAGGGGAAGCTCTGCCCTGGTGGTTCCTGGATTTACAGTTCCTGAGGAAGAGCTGACAAATAGAGGAAGTCTTCCCTAAAATCAAATCAAACAGAACCTTCTGGGCAAGAGGAAAACAGGTGATGTTGCAATGATGGGGCTCACCTTTTCACCTCGTGTTTGATGAAGTTTTGAGAAAAGAACCACATTCTTTCCAAAAGTAAGGTCAGAAGTCTTTCCACATTTTGGTTTCTCAATTCAGTACCCATAATGTCAAATAAAATGAAGGCCCTTGCCCTAAGTGAAGTCATCAGCAAATATCTCTTTGCTCTCCTGGGTATTGTGTTCTCTCACAACATATTTTGGAATTATCACTTCATACTGAAACAAGGGTTTGATCTTTCCATGAGCTGTATGGCAATGGAATTAAGGCCAGGGGCTCTGAGGGCAGATGAGAAGACTGGTGCCACTCATATGCCCTGGAGAAGCAGTGAGATGAAGAGCACGGCCTCTGGAGCCAGAGTATCTGGATCTAAAATTGGCTCTGCCAACAGGTATGTAAGTCACATACCTTTTTTACATGCATATGAAAATGGAATAAAAATCTTATCTATAGGAATAAATAAGTCAATAGAAGTGAGGCACTTAAAACAGTGTCTGCATATAGCAGGCATTCAGTGAGGGGCTAGCTATTGGGATGTGAGAACAGAAATAGTCATTTGCTCAATCCCAAGTTGATTTTGGTAGTTTGTTTACTATAATAAGGACCAGTGATTTCAAGAATCCTAGAATGTTAGAACTGGAAGGAATGTTCATTTTATGGCTATGAAAGTGAGGCCCAGAGGGAGTGGAGTCTTCCAAGGTCATGCAGCTACCTGGTGGCAGGCTCAAGACCAAACCCCAGGCTTTCCGATTCTAGATCAGTCTCCACTCTACCACCCTCCTTCCTTGGAGGAGGATGTCCAGGACTAAGAAAGTGCTGTTAGGGCAACGGTAACAACGGGAACTGTAGTAGCCCCTCCAAGGGCTTCCTTGTCACTACAAAGATAATCTTAAACTAGTTCATTCATTCATTCATTCACTCAGCACTTATTTTAAGCTATTCTCAAACAGTTCAGAAAAGCAAAACACAGTTCTCATTCTTAAAGGGCTTCTATTGAAATTAGAGCAATAAGATATGGAGATAAAATTATACAACAATACAATCATGTATATTAAGTGAAAAATATTAGACAGCTTAGATATATTCAATCTAATCAGTTGCCACTAAAAGAGTTTACAGTAAGGTTAGTAACTTTATGAACGCTAAAATAAATGAAGCCAAGCAAGCAAGGAAAAATATATGCAAAGCAGTTTGGAGGTTCAATAAGAAAAAAAAAAGACACTTGGCTAGAAGGATCAGGAAAGTCTTCATGGAGTAAGAGTAAGTGATGTTAGATATGGACCCTGAAATATGTTTAGGTAACAGAATTAGAATGTGACCTTTTTCTCTCTCCTACACAAATAATTACTTTGTAAATATAAATATATACAAATGTGTACATATATACGTACAAAGAAAACAAATACAGTTCTAGATAAATTTTCTATGGAATGTCAAAGACAAGTAAAACATAAATGAAACCAAAAGGCAAGAGCTTCCAGAACTTCCACCCTTACTCTGTGCAAGGCGATTGAAGAATAAGAGGGCTTGTTTCAAGAATTATCATCACATATGATCTCCTAGTTCATATATAACAGCAGTTCCCAACCTTTTTGACACCAGGGTCTGGTTTTGTGGAACACAATTCTTCCACAGTTGGGGATCGGGTGGTGGGAGTGAGATGGGGTTGGCAGTGCGGGGATGATAGTTTCAGAATTAAACTGTTCCACCTCCGATCATTAGGCATTAGATTCTCATAAGGAGTCCACAACCTAGATCCCTAGCATGCACAGTTCACAGTGGGGTTCATGCTCCTATGAGAATCTAATGCCGCTGCTGATCTGGTATGAGGCACCGTTCAGGCCAAAATGCTGACTTGCCTGCCACTTACCTCCTGCTGTGTGGCCCACTTCCTAACAATCAGAGATTGGTACTCCTCTGTGGCCCTGGGCTTGGGGACCCCTGGTCTATACAATACATGACAAGTCAGTCCCCACAAGGAAGAAGAATGGTCATGATCAGATTTGGAGAGACAAGCTGATAGACTGGATTTCTACTGCTACTGTACCTGTATATCAGTGGGGGTCTTAAGTATATTATGGGATAGTGCTGTAGAAGGACAGTCAGAACCATTGAAGGACTCCAGGGTAGATAGGGAAGTGGGAGTATAAATGCAGAGGAAGAGATTTGTTCTATAACTGCAGACTGTTTTCCGAAACAGCTACACCATTTTACATTCCCATCAGCAATGAAGGAGGTTTCCAGCTTCTCTACATCCATATTTTCTGTCTTTTTGATTACAGTCATTCTAGTGAATATGAATTAATATCTCATTGTGATTTCAATTTGCATTTTCCTGATGGTTAATGATGTCAAACGTCTTTTGGAGTGCTTATAGGTAATTTATAAATCTTCTTTGGAGAAATGTCTGTTTACATCCTTTGTCCAGTTTTAAATTGGGTTATTTGTCATTTCATCCTTGAGTTGAAAGAATTCTTTATTATGGCTGCAAGTCTTTTACCAGATATATGATTTGCAAATATTTTCTTCCATTCTTTGGTTTGCCTTTTTACTTTCTTGATGGTATGTTTTGAAGCAAAAATGTTTTATAATTTTAATGAAGTCCAGAGTATGCCATTTTTTCTTTTGTCACTTATGCTTTGATTGTCATTTTTAGGAAACCACTAAGAAACCAAGATTACATAGATTTACTCCTATATTTTTTCCCAAAAGCTTTATAGTTTTAACTTTTACATGAAGGTCTATGATCCATTTTGAGTCTTTTTTTTTTTTTTTTTTTTTTTGGTCTGGTATGAGAAAGTGGTCCAACTTTATTTTTAAAGAAATAAATAAATTTTACTTTTTAGAAATTTTAGATTTACAGAAAAATTGAGAGGATAGTACAAAGAGTTCCCAGATACTCCACACGTGATTTCCACTGTTAGTATGGCATATTGTTACAATTAATGAACCCACATTGATAATTATTAACTGAAGTCCATAATTTATTCAGATTTTCTTAATTTTTACATAAACTGCTTTCTTTTTTTTCTATTCTGGGATCTCATTAAGGATACCACACTACATTTGGTCATCATGTCGCCCTAGGTTTCCTTTGGCTATGACAATTTCTCTGACTTTTCTTGCTTTTAATAACCTCAACAGTTTTGAGGAGTAGAGGTCAGGTATATTGCAAATTTATATTGTAAAATGTCCTTCTATTGGGATTTAACTGATGTTTTTATCATGATTAGAGTAGGGATATATACCTTTAGAGTGAGCTAGGGATATGTGTTTTGCAAATATTTTCTCCCAGTTTGTGAGTGGTCCTTCATTCTCTTAAAAGTGTCTTTTGCAGAGAAGAAAACTTTAATTTTAATAAAGTCCAATCTATCATTTTCTTCTGTATTTTTTAGAAGTTTCATAGTTTTGTGTTTTACATTTATGTTTAATCCATATTGAGTTAATTTTTAAAAAACGTTTAAGATCTATGTCTTGTTTTATTTTATTTATTTTTTAAAGATGGAGTCTCTCTCTGTTGCGCAGGCTGGAGTGCAGTGGCACAATCTCAGCTCACTGCAACCTCTGTCTCTTGGGTTCAAGATATTCTACTGCCTTAGCCTCCCAAGGAGTTGGAATTATAGGCACTCACCACCACGCCTAGCTAATTTTGGTATTTTTAGTAGAGATGGGGTTTCACCAGGTTGACTAGGCTGGTCTCAAACTCCTGACTTTAAGTGATCTGCCTGCCTCATCCTCCCAAATTGCTGGGGTTACAGGCATGAGCCACTGCGCCCAGCCTATGTCTTGTTTTATATTTTTACATATATACTTCCAATTGTTTCTTCACATTTGTTGAAAGGATGATTCTCCATGGAATTGCCTTTGCTCCTTTGTCACAGAAGACTTGACTATTTGTATGGGTTTATTTCCTGGCTCTGTATGCCATTCCAGTAATTTATTTGTCTATCCTTTCTCTAGTGCCATACAGCTTTAATTGCTGTAGCATCATAATAAGTCTTGAAGCTGGGAAATTTCAGTCCTTTGACTTTATTCTTCTTTAATATTGTGTTGGGTATTCAGGGTCTTTTGCCTTTTCGTATAAACTTTAGAGTCAGTTTGTTTGTACCCGTAATGTAGCTTGCTGTGATTTTGATTGGGTTAATGCTGAATCTCTAAATCAATTTATGAAAAACTGACAATATTAAGTATGTCAATCCATAATTATGTGCTATCTCTGTATTCATTTAGATCCTTGATATTTTTAAATCAGAATTTTGTAGTTTTCTACATAGTGACCCTATACATATTAGATTTATTTCATTTTCCAGTGTTATTATAAATAGCATTTTATTGGTATGTAGGAAAGCCATTGGCTTTTGTGTATCAGTCATGTAACCTGCAAACTTTATATAATCACTTTTTCATTCCAGGAATTTTTTTGGTGAGCATGCAGATAGATTTTTTTTCTTCCCAATTTGTACATTTTACATTTCTGTCTAATCACACTAGCTAGGACTTTTAGTACAATGCTGAGTAGGAATAGTGAGAGAGAAACATTCTTGCTGTGTACACAATTTTACGGGACAAACATTCAGTTATTTGGTATGATGTTAGCATACTTTTTTTTTTCTTTTAGTAGATGTCCTTTTTCAAGTTGAAGAAGTTCATCTTCATTTTTAGTTTGTTGAGAGTTTTTATCAAGAATTGGTTTTGGATTTTGTTAAGTGCTTTCTTTGCGTTAATCGATATCACGATTTTTCTTCTTTAGCTAGTTGAAATGCTAGGCTATATTCAGTATTGCGATGGGTTACATTGATTTGAATGTTGAACTGGATTTGAATATCTGGAATAAATCACACTTGCTCATCTTTTGAAATTTTTTATACATTGTTGAATTTGATTTGCTAATATTTTTAAAGGGTTTTTGCTTCTATGCTCATGAGAGATATTGGTCTGTAATTTTCCTTTCTGAATGTCTTTATTTTAGAGCCTTATTGATGAGCTTGTAAAAGCAGGGAAAGGAAGCATTCTATAATCTTATGGTTAAATATCAGTGTTTTAGTGTGCCTGGGTCCCTGGCATGGGAATTTCACAAGTTTTTCATAGCTCCCCTCACTTTGGTAATAGGGAACTGGCGGCAAGAATATGTACTTTCCCCAGGTAGGATAAGGCTCTGGTAAATCTTTTCCCTGCAAAGTAGGCCTTGGTTATGGAGCATGCTCCAGACTTACTTCATAATGGGAACTTTTTTTCTACCGCCTGCTAGAGCCATGAGAGTTTTCTTAGCTCTCACTATGAAAACCTGGTGGGGTTCCTAGAGGTAAAGCCCATGAATGTAAAGTGCTTCTTTGTATGACTGAGGCCTCCACGGGTTCCTCACTCTCAGGCTAGTCCACACTCAGTCTCCAGCAATTTGTCAAAGTTACCATTTTAATTTTCCTATCAATTTCTGGGACTAGTGATTCCTTCTCCAGGTAAGCAGATCTCAGTGACTCTCCGATTCAACTATTTGTCCAGATTTTGGAATGAGTGTTTGCCCTGAAACCTCAGTTCCCTGAAGGAGCCAAGCAAAGTGATTGACTTTTAGTTTGTTCATTTTATTTTTTCTTTTTGTAAGATTGGGAGTGATGTCTTCCAAGCTCTTTACATGCAGGGCTGAAACTTAAAGTTCCAATTTCATTATTTGCATTTGAATATTCAATTGTACCAGCATCATTTGTTGAAAAGATCCTTCTTTCCCCATTGAATCCTGTGACACTCTTGTCAAAAATCATTTAACCATAAATGTGAGGGTTTATCTCTGGACTCTTAATTTTATCCTGTTGATTTATATGTCTACTCTTTTGCCAATACTATACTGTCTTGATTATGATAGCTTTGTAGTAAGTTTTTAAATCAGGCACTGTGAGTTCTGTAACTCCATTGTTCTTTTTTCAGGATTGACTATTCTGGTTTCTTTGCATTTCTATATGATTTTAAGATCAGCTTTAAAATTTCTGCAAAAAAGCCAGATGAAATTTTAAAGTAGATTCCCTAGAATCTCCAGATCAGTTTGGAAAGTTTGGCTATATTGACGGTATTAAATCTTGATCATTCCATTTATTTAGGCTGCTTTAATTTCTTTCAAAGATGCTTCAGAATTTTCAATGTACAAATATTATACTTCTTTTGGTAAATTTATTTCTACATATTTTATCCTTTTAGTGCTATTGCAAATAAAAATTTTAAAATTTCATTTTTAGATTTCCCATTGTTAGTGTCTAGAAATAAAATTGATTTTTGTATATTGATCTCCCATCCTACAATCTTGCAAAACTTACTTATTAGTTTTTAAATATTTTTTTTCAGGTTTTTAATGGTTTTGGGTATTTAAGGTGATCAGTTAAACCTTCTCTGGTTCAATAAAAGTGAATTTAAAAATGTCCACAAGATTTATCAATTGAATCTATTATTATACTAAAAAATACTCTAGGTAAAGTTTGGTGATAAAATGGGCAGTAGCAGAATGAGTTATGGAGTTGAGAGAGGATATTTTTGTCATAGGCCCAGCATGAGGGTGTTTATAGGCTGAAGAGAAGAAGCTAGTGGGAAAAAAGACTTGTTATTAGAGAAAAGAAGGAAATGGTAAATCAAGTGGCAAAGGAATCAGAGGGAAGTACGTTAGGTGTAGCTACTGGTTCTGAAATACCTTAAGGTTTACCTTGTCTTCCTAGATGTTAGGGAATGAATCCAGGGTATAGATATGAATGAACATGTGGGCTGGAATGTACAATAAAAAAGCTGACAGATAGCAAGATGCTGGTGGGGAGTATGCTTGACGACTTCAATTTCTCCTTGACACAGGAGTCCAGGGGATCTGCTGAAGGGAGGGGTTTTGAGAAGAGTAGTAACGTTTGGAATAATTATTTAGACAACAATTTGGAATTTAAGAATTAAAGTTATTTTTTAAATAGAAAATCTTTCTAATAAAAAAATCTCTAAAGTCTTTTAATAGAATTATATTTTAAAAGGATAGAAAATTCTCTAAAGTCTTTTTAATAGAAAGAATTCTATCAAGAAGAATAGAAAATTCTCTAAAGCCTTTTTAATAAAAAATTCTCCGAATTGCCAAGGCAACTGAAATCAGACCAGATGGAGGCAGATGTATATAAGATCCCTAGTGTGTTTCCATCTTCTGGATGTTTTGCCAAAAAAGTCTAAGAAAAATTTGAGTTAAGCATTATGTGAACTATCCTGCAACCAAGACCCAGTTGGCTTTGATCCCCATCACCCCAACCCCTTTCCTGAATTCTTTATTGTCTCTGAAATAGATCTATGAAGAAATGGTTTCTTTCTAAACCTCTGTTGAGGATAATAAACCTGCTACATGCCTGACAGGGTGATCATGTTTCTGCCTCAGGCTTAAAAAGAAAACCCTGGAATATATCCTCTGATGTAAAAATTAAATCCCAGCTTAAACATAAAATCCTGGAATCTATCCCTTAACATCTGCTCCAACAGAAACCAAAGTCTGAGCTAGTATTTTTTTCCTTCCCCAGGCTTGTGCTTATGTATGTAGAAGTGTTACCAACTGAATGTTTGTTCCTCCCCCAAAAGTCATGTATTGAAGTCCTAACCTCCAATGTGATAATATTTGGATATGGGGCCTTTGGGTGACAGTTAAAGTTAGATGAGATTGTGAGGGTGGGGTGCTCATGATGAAATTAGTGCCGTTATGAAAAGAGATGAGAGAGCTTGTTCTTTCTCCCTCCATCCTTGCAAAAGAGGTCACGTGAACACATAATAAGAAGATAGCCATGTGCAAGCCAGGAATAGAGCCCTCATTAGAACTTGACCCTGCCAGCATCTTGATCTTAGACTTTTAGCCTCCAGATCATGAGAAAATAAATGTCTCTTATTTGAACCACCCAACTCATGATATTTTGTTATGGCAGCCCAAGCAGATTAAGACATATTTTGGTACTGAGAAGTAGGGTGCTGCTGTAACCAATACCTAAACATGTGGAAGCAGCTTTGAAACCTGGCAATGGGTAATGGGTAAAGGCCAGAAGAGTTTTGAGTTGCATGCTAGAAATATAAACGTTAAAGGTGGTTCTGGCATGGAAATAAGGAACATGTTATTGGAAACCAAAAGAAAGGCAACTCTTTTTATAAAGTGGCAAAGTACTTTGCTAAACTATGTTCTGATGTTTTGTGTGAGGTAAAACTTGTAAGCAATGAAATCGAATATTTAGCTGAGGAGATTTCTAAGCAAAGCATTTGAAGAAACAGCTTAGTTTATTCTGGCTGCTTATAATAAAATGCAAAAGGAGAAATGTGAATTGAGGAAGGAATTTCTAAGCAAAAAGATTTGAAAAAATTCTCAACCTATCATTATTGTAAAGAATAAGAAAGCTTCTTCTTAAAACACCAAGAGTGTGGCTAAACAACCATTTGAAAAAGAGATCATGGGTACAACTCATGGACTTAATCAGCCACCTCAACAGTGGCTGGGAATAGGGATTGGATTATGCCATCAGAGATACTGCCAGTTAAAAGTAAAGGAGACAGAGAAGGTAGTAGAGAATGGAGGAAGGCTGTCAGACATTTTGGATTTTACAGGATGGAACCATAGAGTATTTGGCTTTGAACATGTGCTACCTTTCATGAACATGGAAGGAAACTAAAGATGATTCAGAGATCCCTAGGCCTGCCACTCTCACCATGGTCCAGGACTTGTGGGCCAGGCTGCCTTCACCTTGGTTTCAAAGGCTAGTACTGTGCTTTTCTGAAGCTAGGACCCACAGGTTCACCCTTTCCCTGCTGCTCTCCCAAGGAGGAAGATAGTGGTACCAGCTCGAGGCTCAGGATAACATCACGCATTACAGTGCTGGAGGTTGTTGTGGAGGGTAGCCTCCACTAAGACAAGTGAAATATTGAGATCAGCCGATAAGTGGCTGAGTTGATATTTGAACATGGTCTCTGATTACAAACCTGTGTTTTTCCTTGGGCATAATTTTTCTCCATTAGGGAGAATTCTTCAACAATGACGACAATGGCAGCTCTCCTCTTGTCATTCAATATAGAACACGTTTGGATCCTAAATTTCTTTTAGTAAAATGATTATGATAATAACAATTAAAAAAAACTAGGCAGGAGAATCACTTGCACCTGGGAGCTGGAGGTAGCAGTGGGCCAATACCGCGCCATTGCACTCCAGCCTGGGTAATGAGAGTGAAACTCGGTTTCAAACAAACAAACAAACACTAAACATGTTTTCTCAAAGGTATAGAATGTTAAGAGAGAGATATTTAGTTGCTTGACATTTTCTTGTCATAGCTTTTATTCCCCAAATCTGACACATTACAAGAGACTTCTAACTGGCTTCAAGGATCTCCTTAGCCTGACTGATCCTAAACTCATCATAAGAGACGTCGCCCAAAACAATTATGACTGTGTCATTCTTTTAATTAAGTTCAGAGTACCCAATGGTTACCCACTGACTATAGGCAAGATTCGCCATCATAAATGTTATTTTGTGCTCATTATAAATGCTATTTTGTGCTCATTATCCAGGAGAGGGTTGTAAGATACCAGAGGGATTCTTGAGGACTTGTTCCTTTTAGTGTAAGGTTAAGGGATTAATTGAACACTGAATAATTTCTGAGGTCTGGCTCAAACTAAAGTTTTCAAGGCCCTATACCAATAGGCTTCAAATTATCTCCTAAGACTCATCTTCTCTAACTTCTTGATATAAACCTATCTTTATTTTTAATGTACTTATAATTTTTGCCATTAGAAATGTATTTTGATACCAGTTCAGAATGCATAAAGCTTGATATTTAAGAGCTCAAGATCAATGAAGCCTTTTTCTTCTGCTTCAATGAATTTATTAATTCAGCTCTTCATGTTTCATAAATTGTCATTGATTTAGTAATTTGATGAAAACATTTATATACAAATATCCCATTAAAATGTAAAGCCTATAGTCACCAAGAAGTTTACTCAGCCATAGATATAGTCTTAGAATAAAATACCCTGAATACACACAAATGAATAAGAAGATATGAGTATAATAGAGAAGCACTTATACTGGAAGAATTTGATTATATATGCCCCTAGAGATAAAATTTTATTAGAATCACCTTCTCTCCATCCTGTTTTATTTCAAAGACCTTTCATATAGTACATTGCTTTTATGTTTAGAGTCTATGCCTAAATTTAGCTCCATTATCCTGTTAGTTACTTTACTATTTATTTGTTTAAAAAAAGATTTGAAATGCTGAAATACAATAAACCATTGCAAAGCTTCACAAAGCTCTAAACTCTCCTGGACTCTTTATTAACTGAGTTATGCTAGGTAGCTTCCTTCTATGTAGCTATTCTTTTTAACAACAGCATTTTAAAATCATTTTGTCATTCCAAAAGAAATTTGTCTATAAAGAGGGCAGCCTCATCAGAGGATAATGAACATAGTATTTTATTTATGATTAAGATCATCATGTATCTTTTCCCGTTCTTTCAGTACCATTTATTGGGCAGACATTGACCAAAGTTGACTACACAGACTCTATATAGGACAGGAGTGCATTCATTTTCATTCATTCCAAAATAATTTGAAACTCCAATTTTGTTATTTCCTTAAGCAATGAATCATTTAGAAGTGATTTAAAATATCTAGCTGTCTTGGTTCAGTTTTAAAAAATTCTAATTATAACATACTGTGGTTAGATAAGTGTTTTGTGTATGTATGTATATACGTATATTTATTTAAAATTTTGTTGTAATTTCCTTTGTGGCTTCTGTATGGGCATTTTTTTGTAAATGTTATCTAAGTAAATAAACAAATTGTGTATTCTTGCTTAAGTGTAAGTTCTCTGTGTATTTATTGGCATAAGCTTATTAATTTTATTATTTACTCTACAGTTTTATTCTTAGTATATTGAAGTAGGAGACTGTAACAGACCACAATGATGTGATGTGTATTTGTTAATTTTCTTTTGTGATTTTATCAACTTTTTAGGTATTTCAAAAAGATATTGAGGCATTTTAGGTTCATGATCATTATACTTTCCTGGTAAATTATTTGACAACGTGAAATGTCCTTTTCGATACTTTTAATGGTTTTGGCTTTCAATTCTATGTGTCTGATAGTGATGTTGCTGTTCCCAGCCTGCTGTTAGTACCTGCCAGGTGTAGGCTTTCAAACTTGGAATCATTATGATTTTGGCTCCCTCCAGTAAGCAGCACTTAGCTGAATTCTTAAAAATCCAACCTGATATTTTACCTTTTATGAAACAAATTTACCCCATTCATATTTATGTTTTTTTGTTTTTGTTTTTGTTTTGTTGAGACAGTTTCTTTGTTGCCAGGCTGGAGTGCAGTGGTGTGATCTTGGCTCACTGCAGCCTCTGCCTCCTGGATTCAAACCATATTTGTAGTTATTAAAAAATATATTTAAACCTTCTCCTGCCATCTTATTTTGTATTTTCAGTTTACCTTCCTTTCTTTTATGTTTTCTTGTTTCCCCTCCCAGCCTTTTCAAGCATTAATAAAATTTTATTTGTTCTACTTTTCATGTACTATTTTGAAAACTATGAAAACTATATTATATCTTTATTCTTACAGTGGTTATATTAACTTTTTAATCACAAGTGGTTGAATTTATGTTTTCTAATAATATCTGTAATTACTGTCCATTGTCCCCTTTTGATGAGACTTAGAATGCTTTTATTTTCCTAAATTCTTCATCAGCACCTCCACTTCCATCTTCCACATCCCACGTTGAAATAACGTGGAGTTTTGGCACAGAGAGTTTGTTAAATATACTTTTGCAATTATATTTCACAGAAAAATAGCTTTTTGGCTTTCTTTGCTAACCACTGCATCTCCTTGTGAGGTCCTGGGTTCATTTTCTTTTTATATTCTCTAATAGTTCTTTCAGCTTTCAGAGAGATTCTGCTGTGTTACTAAAACTCTGAATCCCTGGATGTTTGAAAAACATCTTATTTCTTCCTCACATATTAATGATATTTTGGCTGAAAATAGAAATTTAGATTTGAACTTCTTTTTCTGCAGCAAACTGAAGGTATTGCCCCAATGTCTTTTTTTCATCCAATATTATCCATGAAAAATCTATGCCAAATTTGATTAGAATTACATTAAGCAGTGTTTTTTTCATGCTCTCTGAAAGTTTCAATAGTTTGTCTTTATACTTGTAGCTTTTAACATATTGACTATATCCTTAATGCTCTGAACTTTCATTATATTTGTACAGATTTTGTTTTTGTGATGTGTTTGTTTAAATCCTGCCCTGTGGGTGGTGGACCCTTTCCATTTCAGGATTTATATTTTTCTTCACTTATAAGAAATTCAATCCTATTATTTCTTCATATTTCACCTCCATTTTCTTTATTATCTATTAGCTAGAAGTTATGACTTACAGAACTCTCTTCTATGTCTTTTAAGTTTTCCAGCTTTTTATCACCTTGTGCGACATTCCTATGTCTGCCTTCTAGATACCAAATTTCCTTTTCAGCTGTTCCAATTTTTCTATTTCCATCTACTGAATTTTTATTTTAATAATTACATTAAAAAATTTCCAGAGTTTGACTTTGGTTTATCACAGATAGTTCCTTATTTGTTATTTTGATGTCATACTATATTTGAAGACATTAATTAAATTCTTAAGAAAAGTCCTTTTCTTATCTTCTATTAAATTTTTCATAGATGTAATTTTAGTTGGGCTGTTATATATATTTTTTATGGAGGCTACATGCTAAATGTTGTTGATTCTTGACTGTGGGCTCATCTTGGTGGTTTGAGTTCCCTGCTAGACTCCTTACACTTCCACTCCTACAACCAGCCTTAGGAGAGGTATAGAAATAGCTTTTGAGGTTTGTGCTCCTCACTGTTTTCAGTGAGAGTAAGGGAAAGTTGGGATGGATGCTGGGGTGGCCAGTATTCTGTGCTTAGTCATTCCTTTTGTGTATTGCTGGCTCTGCACCTCATTCTTAGGCTGAAACCAGTAGAGAGGTAAAGAGTGGGATGTACATGGCGTGACAAGTGTAGATGCCTCAATTCATTTTCTTATCATTTGCATTAGCTTCCACCTCCTGTCTAGTGCTACATTCTACTACCTCTAAGCATGGGTACCCTTGGTGATGCTCCTGTCTTCCATGGTAGGACTTTCTATAAGTCTCCAGTATAAATTCCAGGCTACAATTACTCTTTGCAAACTCAGCCTGTGTACTTTTGGACTTTCAGGGTTTTCTTACCATTTTGATTAGCCAAAAATCTCTCTTTGAATTTAGAGAATAAGCAGTATATTCATATACTTAAAAAATAACTTAAGGCTTAGAGCAGAAGGATGGAGGCTTAGAAAGAAGAGGATATCATCATGCAGTTAGTGTTTCATCTTGAAAGTAAAAGCGTCCACTTATATTTTGGGTTGTTTCACTTTTTTATTGATATTAGTGATACTAAGCCATTGTTACCTACTTCATAAATATTTGTTACATGTGCCTTTTAATTTTGTTTCGGGTATCTTGAGAGATACAGACATTTTACATTTTAATGAGGACAAATATGTTCATTTTTTACTTTAAGACTTCTGGCACCTACTCTAAAATTGACCACATAATTGGAAGTAAATCACTCCTCAGCAAATGCAAAAGAATGGAAATCATAACAAACAGCCTCTCAGACCACAGTGCAATCAAATTAGAACTCAGGATTAAGAAACTCACTCAGAACTGCACAACTTCATGGAAACTGAACATCTGGCTCCTGAATGCCAACTAGATAAACAATGAAATGAAGGCAGGAATAAAGATGTTCTTCGAAACCAGCAAGAACGAAGACACAATGTACCAGAATCTCTGGGATACATTTAAAGCAGTGTCTAGAGGAAAATTTATAGCAATAAATGCCCACATGAGAAGCTAGGAAAGATCTAAAATCGGCACCCTATCATCGAAAATAAAGGAGCTAGAGGAGCAAGATCAAAAACCTCAAAAGCTAGCAGAATACAAGAAATAACTAAGATCAGAGCGGAACTGAAGGAGATAGAGACAAAAAATCCTTCAAAAAATCAATAAATCCAGGAGCTGGTTTTTTGAGAAGATCAACAAAATAGACCACTAGCCAGATTAATAAAAAACAGAGAAGAATCAAATAGATGCAATAATAAACAATAAAGGGGATATCACCATCAATTCTACAGAAATACAAACTACAATCAGAGATTACTACAAACAACTCTATGCACATAAACCAGTAAACCTGGAAGAAATGGATAAATTCCTGGACCCTTGCACCCTCCCAAGCCTAAACCAGGAAGAAGTTGAAACCCTGAATAGACCAATAACAGGGGCTGAAGTTGAGGCAGCAATTTATAGCCTATCAACCAAAAAATCCCAGGTCCAGATGGGTTCACAGCCGAATTCTACCAGACATACAAAGAGGAGCTAGTACCACTCCTTCTGAAACTATTCCAAACAATACAAAAAGAGGCAATTCTTCCCAAATCATTTTATGAGACCAATATCATCCATACCAAAACCTGTCAGAGACTCAACTAAAATAGAATACTTCAGGCCAATATCCATGATGAACATTGATGCAGAAATCCTCAATAAAATACTGGCAAACTGAATGCAACAGCACATCAAAAAGCTTATCCATCATGATCAACTAGGCTTCATCCCGGGGATGCAAGGCTGGTTCAACATACGCAAGTCTATCAACATAATCCACCACATAAACAGAACCAAATACAAAACCCACATGGCTATCTCAATAGATGCAGAGAAGGCCTTCGACAAAATTCAACAGCTCTTTATGCTAAAAATTCTCAATAAACTAGGTATCAATGGAATGTATCTTAAAATAATAAAAGCTATCTACAACAAACTCACAGCCAATATCATACTGAATGGGCAAAAACTGGAAGCATTCCCTTTGAAATCTGGCACTAGACAAGGATGCCCTCTCTCACCACTCCTATTCAATATAGTATTGGAAGTTCTAGCCAGAGCAATCAGGCAAGAAAAAGAAATAAAGGGTATTCAATTAGGAAAGGAGGAAGTCAGATTATCTCTATTTGTAGACGACATGATTATATATTTAGAAGACCCCATCATCTCATCCCGAAATCTACTGAAACTGATAAGCAACTTCAGCAAAGTCTCAGGATACAAAATCATTGTGCAGAAATCACAAGCATTCCCATACACCAATAACAGACTAACAAAGAGCCAAATCAAGAGCGAACTCCCATTCACAATTGATACAAAGAGAATAAAATACCTAGGAATACAACTAACAAAGGATATAAAGAACCTCTTCAAGGAGAACTACAAACCGCTGCTCAAGGAAATAAGAGAGGACACAAACAGATGGAAAAACATTCCATGCTCATGGTTAGGAAGGATCAATATCTCAAAAATGGCCATACTGCCCAAAGTAATTTATAGATTCAGTGCTATCCCCATCAAGCTACCAGTGACCCTCTTCATAGAACTGGAAAAAAACACCTTAAACTTTATATGGAACCAAAAGAGAGACCACATAGCCAAAACAATCCTAAGCAAAAAGAACAAAATTGGAGGCATCACACTACCTGACTTCAAACTATACTACAAGGCTACGGTAATCAAAACAGCATGGTACTGGTACCAAAACAGAGATATAGATCAATGGAACAAAACAGAGGCCTCAGAGGCAATGCCACACATCTACAACCATCTGATCTTTGACAAACCTGATAAACAAGCAATGGGGAAAGGATTCCCTGTTTAATAAATGGTGTTGGGAAAACTGGCTAGCCAAGTGCAGAAAACAGAACCTGGACCCCTTCCTGACACCTTACACTAAAATGAACTCCAGATGGATTAAAGACTTAAATATAAGACCTAACACCATAAAAACCCTAGAAGAAAATCTAGGTAAAACCATTCAGGACATAGGCATAGGCAAGGACTTCATGACCAAAACACCAAAAGCATTGGCAACAAAAGCCAAAATAGACAAATTGTATCTAATTAAACTCCAGAGCTTCTGTACAGCAAGAGAAACAATCATTAGCATGAACCGACAACCCACAAAATGGGAAAAAAATTTTTGCAATCTACCCATCTGACAAAGGGCTAATATCCAGAATCTACAAAGAACTAAAGCAGATTTATAAGAAAAAAACAAACCCATTCAAAAGTGGATGAAGGATATGAACAGACACTTTCCAAAAGAAAACATATATGAGGCCAACAAACATATGAAAAATGCTCATCACTGGTAATTAGAGAAATGCAAATTAAAGCCACTTTGAGATACCATCTCTCACCAGTTAGAATGGCGATCATTAAAAAATCTGGAGACAACAGATGCTGGAGAGGATGTGGAGAAGTAACATTTTACACTGTTGGTGGGAGTGTAAATTAGTTCAACCATTGTGGAAGACAGTGTGGCGATTCCTCAAGGACCTAGAAATAGAAATTCCATTTGACCCAGCAGTCTCATTACTGGATATATATCCAAAGGATTATAAATCATTCCATTATAAAGACACATGCACATATATGTTCATTGTGGCACTGTTTTCAATAGCAATGACCTGGAACCAACCCAAATGTCCAAATTTATATGTCATGAGTTATCAGGACCTCATGCCTTTTGAAGGAGATACGCATACACACACACACACACACACACACACAGACACACACACACAAAGACACACACACACACGTATTTACTATGGTTCTAATTTCCTTTAGTGTTTTTGATCTATTCATTCTTTTCATTAAGATTGTAATATTTATGATATGTCCCTCTTTTATTTTTTGTTAAATTGTATTAAATTTTCATTTGTTATATCCCTTTCTAAATTCCTGCCATACACCGGTCTTCTTGATTACAGTTTCTAAGGGCTTATGTATTGTCAAAAAATGTGAGTTTTGATTTCACAATTTTACCATTTTCTAACTTATTTTTGATTTTATTTTTATTAAATTTTTTCTTCTGCTTTCCTTGATTTTATTTTGTTGTTCTTTTTCAAATACTTTGAATGCTGTTCATTTTTTTTTTGTTTATTTAATTAGAAGGCATTTGGGGCTGTAAAGTTTTCTATATTCCATAAGTTTTGATTAATAATATCTTGTTCTAATGTTTTCTAAGTAGTCTGTTAATTCATAAAATTCTTCATCAAATGGCTTCTACAATAAGAAACTAAAATAGCATGCCTTATGTCAGTTTCTTACAAGCAGAATATATTTCCATTTCTCCATGGACTTTGGAAGTATTCCAGGCTATATTTTACTTTCAGTAACTCATATCAGGTGAGTTAGTAAGGAACCGAGACAACCACACATTCCTCTAGAGTGTTTGGTATTCTTCAGGTACAGTTTTATTCATGTAAGTCTTTCAGAATTATAGTCTTACTATAAACAAAAAGGAACCTGAATCTTTACAGGTGATACATTCCTTTTTCATTGCTAATTGGGAAAATGTACATACTTAACTATGTGTTTATTGATATTAAAACTTTTGAATTCTCAAACTACCAAAAATATGAGAGCTTTAAGTAATAAAAATAGGTACACTCCATCTTTAAATATTTTAATGGCCATATGTATGAAATAAAGTATTATATTTATTTGACATGGGAATTTCTATTTCATTATCTTTATTTGTAGAATTAGTGCTATATAGAAACTTAATATCACCATAAAAAACCTTTCTGTTATTTGCTGTAGGGATTTAAAGATACATTTTCTTTTGTCTTCTCTAATCATCTCATTTATTAAAACTAAAGTTTCGTGTTTTTAGTAGAGTCCTTGAAGTAGAACTATATTTAAATTAGACCATGTTATGATATTCTTTTAATGAAATACTGGGCTTTGCTTGTCATTTTTGTAAGTATATTAAAATGCTTTATTGGCTTATAGTTTTCTTTTTCACAATTTCTGCATTGTGTTTATGCTAGATGCAAACTAGGAAGTTTTCAGCTTTTCCTTTGGTCTTTAACAATTTATATACCATGACTTATTGGAGCCTGGTGACTTTTTGAGGGATATATTTTTACTATGGTTCTAATTTCCTCTAATGAATTCATTCCTTAGGAGCCTATTAAATTTCATCTCTGCTCTACATTATTGCACCAAAAACAATAATTATTAGCTTTGTGAACTTTGACAAATGTCTTAACCTCTCTGTGCTTCAAGTTTTTCAAATGTAAAGTGGGGATAACCACAGTTCTGTCTCACAGGATTTTTTCAACGTGAAGAGTCTATATATATGTGAAGTATTTATAATAGTTCCAGGGATAATGTTAGTGCTCTATAAGGTAGCATTATTATAATATTTTTGTTATAATATAGAAGCAATCACAGTTGTCTCCATTGAAAACTTAACTGCTATTTTTTCTTACCATTAAAGTGTCCTTTGTGTGTGAAGGACATTATATAAATTGTCATCATCTTGTCCCAAACCCACAGTGATGTTGGTATTATTACTCTCCATATGAGAAGCTAAGAGAAGTGAAATAATTGTCAAATTCACAAGGTAGTAAGTGATAGAAGTGACATTTGAATCCACATCTGTCTGTCACTAAAGTCCATGCTCCTCCCATTATATTACCCAGCTTGATGTCACCACTGTCCACAAAAATCTGCTTTCATAACCTCTTTTTGCCATCACCACAGCAAAGCTTCATCTTTTTTGGCACACTGAAAAGATTGTACTTAGAGCAGCAATGTAGTACCACTGTGCTGCAGTTTTTTAATGACATTAATGATTTACTCAGCTTACCCCAGATAATTTGTCAATCAATACCTGGGCTTTGGATTTTCTCTATGCCATTTCTCCAAGTTCCCAATTTTAAACATGTATTTAAGATTGTCTAGTTAGAATTTCTCTAGCTCTCTGAGCAGTTCCTTGGCATGAAGGTGTTATGCAATATAACATGCTAAGGAATCAATGTTTCATGGAATCCCTGAAGTTCAAGTTGGTACTGGAGGAAAATGATTGTTTTCTAGGGTGAAGCCCAAAGTACTAGTTGCTAGAAAAATGCTTCTGAGGCCTGAAAATAATCAAGGATTTTTTTTCATTGTTGTTTTATTTTTTTGTGCCCATCAAAGACATATGCTTCGCCTAGGTTTACATGTCCATAAAGCAAGCCTTCTTTATTCACTCCAATCCAGTATGCTCATTACCTCTCCTTTCACCTCTTACAGCAGCCTTGAGTCGTAAAGTAGTTGTCTAACAGTCTTGGTTGTTTTATGCATTTATCCAGTATCCCCAACAAAATGGTAACTCCTATATCTTTTCTTTCGTATCTCTATCCTCCAGTCGTCTACCAAGTAAGGACCATGTAGTGACCATCGATTCTTTTTAAAATTGTGGCAGAATATACATAACATAAAATTTACCCTTCTAACTGTTTTAAAATATTTAGTTAATGATATTATTGTGCAGCCACCACGTATCTCTAGAATTTTTCACCCAAACTCAAACTCTCTACTTATTAAGCAATCTCTCCTCAGCCCCTGGCAACCACCATTCTACTTTCTGTCTCTATGAATTCAGCTACTCTAGATACCTCATATAGGTGGAATCACACAATCTTTGTCCTTTGTGTCTGATTTATTTCACTTAGCATAAAGTCCTCAAGGTTCATCCATGTTTTAACATACGTCAGAAATTCATTTTTTTATAGGCTGAAGAATATTCCATTGTGTGTATGTGTGTTTATGTGTATATGACTTTTTGCTTACCTATTGAGTCATTGACAGATATTTGGATTGTTTCCACCTGTTGGCTGTTGCTATGAACACTGGTGTAAAAATATCTGTTCGAGTCACCTCTTACTGGTTGTATATCCAGGAGTGGAATCACTGGCTATGTTTAATTTTTTTTTGAAAAACTGCAATACTCTTTTCATAGCTGCTGTCCCATGTTACAGTCCCACCAGCAATGCCCAAGAGTTCCAGTTTCTCCACACTTTCCCGACAATTATTTCACCATGATTCTTCTGACTTAATCCTCATGACAAATGGATAATTATTACTCTACCTAGTATTGGTATTTTGTTTCACAGTTGACTATTTTTGCATACATTATGCTTTTGAATATTTATAATAATCTTTGGTTTAAGTATTACATTACAAACTAATAAGTTGAAGTTTAGAGATGTTACATCACTTGCCCAAGAGCACAGAGCTAGTAGGTGGAAAAGTCAAAAATATAACTTTACCAGATTCTCTTTATTATTTGAGAATTAAACAATTCACATTCTTCGAGATTCTCCCTTGAAAGTTTCACTCACTCTAAGTTATTGCAAGGGCAGTTCAGGCATTGGGAAACGACTCCAAAAAAGGAGACCCATGCCTCCCAAGGTATTAAGGAAAATGAATGGCTTAAGTAAGTACCAAGAAGCGTTTAGGTTAGATATTAACTGGGTGCTAGGTGTTGGCCAGACATTGGAAAGGATTATTACCAAAGGACTTCTTGAAATAATTCAAGTTCTGAGAAATGATATAGAAGTTCATCCTAGTACATGTTTGAAGGCAAGGAAGTAATTCAGTGCAGCCTTGTTAATTATTTTAAAGTAGGGGATAAACTGGATGATTTCACATTGTTCTTCAGGTTACCTGATTCTGTAACATAGATTCTACCAAATGGCTTTGTACTAGTGAGGTAAGTTGTTCTTTGGGGCAAGAAGATGGAGCTTGTGTTTTCCACTCCTTCATCCTCAATCTCTGGAGAATGCAGTCCCCAACTCCCAATTCCATTTCATACACTCAGAGTTCACTAGGTCTTCACAGGTGTGGTCAGAGATGACCTGTCTCACTCGGGTGCTAACTGCTGAGTTAACCTCACCAGTTAACTTTCTATAATATTGTTGAGTTGATTTCTTCTGCTCTTCTGGAGATTTGAGAGACTTGCAATTTTTGCCTGAGATTAAACAGGACAGTTTCAATGTCCAAACGTTATGTGTTGTCAGTGCTGGGTGATCAAGTGGGGGGCACAAGGAAGTTGACTTAAGACAACAAGACTAGAAGGAAGATATCTGGTGAAGAAATAAATTATCTGGGTATTTATATAGATGCTGCTTCCAGTGGCCTATCTGCCTTAGAGCAATCTGTGCATCATTTAGTGACCCTGAATGCAAGACCAGTTCTGCGGCCTTGAGCTGTTCAATATCCATGTGTTTTACTTTCCTCAAAAGAAGGAATCAGAACCTTCCACCTCACAGTTGTTAGAAATTAAAATGACAAACCTTTTTAAAAATTAGTGAACTTTCCAACCACTCTAAAGACCTTGTCAGGAGAATGTTGAAATTAAGGAAAAACTGTGCAGAAGCTGTAGAGCTCGATTAGATACAATTTGTCTATTTTGGCTTTTGTTGCCAATGCTTATGGTGTTTTGGTCATGAAGTCCTTGCCTATGCCTATGTCCTGAATGGTTTTGCCTAGATTTTCTTCTAGGGTTTTTATGGTGTTAGGTCTTATGTTTAAGTCTTTAATCCATCTGGAGTTAATTTTATTGTAAGGTGTCAGGAAGGGGTCCAGTTTCTGCTTTCTGTACATGGCTAGCCAGTTTTCCCAACACCATTTATTAAACAGGGAATCCTTTCCCCATTGCTTGTTTTTGTCAGGTTTGTCAAAGATTGGATGGTTGTAGATGTGTGGTGTTGCCTCCGAAGCCTCTGTTTTGTTCCATTGGTCTATATCTCTGTTTTGGTACCAGTACCATGCTGTTTTGATTACTGTAGCCTTGTAGTATAGTTTGAAGTCTGGTAGTGTGTTTGTTTTTTTTGCTTAGATTTGACTTGGCTATGCGGGCTGTCTTTTGGTTCCATATGAAGTTTAAGGTGTTTTTTTCCAGCTCTGTGAAGAAGGTCAAAATTTTTGCAATCTACCCATCTCACAAAGGGCTGATATCCAGAATCTACAAAGAACTAAAATAGATTTACAAGAAAAAAACAAAGAAGCTCATTCAAAAGTAGGCAAAGGACATGAACAGACACTTTACAAAAGAAGACATACATGAGGCCAACAAACATATGAAAAAATGCTCATCATCACTGGTGATTCGCATTAGAGAAATGCAAATCAAAACTACATTGAGATACCACCTCACGCCAGATAGAATGGCGATCATTAAAAAATCTGGAGACAACAGATGCTGGAGAGAATGTGGAGAAATAGGAACACTTTTACACTGTTGGTGGGAGTGTAAATTAGTTCAACCATTGTGGAAGACAGTGTGGTGATTCCTCAAGGACCTAGACATAGAAATTCCGTTTGACCCAGCAATCCTATTACTGGGTATATATCCAAAGGATTATAAATC
This sequence comes from Sapajus apella, assembly GCF_009761245.1. Lineage (NCBI taxonomy): Eukaryota > Metazoa > Chordata > Mammalia > Primates > Cebidae > Sapajus > Sapajus apella. The sequence goes on along the minus strand of NW_022436971.1, from coordinate 4,818,766 downwards.
ATTCTGCTATAAGGACACATGCACACGAATGTTCGTTGCAGCACTGTTTACAATAGCAAAGACCTGGAAACAACCCAAATGCCCATTGATGATAGACTGGTCAGGGAAACTGTGGCACATATACACCGTGGAATACCATGCAGCCATCAAAAATGATGAGTTCATGTCCTTTGTAGGGACATGGATGAACCTGGAAACTATCATTCTCAGCAAACTGACACAAGAACAGAAAATCAAACACCACATGTTCTCACTCATAGGCGAATATTGAACAATGAGAACACATGGACACAGGGAGGGGAGCAACACACACTCAGGTCTGTAGGGGGGAAGTAGGGGAGGGACAGTGGGGGGTGGGGAGTTGGAGAGAGCTAGCATGGGGAGAAATGCCAGATATAGGTGAAGGGGAGGAAGGCAGCACATCACACTTCCATGTGTGTACCTATGCAACATTCTTTCATGTTCTTTACATGTACCCCAAAACCTAAAATGCAATAAAAAAAAGATAAATGATATATTCTGTCACATAGAAGAATGTCTAAGATATCCACCAACACATTCCCATTGGTTATCGCTGGGTGATGTGTTCAAGTGTTCTCTATTTTCTACTTGTTGCCTGTTGGTGTTGCCTTTCTATGGTGAACATGCATTGCTTCTGGAAGGAAAAACAAAAAAGTCAAATATACCAACCATACAACCAGAATGTGGTAGGCCATCTTTTTCAGCTCTCTGATTCGGCATCAACTTTCTAAGTCTGACTAAGATTAATGTAAACTGCTTTTGAGGCAACCTTCTAGTGTGTTTTGAGTATAAGCTAAATTCCTCTCCTCAAGTACTTATCTTCAGGGAATAAATCATTGAATTTTCAAAATATGAATATTTCTACTCTTAATTATTTATGCCAGTGGAGGGGAACACTGACACTAGTATCCAAAACATTAGATAATTGAAACCATCATGTATACTTGTATATTATATTAGGCTTTGTGAGGCTCTGCATATGATACTTTTGGCAGATATGATTTCTGAATTACATGTCTATTTGGCTAATATTAAAATTAGTCCATGCTCCCACATGTGGGCTGGCAAATGATGGGAGGAGGCTATGGTAAGAGAAATAGGTGTAGAATTTAAAATTCATTGCATATGATCTATGGGCTGTATGCTGGGCAAGCGAATGTATAAAGACTATAGTGAAAATACAAACCAATTTTAAGCACAGACAGACCTAAAATAGGGCTACAAAACCTGAAAAACGGAATGTAACTTGTACCATGTCTGATGAAATGCAGATGTAAAGTAGTAAAATAATAAAAAAAAAAGAAATAAATTAAGGGTAAACTATTCTAGAAATCATTTAAGAAATTGCTGGTTGAGAAATGAAGGCAGTGTGCTACGTAAACAAAAGTGGCAATCAGATAATAAGTGATGTGCATCTAAAACTCAAAAAGATAGAAAATAAGAAGTAAATTACACTATTGGAAAAAAAGCAAAGTATTGCCTCTTACCCACATCTGCTTTCTTTCATTCTTCATTCTTTGAAGCCCCCTTGTCATAGACCCTGGCTTCTTACAAGGTAAATGATAAGCGAAGAGCTGGCTTTTGTGGGGCAATCACTGAAGCAGCACTTTAGTAAAGATTCCAGATTTTTCAACAGGGCCGCTCTGTTGACCTGGAGTAGTGATCACACTGTTCCTGCCTGATGCAGAATATTTAGTGTTTAAAATGACAGAACGTAGAGTGAAGAGCTGGGGATAATCCTGTCCAACCCGTCATTGTACAGGTGATGAAACTGAAGACAGCAGAAGCGCCTTTTTTTTCCTTTACATTTCAAAATTGGAAATTGAAGAATGCAATGGAAAGCAAAGTGAAAAGGGCAGGGGTGTACACATTAATCTCAGATCCAGGGAGCCAACATCTGTAAGTAGACTTCTTCAGATGCCCCATGGAGTCCCACAGAGCTTACAGAACAACTTAAGATCACTCCAAACCAGGTAACATTTCAATAAACACATGGACCTAAGGGGAACAGAACCTGGCTTAGCACCTAGCTGATCCTCATTCTTACCAGAATTCTCATCTAACCCCAGATAACTTCACAAGTTGTTAGAAACCATACTTCAAAGATCTATCTCTTTCCTTCTGCAGGGCAGCTGGAGATTCCTGTTTGGTCCTAATCAGTATAGGATCAACAATGGAAATCCACAAATGTCAATCATTTTTCTGTTTTCACTACCCAGTTGCTTTCTCTTGAGTTTAACTGCCTGAATTTTAGTGTCTGTGATAAGAACTCAGGGGTAATATCATACATCTCTGGAAGCCCTCTACTGATTGTGGGCCATGATCTGCAAATGATGAAAGCAGGATTTGGCCAATAGGAGTACAAGAATTTCTTGGCACTGCCGGAGCATCACAGAAGATGTGTGTTGTGCACATTTCCATGGAGCTGGCTTGATTTCACAATCTTTCACACCCTATTGTTATATACCACCCATCTCAAAAAAGGTCCCTGTCCAAGCTTTATTGTTTTATGAAATCAGCTGTTGGAGAGGATGTGGAGAAATAGGAACACTTTTACACTGTTGCTGGGAGTGTAAACTAGTTCAACCGTTATGGAAGACAGTGTGGTGATTTCTCAAGGACCTAGAAATAGAAATTCCATTTGACCCAGCAATCCCATTACTGGGTATATACCCAAAGGATTATAAATCATTCTATTTTAAAGACGCATGCGCATGTTATGTTCATAGCGGCACTGTTTACAATAGCAAAGACCTGGAACCAACCCAAATGCCCATGGACGATAGACAGGAAAAGGAAAATATGGCACATATACAACATGGAATACTATGCAGCCATAACAAATGATGAGTTTGTGTCCTTTCTAGGGGCATGGATGAATCTGAAAACCATCATTCTCAGCAAACTGACACAAGAACAGAAAATCAAACACTGCATGTTCTCACTCATAGGTGGGTGTTGAACAATGAGAACACACGGACACAGGGAGGGGAGCATCACACACTGGGGTCTGTTGTGGGGGGAAGGGAGGGACAGCGGGGGGGTGGGGAGGTCGAGGGCGGATAACATGGGGAGAAATGCCACATGTGGGTGACAGGGGTATGGAGGCAGCAAACTGCATTGCCATGTGTGTACCTATGCAAGAATTCTGCATGATCTGCACATGTACCCTAGAACCTAAAATACAATTTAAAAAAACCCAAAAGTTGAAACCCACATTTTTTTCTTTTTTATTCTGTGAGATTTAACATGTCAGTTTTATCTTTAATCACAAAAGAGCATGACAAAATGTATTGTGATGGGAATATGAAAATTTTTTTTCTAATACTTTTATATATTTAAAAATGCCCTACGATGAAAGTATATTTGTGAACCAAAAAATACGTATGTATATTAAAGAATCTTCCCAAGTATAATGGGAACTTTTGGGCTTTGGGATGTTGGATCTTCATCACTCACTCAGCTCAACAATAAAATGAAGCACCAGGTTGTTTGTTGGCTACTTTGAGGTTTTATGAGTCTATGAAAAGTCTAAACTTCATTAAAAGTGGACTTGTGGAGTCTGGGGGATTATCTTGATTCTAGTTTTATTGTTCAAAACCACAGATTTGGAGCTAGAACTCTCAGAGAAACTTCTTGAGAAGCTAAAAGGGAAAGCAGGGTGCTCTTCCAGTGCAGGTGAGACGGCCTCCACACTCCTGGGGCTTCAGCTTCTATGGTGTTTTCCCTAGTGTGAGTAACAAAAATGCTCTTTGTTCTTTGTTCCAGAGTCAAAGACATCCCTGCCACGCAGCACATAGATTTATAACTCTGGCCAAAGGTTTCAACAAATACAGATTTCTTCAATCCGAAGTCCATCCATGTGTGTTCTCAGAAATAAAGAACAGTGTATGTCTGTCTCCCTCTCTAATCCCTATAGGGAGCAAGGGCAGGAGGGCTGAGTTCCCAAAAGGTCTTCTTATAACTCTGGTGATAACAACTGGCTGAAACAGGCTTATGCTACCTTGGGGACACAGATGGACTATTTATTGCTCTCTTTTTTCAAACTGAGACAGTGTCAGCACTGACACAGACAGTCCAGAGAAAAGGAACTGTGTCTGCTGTAATGTTTATTTAGTTGGTGTAAGTGGAAAGATCATAACCTGAAGTTTTGATGAAAACACACTTCTTGCTCAGATAATCCATTATGTCACTGATAAGTTCTGCTCAGAGAAAGGGAATGGGTTAAAGAAACAAACAAAAAGACGACAAGATGTGGGATTAGGTCTGGGGATGTGGAGCATATAGGGAATATCATAAAATTTCTGATTTCATAACTGGGACCTGGGTACATGATCTGATACATAAATTTGAATGTTTAGCAGCCAAATTATCCTGCCCCCTAGACATACCTCCCATGATGCAAAGCAGCAGGGAAGGTGCATGAATTCTTTCAGGCTCTACGAGTATCCCTGAGCAATTTGTTTCTTTAGCATCTTACATAAATGTGTCTGGAATAACAAAAGCTCACCAGGGTGCCTATGAGGAAGGGGTGCCATTCAAATGTCTGAAGTCTTTGTGACAATGCCGATGGAAAAACATTGGACTGGAAGCCAATATAATGTTATTGAACCCACTCAGGTGAGCAGTTTTGTAGAAGGCATCCATTTTGGAGGTCAGCTCAAATGCTAATGGAACTCAGTATTGTAGAACAGCCTAATTTACCACCAGGTCTGCAGCAGAGTCCAGGTATGGTGTTACCCTTTGATTTACCTAATCTGGGAAGGAGCCAATTGGCCTATGGAACACCTGAAAGTAAAACACTACCCACCAGAGATGAGAAACCATACCTGCCTATAAACTCTGATAAGAGGTCTTTGATAACTGAAAACCACAGGAATGCCAACAATTAAGTCTCAGTTCTTGAGAAGTTCGCTGTCTGGTGAGGAAGGCAGGTAAATAACAATCCTCAAAAATAATACGTTAAGCGCTCTGCTAAAGGTACATCCAGGGTACTATCAGAATGCGGAAGAGGTGGTACCTAATCCAGACGGACAGTGAGGGTCAGGGAAGGCTGCCACTATATCTAGATTTAAGAAATTCAGAGCACAATTGACATAGCTTGTCTTAAGGATGACACTTGTCCTTCCAAATAAATCACACTTTTCCCGGAACCATTCCAAAGGACTTAGCTTTATCTATCCATCTGCGTTCCCAGTGAACGGAAGAAAGGTCAGAAATGAGTTAATGCTCAGAGGCGGGCCTGTGCCACTGTTTTTAAATCTATTGTCACTGCTTTGTCTGCTGAATTGATATTCCTCCCTACCTGTTTTTCTTTAGCAAGCCAGTTCTTTGTGTCTTCCAAGGTCCTTCTCTTCATATAATTTCAAAACAGATCTCCATCTAACCACTTAAATTGTTTAGCTTCATGTGACATTATTTCTTCTGGAGGCTAACGGCATAATTTCCTTAGATAATTTTTTTTTGTTTACATTATGTAAGACTTCACTTGACATTTGCTATTTTCCCATCCCTACCTTCTGTGTACTTCAAGGAATTCTGAACAGTCAGTGCTCAAGCAACATGAGCCTGGCACTTATTTTCAGTATGATATCTCATTTCATAACAAAAAAACCCTAGAAACATATTCATTTCCTGTGAAATTATCTGAGTTGAGTGAGTTTAAAGTTGGAGAACAGGCTCTGTCTGGGGCTACATAGATAGCCCAAGCCCCTAAAAGTGAATGTCATCCTCTCATGCCCTGATGAAGCTGTTTATTTTCCATGACGTAGCACTTTCCACCCAGGACAGGGTCTGACCAGCCTGGCTCACGACACAGTTATACTGGTTATTGGAATTCTCTTATCTTTTTGTCTTTTCTCATTGGTAGTGTTCGTGTGTCCATTATTCCACTGGTCTGGAGAGGCTAAAAGATCTCAGGAATTATAAGGATGGACCTTTCAGTTGCAGGCTATGGACCTATAGTAGGTCCTTTAGAGTGGGATGATCTGTTGCTGAGTAAGGGCCATGCTCAAAGATTGTCAGCCCAAGCTTGGACACAATGCAAGGTCACTTCAATTCTCCTGGAAATGAGAATAGTGGTAGCCAGTTGAGAGAATATTTTGGAATAACGTTTCCAAAAGCCACTTCCCTTCAAAAATAAATATTATGCACCAATTGGTATGATCATGCAGATTTTCATGTTGGAGCTGATAATGTGATAGATTATACTGATAGATTTTTAAACTGCTTTATTGAGATATAATCCATGTACACTACAAGTCACACAAATAAAGCATACAATTCAACGGTTTTTAATACAATCACAGAGTTGTGCAACTATCACCACAATTTAATTTTAGAATATTTTCATCACCTTCAAAAGAAACCCCATACCCAATAGCCATTACTACCAAATCTCCCCATTTACCTAAGCCCTAGGCAATCATTAATCTACTTTCCGTCTCTATAGATTTTCCCCAATTCTGGCCATTTTGTATGAATGGAATTATGTTATACGTAGTGGCTTGTTACTGGCTTCTTTCATTTAGCATACTGTTTTTAAGGTTTGTCTGTGTTGTAGCATGTAAGAGGTAGTTTATTGTTTTTTATTGCCAAAAAATTTCCGTTGTATAGATATACCATATTTTGTTTATCCATTCATCAGCTGATGGGCATTTGGGTTATTTCCACTTTTTGGCTATTACAGATAATGCTACTATAAACATTTATGTACAAGTGTTTGTGTGAACATACATTTTCATGTGTCTTCAATATATACCTGTGAGTGAAAACGCAGGTCATATGGTAATTGTTTATTTAACCCGTTGAGCATTGAGAGAAGGCAGACAACAGTGAGAACTTTTTACAAGAAAATGCTAAGGACAGTAAAAGGAGATCATGGTTGGGACTGAAAGGGGCTATCCACAGCCAGAGCGCATAGGCTGGATATCAATGGTGGCAACAAAAAAATATTTCCTAGGAAGCCCTTAGAAAACAAAACTGCAAGAAAACTTTCTTTTAGTTATAATGTCCTAAGGTATTTCTCTGATTCATACAGGGAGGTAGGTGGATTTTCTATTCTTGTAGATTATTTGTACGTGGCAGGTCTCAGCAGCACTTAGGAGGAAATAGTATGGATTTCATTGCCTACAGTCGGATCTGACTCTCATAAAGCTGTGCGGTCCAACACTATGGCCACCGATCATGTGCATCTTTTAAAATTAAAATAAAATTTAAAATTCAGTTACAAATCACACTAGCCACACTTTTAGAGAGGGTCTCACTTGTGCAGTGGTGTGATCATGGCTCACTGCAGCTGTGACCTCCAAGGCTCAAGTGATCTGCTGGCCTCAGCCTCCCTAGTAGCTGGGACTACAGACACACACCACCATGTCCAGAAAATTGAAACAAAATTTTTTTCATAACATGGGTTCTCACTATTTTTCCCAGGCTAAACTTGAACTCCTGGATTTAAACGATTCTTCTGTCTTGACCTCCCAAAGTGTTGGGATTACAGGTGTGAGCCACCATGCCCAGCATTAGTCACATTTCAAGGGCTCAATCACCACATTTTGTTTTTGGCTTCATTATCAGTACAGACAGAGACTGCTCCCTTTATCTCAGCAAGTTCTAGTGGACAGTGTTGTTCTATGGCATGAAAGCAGAGGTTCTCAACTGGTGGTGATTTTTACCTCCCAAAAGAACCTGGCTATGTCTTGACAGTTTGATTTTTATAACCTAGGGAGGGAGGCATCCACTGGGTGGAGGCCAGAGATGCTCCTAAACATTCCACAAGGCACAGGGCAGCCTCCACCATGATTAGCCATCTCAAATTGTCAACAGTGCTGAGATGGGAGAGTTCCCTTGACCCTTTTGTGGGACTTGCGATACGGGTGTGGCTCATTTACTCCTCTGCCTTGCTCAAACCCCTTGTGGGAGGGCGAGCACAAAGGCGAGAGAGTGCAGGGGCTGGGGTGAGTGCCTTTGCGTGTCCGCATGAAGGGACCCTGTACCGGCCAGTGGCAGCATCTAGGGGTTGTGTGCAACCTCTAAAACCCCAGAGGGTGTGTACTATAAACAATGGTCTTTTAGCTTTGCCATCCAAGGATGGAAGGCTTAAGTGGTAAACAGCTCAGTGAAGTGTCAGTGTGAAAGCCTTTTTAGGTTCCCATGCCCAGTGCATCCCAAATTCTTGTCCATTGTCCAGGAAGAATCAGATCACTTGAGCAGACTGAAGGGTGATATATGCGGAGGATTTCACTGAGCGATGAGAGTGGTTCTCAGTGGGATGGGGAGCTGGAAATTGGATGAAGTGGAAAGATCATCTTCTTCTGGAGTTCAGCCTGGGACTACCAAACTCCTCTCCAACCATAGTCTCTGATGTGCACACATTCAGGTGCTTCTTCCCTTGTCTCCTCTGCTGTACTTCTCTGCTCCTCTGCTAATGGAACTTGGGCTTTTTATGGGTACAGGATGGGGGGTGTGGTGGGGGAAAAAGGGATGGGAAGTTCTCCTTTAGGTCTGTGGGCCCAGGTTTGAGGGTGGAACGCTTGCTAGGGAACCTGCCCTTTTGTACCTAGCATCTCCCTGACTGCTGTTCTATCAGTGCCAAAGTTGAGAAACCCTGTTCTAAAGCAATGATGTCTAAACTGAACCTGCTTGCTGTCACAAAATCTAAAAAATCAGATTTTTTTGGCTAGCTTTTAAAAATCTATATGCTTGGGCCCCACACCAAAGATTCTGATTAAGAAAATATAAAGAGGATCTTGGGACTTGTGTTGTTCAAAATCTTTTCAAGTGATTCGTAGGATTGGCCAGATTCAAGAATGATTGTGTTAATGTACACTGACTCAACTTTCGATTTAGAAGAAAACCACCTGGTAAGCATCAGCAGTACTCTCATAATAGGTTAATGACTCTAAGGCCATTACCTCTTCTGTTTAATTTCTCCAATTACCTCTCTCTCAATTAATGGGGTCATTAAGCACTTAAGACTTGCATTAATTTCCCTCCTCTCTTTTGTAATCCTTTCATTCTGCATAAATCTAGTTTACAACTTGTTAAATATTGTACACTTTCTGTTTACAAACAGAACAAATGACCTAGAAAATGTTTGGCAGCTGTCTTTGTTCATTAGGGTTTAACAGGAAATAGCTGAGTAGACAAGCAGCCTAGCCCTGCCTGTAGGTAGCATGGCATGACATATTATATAGTCCATTTCTTTGCTACCAAATGACTTAATGGATGCAAGTGAAATTCACTTTAAATGGTTTAAAGTTGCTTACTTTAAGGTCAATACAATTCTCCTGAACTTAGAAAAGTGTTTAATTGAAATAATTTTAGGTTTAAGATATTTATCTGCTTTCCACTTTCCATCATTCTGTAATGAATTGCACAAAGGAAATACTCCCTGCTCTCAAGAAACTTGAAAGGTTATATGATGTAGTTGTGGAAATGATGCATAAATACAAGTAACTACAGGAAGCATGTCAAACATTTTAAGAGGAGTTATAAATTTGAGAGAAAGAAATCTTTTCAGATGAAGATCTAGGAAGTTTTTATGGAAGTAGCAGCATCTTATCTCCCCCTACACCCATTCAAAAACTGTTTGCTGGTGCCTACTCCATGCGTGGGCCACCATATTAGGAGGTAGGGATAAATAGACACAATTCCTCAACTCATGGAATTCAGTTCCCTGGAGACTACTTAGTTGGTTAATTATTTATTGTGTGCCTACTGTGTGCCAAGCATACAGATAGACAGGCAATTATGATTCAAAGTGATAAGTGCTAAGATACAGGAAGGACATGGTACAATTAATTCTTGGCTGGATTTTTATCACATTGATTCCTTTCTAAGCGTAGACATTTCTCTGACCTCATTTGCAAGGATAGGATCATAGGGCACTCATTCACCCTTAGTAACAATAAATCATGACATGGACTTTAATTTAATCTGCCACTTAGTGACATGTTGAAATTATCTAGTGGATACTAGTGTTAACTCTGGCCTTCTTCAGGAATCAGCAAAGAATTATAATTAAGAATCTACCAATAAAATTCTCAATTTGTTCATACTTCTGATAAAGTTTACGGATAAAACTAAAATGTCTATAAATCTAGTAGCTATGTCAATTGTGAGATTATTCACATATATGATTACCATACGATACCCTTTATTGTAAGAAGTTTATAGTAATGGCTGGCTTTAATCAACTCTCAAATTGTTTCAAATTATAAAACATTTAAAATATATCAAAAGCACAAGAAGTAATATTACAGATATCTACTCATCATAATGCCTACAAGATAACATTTTGCTTTTTTTGCTTTCAGCTCCATCTTTTTGCCAGTTTCTTTATAACACAAATGAAATAAAACAATAAAGATATAGCCAAAGTTCCCTTTGTATTCCTTTTGACTTAAAAGAAAGATAAAGTTTTTCCTCCTTCCAGAAGAAACCAATATCTTGAAGCTGGCAAATTGGCATTCTAATTCTCACATATTAAATTTTTTTCTATATATGTATGCATGCATAAACAATGTATACTCTTGTTTGTTTAATATCTACTCAAGTCAATATGATTGTGTGTATCCTTTTGCAACTTGTTCTTTTTTTTTTAAAAGGTATGTTTTCATGATTTTTAGATACATATAAACTCAGTTCATTCATTTAACCTGCAGAACATCTGTCCATCATATGACTGAGTCACATGACCCTACTGAGAGGGCTTTTCCTCTTTTGTGTTCATAGCATTTGCTCAACCTTATCTGTAGTTCAGGTCTCTTTTCCTCGTAATATTTTTTGTTTGCCTTTCCTTTTCTTGATGAGTTCTAGAGGTTTGCCCACTTTATTAGTTTTATCAAAGATAAAACTTTCTTTTTTCTATTTCATGGATTCCTGTTGTATTTTTGAATGTTTATTGGTTCTGTCTTTTTTGTCAATTTTATGGAAATATAATTTATGTACAAAATTCACCAATTTTAAGTGACTTTTGACAAATGTAAACAGTAGTGTGACTACTGACACAATCAAGATGCAGAACATTTCTAGCAGCTCAGAAAGTTCCCTCTTGCCCTTTTGCCGTTAATTCTCTCCCTGAGCCCTGGCAACTATGAATCTGCTTCCTGTTAGTATAGCTTTGCTTTTTCTGAGACTTCATATAAACATAAATGAACAGTATTTTGTTTTTGGGTTTGCTTCAGTTAGGATAATGCTTTTGAGTTATATCCATGTTGTTACATGTGTCTATAGCTTGAGCTTCTTTTTCATTTTGTTTTTTTTTTTAAAGTGCCGAGTAGCGTTCCATTGTCAAAATGGACTATTCTGTTCCATGAATCTGTGTTTCTCTACATAAATCACTGTGTTGATTATGTGGCTTTTGAGGAAGTATTGAAATATAGTAAGGCAAATCTTAACAATTTTGTTCTTTAAAGAAGACCGATTGTGATTTTGATTGGGATTGTGTTAATTCTGTAGATCAACCTGGGGAGAATTGACATCTTAACAATAGTAAGCTATCAGATCCATGGCATTGACTATGTCATAATTTATTTAGATCTTTAAAAATTTCCCTTAGAAACATTTTATAATTTTCAGTGTACAGGTATTGCATATATTTTGTTAAATGTACTTCTAATTATTTGTTTTTTTTTTGTTTTTGTTTTTGTTTTTTTTTTGAGACAGAGTCTTGCACTGACACCCAGGCTGGAGTGCAGTGGCACAATCTTGGCTCACTGTAACCTCCTTTCCTCAGTTCAAGCGATTCTCCTGCTTCAGCCTCCTGAGGAGCTGAGAATTACAGCCGAGTGCCACCACACCTGGCTAATTTTTGTATTTTTAGCAGAGACGGGGTTTCACCATGTTGGCCATGCAGTTCTCAAACTCCTATCCTCAAGCCATCTGCCCACTTCGGCCTCCCAAAGTGCAAAGATTACAGGTGTGAGGCACCCTGCCTGGCCTCTATTTATGATGATATTATAGATAATTTTTAAATTTTGTTTTTCCATGTTGTTAAATGCTAACATGTATTGTTTTTCCAGTTGTTCAATGCTAACATGTAGAATTGATTTTTTAAATGTTGACTTGGTATCTTGTTACCTGCTAATCTTGCCTAAAAAATTCTAATAGTTCTTCTGTGATTTCCTTAGGATTTGCTACATACAGGACCATGTCATCTGTATGGAGATGACAATCTAGATGCATTTTTCTAATCTAGATGCTTTATTTCTTTTCCTTGATCTATTAAACTGGTTAGAACCTCTAGTACAGTGATGAATAAAAGCGGTAAGAGTGAACATTTCTGCCTTTTTTTTTTTTTTCTGATCTTATGAGGAACACATTCAGGCTTTTATCATTAAGTATGATATTAGCTATAAGAATTTTTAAATCAAGGTGAAATTCCCTTATAAGTAGTTCCTAGGTAGTTTGAAATTTACATAATGAAAGGAAGATGAAGACTGTCAAATGGATTTTCTGCGTTTATTAAGATGATTATATAATGTTCCTATTTTAATTTCCTAATTTGACAACATACATTGATAGATATTTTAAGTGTTAAGAAAATGACATTTTCTTTCTATATTTCTGGACTTGCTAATATTCTGTTAATTTTATGTTCATGTGAAGGATATTGGTTTATAAGTTTTTCTTTTCTTTTATGGCTTTGTCTAGTTTTGGTATCAGGGTAATGTTTGCCTCATAAAACAAGTTGTGAGGAATACCTTTCTTTTCTATTTTTTGAAAGATTTTGCATAGCATTGGCATAAGTTCCTACTTAAACACTTGATATCATCTACCAGTGAAAACATCTGAACTTAGAATGTCCTTTGTCCTTCGCTCATATCAGATGAATGAGTAAGAAACCAAGCCAACCCCACAGTATATAAACATTCATTTTTCTCCACAACCTTTCCAGCATCTGTAATTTTTTGCCTTTTTAGTAATAGCCATTATGACTGATAAGAGATGGTTTCTCACTGTGGTTTTGATTTACATTTCTCTAATGATCAGTGATATTAAGCATTTTTCTCATATGCTTGTTGGCTGCATGTGTGTCTTCTTTTGAAAAGCATCTATTCACGTCCTTTGCCTGCTTTTAATGGGGTTGCTTTTTTTTTTTTCTTATAAATTCGTTTAAATTCCTTATAGATGCTGGATATTAGACATTTGTTGGATGTATAGTTTGCAAAAATTTTCTCCCAATCTGTTGGTTGTCTGTTTACTCTGTTGATAGTTTTTTTTGGCTGTGCAGAAGTTCTTAAGTTTAACTGGATCCCATTTGTCAATTATTGCTTTCGTCATAATTTATTTTGGCATCTTTGTCATGAAATCTTTGCCTATGCTTATCTCCTGAATGATAATGCCTAGGTTGTGTTGCAGTATCTTTTTAATAAGCCAGATTTTGGGTTCTTTTATTTTTCACTATTGTTTCTTTTCTATTTTATTTATCTTTTGTTTTGATTTTTTGTTATTTCTTCTTTATTCTTATTGAGGTTTAATTTATTCTTTCAAAGTGTTTTTATGCAAAAGTTTATAACATTATTGTGAGGGTGCTTAATAACGTAAAATTCCCTCAAGACACTCTTTTATATATATTGCATGAATTTTGATATACTGCCTTTTAATTTTCATTTAGTTCAATATATTTTCTAGTTCCCTTGTGATTTCTTCTTTTACCCTTAGTTATTTAGAAATGTATGTTTACTTTTCAAATACTTAGAGTTTCTCCAGATATCTATATGTTACTGATTTCTAATTTAACGGTTGTGGTCATAGCACATACTTTGTATGACTTGAATTCTTTTAAATCTATACCGACTTGTTTTATGGTCAAGAATATGATTTATTTTGGTACATGTTTTGTGTGCACTTATAAAGATTGTTAGGTGGGATTTTTATTAAATGTCAGTTGGGTCAAGTTAATTGAAAATATTGGTCAAGTCTTTACACCTTCACTGATTTTCTTTTTACTTGGTCTATACTTAACTGTAATTGTGAAATTTTCCATTTCTCTTTTCAGTTTTAACACTTTTTTTGCTTCAGATGTTTTGAATCTGTCATTATTTGCATATACATAGAAGACTATTATGTCTTCCTTTTTTTTTTTTTTTTTTTTTTGAGACAGAGTCTCACTCTCTCACCCAGGCTGGAGTGCAGTGGTGCGATCTTGGCTCACTGCAACCTCTGCCTCCCAGGCTCAAGCGATTCTCCTGCCTCAGACTCCAGAGTAGCTGGGACTACAGGTGTGTGCTACCATGCCGGCGAATTTTTGTGTTTTTAGTGGAGATGTGTTTGACCATATTGGCCAGGCTGGTCTCTAACTCTCGACCTCAGGTGATCTGCCAACCTTGGACTCCCAAAGTGCTGTGATTACAGGTGTGAACCACGACACCTGGCCTATGTCTTCTTAATAGAATGAACCTTGTATCATTAAGTATTTACATTGATTCGCTCTGGTAATATTCCTTGCTCTGAAATCTAGTTGATTTGATATTACTATGGCCAGTCCAAGTTTCTTTGGATTGTGGGGCATGTCATTTTACTTCTAACCTGTCTGTGTGTCTATATTTAAAGTGGGTTTCTTTTGGACAACATGCAATTGATTCTTGCTTTTAAATCCAATCTGACAATCTATGTCTTTAATTGGACTATTTATACCACTTATATTTAATGTGATTATTAATATGGTTAGGTTTCTATCTACCATCTGCTATTTGTTTCTTAAGGTCCACATCTTTTTTCCCTCTTCCCCATTTTCTTGCCTTCTTTTGGTTAAGCTGATTTTTAAAAAAATAATTTTATTTCTAGCCTTGGATAGATATTAGATTTTTCTCTAGTGTTTACAGTTACATTCTGAACTATTTACAGTTGGACATTTAATCAAAATGTACCACTTTGTATACAGTGTAAGAATTTTAAAGCAGTATACTTTCATTTCTCTCTTCTATCCTTTGTGTTCTTGCTATTGTTAAACTTCTGATATGGTATACATTCAGCAAAATTTTGGTTTTGTTTTGTTTTAAACAATTGCTTCTTTAAATGTTTTTTAAATGAGAAAAATATTTAATGGTTATTTACATATTAATAATTTTCAAAAAACTTCTTTCTTTGTGTATATCCACATTTCCATTTGGCGTCATTTAATATCTGCCTGAAGAACTATCCTTAGTATTTCTTGTAGGGGGAAACATTAAAATTCTTTCTGGATGATGAATTTTCTCATCATTTGTTTTTCTATGAAAGTCTTTATTTAGCTATCATTTTGAAACACTCATATTGTTGCTTTGTATAGAACTCTTGGTTGCCAGTTTTTTCTTTCAATGTTTTAAAGATGTCACAGCATTGTCTTAAATCTGTCTGGTTTCTAATGAGAAGTTGCGTTCATTCTTTTCTTTCTTCCTATGTACATGTAACACCCCACCCTGATTCTGGCTTCTTTTATGTTTTATCTTCATTATTGCTTTTCACCAATTTGATTATGATGTAGCTTGGCGTGATGTTCTTCATGTGTCCTGCTTAGATTTCAGTGAGCTTTCCAGATCTGAGGTTTTGTGAGTTTCATCAAAATTTTAAAATTTCAACCATTATTTCTTCAAATACTTTTGTTTCCTTCCTCTTTGACATTGTCCCACAGCTCACTGATACTCCTTCTTGTTTTTGTCCATTGTTTTTACTCTTTCATTTTGGAAGTAAATTAATCTTCGGTTCTGCAGTGTCTAGTGTGCTAATTATTTTTAGTATATTTTTCATTTCACATCTTATATTTTCACTCCTAAAATTCAAGTTGAGCCTTACTTTTATCTTCCTCATGTTCATGTTTTTCTCTATCTTCTTAAAATGTGGAGTTGATTTTGCTGTTCTAACATTCTTATCTGTTAAATTTATCATCTCTGCCATTTCTGGGATTGATTGATTTTTTTCCCCCACTTCTGGCTGTGGGTTGTATTTTCCTGTCTGCTTGCATAACTGGTGATTTGCCATTGGATTTTGGTCACTGATGGTTGGTGGATTTTATTTCTTTAGATATTTTTTGGTTTTAGTCTGAAATGTAGTTAAGTTATTTGAAATGAATTAAATAGTTTTTAAGTCTCGTTTTTCAGCCTTAGGTAAATCCAAAGCAGATTTAGTCTAGGGTTAATTTGCTCCGTTACTGAGGCAATACCTTTTTGAGGATTCTATATGATGTTCCAAGTATTAGGAAGTCTTTCATTCTTGGTGGTTTGAGCATCAACTCCTAATGAGAAGTGAACTGTGAGCATTGTTGCACCTACCCCTTTCTGGTGGTTCTTTCTTTGGCGTTAGGTAACTTCCTTGCATGCAAGTGTAGATCTGCCCTCATGCAAAGATGTGGAGGGGAACCCTACTGCAGATATCTGGCACTGTCTGTGTTTATCCGACAACTATGAATTCTGTCTTCTCAAGTCAGCAAGGCTGCTGGACTCTGTTTTGTTTTCTTCTTTACACTGCAGTCTGGAAATTCTCTTCAGGCAGTGAGCTGGGGCAATCATAAGGCTTACCTTATTTGTTTCCCTTCTCTTTGGGATCACTGTTCAGCACTGCCTGTTTTCTGATGTCTAAAAATTATTGTTTCATATTTGATCTCCTTTTCAAGTTATTTATGATGTTAGGATAAATCCCATTCCTATTTGTCAATCATAGTTGGAAATGAAAATCTCTTTACACATTTTTGCAGTTTTCCTTGTTCTTTATGTGGCTTCTTGAGTTGAAAACTTAACTCATTTAATTTAAATTTTTGTATTTTAAAAATAAGTACAATTGAAAGCATGTTAAATGTTATAAAGGCTAGGAATTTTAGCAGTGTATTCACTATTTCACAATTCTACAGGTTTTGGTATGTTGCACTTTCAATTCAGTTTGAAATCATTTAAAGTTTCCATTGTGACTTCATTTAATGAGTTATGTTCCATGAGCTACTTAGGGATGTAGTTTTAGTTTCAAAATACTTTTAAAAATAGTCTTTTATTATTTCTAATTTGGCAAGTTTAGATAATGTGCTGTGTGAAACTATTGTTTTTTCAAATTTTTCTAACTTTTGTGAACAATTATTTGATTGTTTTTTATATTGTCCCATATATATTTGAAAAGAATGCATATTCTATGTTAGGTGCAGTATTCCATTTATGTATCTCACGGACCACATTTAGTCAAACTTACTACAACTGCAACAATTATTTTACATTTTAGATGTATCAGTTTCTTTCTTTTCTTTTTTTTTGAGACGGAGTTTTGCTCTTTGCCCAGGCTGGAATGCAGTGGCAGGATCTCAGCTCACTGCAACCTCTGCCTCCCAGGTTCAAGCAATTCTCCTGCCCCAGCCTCCTGAGTAGCTGGAATTACAGGCACCTGCTACTACACCCAGCTAATTTTTGTATTTTTAGTAGAGAAGGGGGTTTGTCATGTTGGCAAGGCTGGTCTTGAACTCCTGACCTTAGGTGATCTGCCCACCTTGGCCTCCCAAAGTGCTGGGATTACAGGCATGAGCCGCCATGCCCAGCCTCTTAGATGTATCAGTTTCTGATAAAAGTATGTTCAAGTGTTTTTTTTTAAAACCATGATCTGATTTGTCAATTTCTTTATGTAGTTTTCAGATTTTGCTTATAAGTTTTATTATTCCATTTTTGTGCTATATGAACTTTCTGGTGCGATGTGTAATAATAAACAACTCCAGAATTTCAGTGGCTCCCAAAAAGCATGTATTTCTTGCTGAAATCTGTGTAGGTCAGCTGGGGTGGCTGTGCTTCAGGCTGCTGGGTTGGGTCAGGTTTATTCCATATTCTGTTAACTCCAGGACAAGTCACTGCTCAGAGCCTGTTCTTCTGAAGAGGGAAATTTACAAGAGAGAAAGCCACACCACAAAAGTATGTTTAAAGCTTCTGGTAGATGTTCCTTCTGTTTATACTCCATTGGCTGAGGTAAATCATATGGTTAAGCTCAACATCATTAGGGCAGGCAAATTAACCCTGTCCCAAGGGTGGCACTTCAAAGTTATATGATAAAGGGGATGAATATATAATTCTCTTACAAGGGGAGAATAAAGAATTGGAAGCAATAATCTAATATGCCACCAAAATTATATATTAATAATTTTGATATCTTCTTGGTTTATTAATTTATTCAACAAATACTTTCAGGATAACTATCATAGATAAGGCACTGCCCTAGGTAGATGGGAAATACTAGTGAACAAAAAAGAAAGAGCCTGCCTTAGTGGAGCTTATATTCTTCCAGGGGAAATGCATACTAAAAAATAAACACAATAAGTAAATTATATTATTATAGGTGCTTCAGAACAAAGACAATGCAAAACAGATGAAGGGTTCTTGGGAACTGGAGGGAGCAGAAGACAGGTTGTGGTTTTAAATATGGTACTTAGAGTAAAGGACTGTTCCATTATTAACTACCATCTTTTTTTTTTTTTTTTTTTTTTTTTGGCTGATATGAACATGGCTAAACCCAATTTATCTCCATTAGAATTTGCATGGTGTAGATGGTTAACTCCAAAAACATCCCTAATTCTTTATTCTTTCCTGTATCCACACATTTTGCAAATCACCTTCAGATTTTTACCATTAAGTGTAGAAATTTGTTTCCCTGTTCCTTGAATCTGGGCTGATCTTGTGATTTACTACAGTCAATAGAACTTTCTGGAATGATGATGTGCCAGTCTGAGCCTGTCCCTCAAAAGGACTGTGCACTTATTCCTACTGTCTTTTGGAATCTGGCCACTGCCATGCTAGCCTGCTGTATGATGAGAGAAATGTGAGGAAGAGCTGAACCAGCTAGCCATACCCCCAAATAGGTGAGAGAGCAAAGTCAATGCATTGATAACCCATCAGATGACCCCATCTAACCTATAGATTTGGGAATCACATAAATGCTTACTTTTTATGTGGTTGGCTGTTATACAGGATTATTGTGGCAGTAGACAATGGATACATATGGTATATCCTTTTTGTCCCTTTATTTTCAATCTTTGCGTATGGTGTTTTCTCTGTACATTTTGCAAGTCACATATAGCTGAATTTTATTTATTTTTAAAATATTGCGTATAGGGTTTGTAACTTTACATTTTAAATAAACTTATTTATACTTATATTTCCTTATAATGCCCAGAGTTAATAACGAATAGCTTCATCACACCCAATAAGATAATTCTTGTAAGAGACTAACTTCATGCTTATCTATGCTCCTGTTCCTCTGAAGTGTGTTGGCATCACCAACAGTTTTAGATCTAGATAATGATTAAATTTGCTTAAATAGTATTCCAGTTTTTTGAGGAATACACACTTAATTATATGTTACTTCACAGATGTGTCACCAGCAATTATTTAAAATTATGCTAATTGCTTAATTCTTAGAGACTCTTTTCCTTTTCATTTTAACACTTCTGATATCAGGAGGCATCTCAAAACTAGTGTATACATTTTATATGGTGTTTCTCCTTGGTTTATATTATTCTGACATGCCTCTATGTTCTGTGTCTCTGCCTGGTCAAGTCCTCATACTTAAAGGCTTAATTCATTGTTACCTCCCCCAGAAAGCTACCCCTGACCTTCTGGTTCCCATCTCCATGCCTTTAATATCAATCACGTTTTGTTACAAAATCTGTTTGAGTGTCTGCATTCCCCACCAGGGAGAGCTTATTAAGGGAGGTTCCAACTATTGTCTACTTTATATTCCCCTTGGATCTTATATATTTCTAGAGACATACATAATCAATACATGTGTGCTAAAAGTATAAATTAAACAACAAATTGAAAGGTAGCTTACAAGAACTGTGAGGGGTCTGAGATTTGACTCTGCTGCAAACTAACAAGTCAGCTTGCCACAATGTCATGGATGCTGACGTAGAAGACCTCCTGAGTCAGAGTCAAAAATGATTATTCACAGCAAAAGCAGTAGCTGGAGTGCCAACTTGGTTGCACTGGTTTCTAGAGCACCAGTCCTGCAGGGCAGGTGAGCTGGTCCTAGATCTGTGCTTGTACAAACATGGGTTGTGTCATGGGAGAGGAACATGGAACCTAGAAAATGTGCCAGTGACAGCAGCCTTGGTCTGGAAGGAGAGCTTACAGCATCTCTCAACATTGCTCACTGGAAATGGCCATGGGAAATGTTCTGGATAAAAAGTGGTCAGGCCTTGCATCCTTGGCATAACCACCAAGACATCTAGGCATTTGAGAGACCCATGGAGTAGTGTTTCTCAACAGAAGAGAAAGCAGTTAGATGCAGATGGTGCTTTTTACTGTTAAGATAACAAAACAATAAAAAGCAGAAATAAGAACATTTGTTACTTCCTCAGCCCACTGAGTATGGGGCTAAGAGTTCCTTCCTTGGCCTTCACTGTACCATAAGGGAAACTCACAATGAAAACCTTGAACTATCCACTAAAAGTTAAAACATTTAAGAAGATAGGATGTGTATAAAGTATAATCCATTTTACAGAAATTCTAGCTGAAAAGCTTAAAATAAAGATTTGGTTTTTAAAGAAATAAAGTTCAAAAATCTAGAAAGTTAAGGTATATAGAACTAGTCAATCTTTGATAATGGAAGATAAAAATGTTCAAAATTCTTCTTGTGAGATTTCAGGTAATGAAAAATTGCTAAAGTTGATGTGTATCCATATTACTACAGCCCTCCCCCATCTTCCTCCCCCACCCCCCGCCCCGCATACTTGCCAGATGCTTATATGTATCTTTTTGGCTACTCATTGCTATATTTCAAATACATGAAATATAGATTTTATTCAATTTACTTTGACACTTTTAGAAGACTTTGAGAATAGCATGTAAGGGGCTTGCTTTCCTGTTTCATCATTAATAATGTGACCCATGACTGGATGACATTAATATATTATGTTCTGTACTAAAGGCAGTTCTTGATAAGACACATTATATTGCTCTAATATACATGAACCATGAACCAACAACATATATTATTTTTTACAGTTTAATTTCCAATTTCTAAAAGAATTCTCCAGAAATCCCACAATGAATTTCAAGTGAGATTTAGGATCTGATTTAAATGAACTTAGAAAAACATTTTCTTGTATTTTGTCTTATTTCTCCGGTTTCCCAACTACTCTCTAAACCATAGAACTCATGTTAACTGCTTTATAATTTCTCCTTGGGAAATTCACCAATTTTATAAGTTCTGAACTAGGAATTTAACTAGCTCCTATATACATTTAAACAAAGAAATTGACTGCCACATATTTGTGGCTACTGTTATGAAAAGATGAACACTTTATCCTCACTGTGAGTTGGGAATATATCTAGATGACATTTATGATTGTTTCCTAAATCAAACAAGATATTTGAGGAAGCTCTACTTGCAAAACATATTAAATGGCAAATAAACTTTGGCTAGAAGTGAGGCGGGCTATAAGAGAAGAAAGAAAGAGAAAGAAGTAGAAAATAAAAGGGCCAGAATAAATTAAAGGAGAGTCTAGTCTATAGGCTTGGGGAAGTGAGTGCTGAAGCTAAGGGTGGAGCAATGGCATGGGGAAGAAACTGGGGACTTCCAGGGACAAAGGGGAGGCTGGAGTAGAGGAGTCAGTGTCCTGTGGGTTAAAAGCAGTCAGGACAGATTTTCTCTAAGGGATATGGCAAGCACATCATAGGACCGGAAGGAAGACTAGAGCTTAGGAGAAGGGGCAGAGCTGGGGGTTTCAGGAAATATTGAGAAAAGGAGCTTGAGGGCAATGAGGGTGGAGCTGGTTGGCTGCCAGACCAACTGGAGGACTGTGCTGGGGAATCAGAAAGAGCTGTGTGGGAAGGAAAGGGAGTGGAGGCTAGGCGAGGTGGCTCATCCCTGTAATCCCAGCACTTTGGGAGGTGGAGGCAGGAGGATCTCTTGAGCTCAGGAGTTTGAGACCAGTCTGGGCAACATAGCTAGACCCCATCTCTACAAAAATATTAAAAATTAACCAAGTGTGTTGGCAGGTGACTGTAGTCTCAGCTACTTGGGAGGTTGAGGTGGGAGGATCACTTGAGCTCAGGAAGTCAAGGCTACAGTGAGCCATGATCACACCACTGCACTCCAGCTGACAAAGTGAACCCCTGTCTCAAAAAAGAAAAAGAAAAACTTTATCAAAAATGTGCAAACCCTCTATAATAAAAGCTACAAAATATTGCTGAGAAATCTAACAAATAAATAAATGATTATTTGTATTTGGTGTTGTCTTTAGATGGAGATGACATTCTTTTACTGCTTTATTTAAAAAAAAATAATAAATGGAGTGGGATGAAGCCTGGACCTTGGAGAAGGAATAGGACAAGGAAGTCCTAGAGGAGGCTGGGGAAGAGAAGAGCCTGGGTGTGCATAGGAAGTCATAGCCTTCTGCCTGTCTAGGAGGGAGGCCACACAGCTGGGATACTGTTTCTGGGATCAGATAAGGGATACAGTGAAAAGAAAACATGCTTCCCTTTCATGTACCACTTACAACTATCTTGCGGACCATATCTGGTGATATGCATACCACGTTTTCAGAAAAATTTCAATAATATCATTTTTATCAGCCTCAGAGCTAGCTATCATATGAGCAGAATGTGTTCTTGTTGGACATTTATATTGTTTCTAGTTGATGTTTGTATGAGCATGCTGTACTGAATGTCCCTGTAGCTAAGTCTTTGCTCACAATCGCAATAATTTTATAAAGAGAAATTACTGTGAATGGGAGAGTGAGTGTGAGGAAAGGGAATGCAAGAGCAAAGGACATAAACAATTTTAAGGCTTCAGATAAGTAATTTTCAATTGTCTCAATTAACATTCTAACACAAGCATATAATGATATCTGCTTCCCCATGTCCCATTATCACCGAGTATTATTTTTTTAAAAATGGTGAGATTTAATTACATCTTAAATGGAAAAGACATCTTTCTTTAAAAAGTGACAGGATGTCCTCAGATGTACAGGCATCAAGAGAGATTATCAGTAGGCAAGTTCATGCTGCCTCCCTGTGGCGCATAAAATACTGACAAGATAGAAAATCAAATCTAACCAGATAGGGACTATCTAAGCAAGTCATCCACATTAACTTATTTAGAGCTAAAGTTTTAGAAAGTGGGTGGAAGAAACACACACACAAAATTGACTTGATCTTAGCATATTAGAGGATATGGGAACTAGAAGAAAAACATTCTTACCCATGACTAGAACATGTGTGACATGATGCACTCAGAGATGATTTATTAAACTGAGTGATAACAAAAGAAAATTGACTTTTCAACGTCAGGCTCCAAGGAAAGATCACTCACAACTTCCTTGGAGGGCTATGGAACTACATATATCTTGTGTATTTCATATCTGTTTCTCCTACAAGACAGTGAAGAGAACAAGGTGCAGTCTTCTAAGGTAACTATTTCCCTGAAAAGAACACTCATAACAGTAATTATGTACTCTGTGTCTTCGACTAAGTTTGGGGGAGAAAGTTTATTTTTACTTTGAAATTGTTTTTGTGTGCAAAACACTATGTTCCCTAGCAACAAAGCAGGAAAGGAAAAGAGAAAAAGCTGCAAAGACAAATGATGGTCTTTGTACTAAAAGGAGTTACTAATCTTTTGCTGTTTTCCAGAGTTCCATCCTCTTTTCTGTTTACTTGTTACTACATGATCTCATCTAATCCCAGGACTGCAAATGCCACTGGCACAGTAATCCACTTGCTCATTCAATCTTTGACTTAGATTCACTGTGGATAAACAATATGTGTAGTATTGTTTCCGTGAGACTTGATGGAGACACAGACATCAAATAATCATATCAATAGATAATGTATTTATAGATTATGTCAAGTAAGAGGAAAAGTTCAGGTTACCATGAGAATGTATACTTAGTTTACTGGTTCTTAAATATTTTGCTGTCATACCCCTAATGCTCTCACATCTGTAATGATTGATTACTAATTGATTGATAATTGAGTACTTGCTTAGATTCTTCAATCATTTTTTTAAAAATAAAGTACTAAAATTAGACACTAACTGACTTGAAAAATGATTTTCTACTTAGCCATTAGAATGGTCTACAATCTTAATTTCTGGGAAGCTTAACAAAGGGGCTCTAAAAAATTATATGTGTTATTATTTCACTTTTAGTTTCCTTATTTAACACATATACTCAGAAAATACACTGTTAATTTTAAGATACTTTTTCAGAACTCCTTTTTCAATGAGGTATAGCATACATACATAAAGTGCACTCATCTTTAGTGTACAGATCAATGGATTATTATTATTATTTTCTTTTTGAGACAGAGTCCTGCTCTGTCACCCAGGCTGGAGTGCAGTGGCATGATCTTGGCTCACTGCAACCTCTGGCTCCCAGGTTCAAGCACTTCTTGTGCCTCAACCTTCTGAGTAGCTGGGATTACAGGTGTGCACCACCACGCCTGGCTAATTTTTGTATTTGAGTAGTAGAAATGAGCTTTTGCCATGTTCAGGCTGGTTTTGAACTCCTGACCTCAAGTGATCTGTCTGCCTTGGCCTACCAAAGTAGACAGACATGAGCTATCATGCCTGACCAGATCAATGAAGTTTCAATTTTATAATGTGTTCATTTCTACAAAACCTTGGAGTTGAAGTCTGCAGCCTCAATAAAATAAAATACCTCTTTATTTCAAATTTTAAGTACATTAGGACTTCTTACTTACATTTTTGGGTTTGTTTTAACAGAACTCTCCCTTGGGCACATTGTATTGTTTAAAAATGTCAAAGAGATAGAAAAAAAATGTCCTCACATTTCCTAGCGTTTTCAGATAAAATATACAATGACAAATTAAATTTGAATTTCAGAAGCTAATAATTTTTCAGTGCTTTAGTATATCTGGAACATATTCATACTAAAAAATTGTTATTTATCTGCAATTCAAATTTAACTGGGCTTCTGTATTTTTACTTGCTAAATCTGGCAACTCTACTCATGTTCAACTCCACATTGTGTCTAATTATCAACAGCCCTACATGCATCAAAATATTCCACTTCTAATGTTGTGCTTTGTGTCTCACAGAAATTTAAATAATATGGAAAGAGACACAATGGCCCTACAAAGGAAGGTTTCACTGTTGCTAGTATTTTAAACAGCTGCTTATTTGTTCAGTGTCTGAGGGGAATTTACACTTCAGGGCAACAGACAATAATAAATATAGGCAATGAAACATCTCTTTTTGAGACGGAGTCTTGCTCTGCCACCCAGGCTGGAGTGCGATGGGGTTATCCCTGCTTACTGCAACCTCTGCCTTCGGAGTTCAAGTGATTCTCCTGCCTTAGCCTCCTGAGTAGCTGGGATTACAAGCATGCGTCATCACACCTGGCTAATTTTTGTGTTTTTAGTAGAGACAAGGTTTCACCACTTTAGCCAGGCTTGTCTTGAAATCCTGACCTCAGGTAATCCACCCACCTTGACCTCCCAAACTGTTGGGATTACAGGCGTGAGCCACTGCACCTGGCTAGGAGACATTTTTATTTATAAATGGGAAACTGGGCAACAGTGAAAAGGAAGGAGAAAAGAGGAACCAACCAGCTGATTCTAGCTTGCAGGTGTTTTGGTTCTTTTAGGCAGTTCAACCTCGGAAAAAAGCACATTTAGAAGATAAGGGTCTGAAAATTGATTCCTTTGGGACTGTTATGCCTGTATACCCCTTTGGGAAACTTTTGGGCATTTCTCAGTGTATAGAAGAGCATTCCAGTCATGACTACACCCAGACTCAGAAGTCTTCTCAGAGGCAGCAGCCTTTAAGCTGAGAACTGAAGGATGAGTGTAAGTCAACTGATGTATGGATAACGTAAGATTGATTAGATGTTCACAGAGACTTCCAGCAGATTTCAAGTTAAAAAGCATATAAGTTAGAAAGCAGTATGTGTAGCTTGCCTTTCAACTTTGTTTATGGTTTCCTTTTTGGTGAAAAACCTTTTTAGCTTGATGTAATGACATTTGTCTATTTTTGCTGTTGTTGCTGTGCTTTTGAGGTCTTACCCAAAAAATCTTTGCCCAGACCAATGTCCTGTAGTATTTCCTTAAAATTCTATTCTAGTAATTCCATAGTTTCAAGTCTTAAATTTAAGTCTTTAATCCATTTTGAGTTGATTTTTATTTATGGTGAAAGATGAGGATCTGGTTTAATTCTTCTACATATGGATATCTAGTTCTCTCAGCACCATTTATTAAAGAAACTGTCCTTTCCCTAGTGTAGGTTCTTGGTGCCTTTGTCAAAAATAGATTAGCTCTAAGTGTGGAATTTACCTAGGAGGAAATATCTGCAAATCATCCCTCCAAGAAGGGATTAATAACTAGGATCTATCAGGAACTAAATAATGAAATAGCAAAAAACCAAATAATCCAATTAAAGGATGGGCAAAAGACCTGAATAGACATTTTTTCAAAAGGAGACACACAAATGGCCAGCAGGTATATGAAAAAAAAGTTCAACATCACTAATTATCAGGGAAATGCAAATCAAAACAGCCATGAGATATCATCTCACCCCAGCTAGAATGACAATTACCAAAAAGACAAAAAATAAATCCTGTTGAGGATACAAAGAAAGGAGAACATCAATACACTCTTGGTGTGAATATAATTAGAACAGCCACCATGGTAAATAGTATGGAAGTTTCTCAAAAAAACAAAAATTGATCTGATAGACATCCCAATTCACCTGAGAGAATTGTTACACATTGCATATATATATCAAAATATCATATGTATTCTCAAAATATGTACAGCAATGATATATCAATAAAACTACAAAAAGAGAAAAGTGTGTGTGTGTTAAAGTGTCCCAAGGTCCCCTGTATTATTTAAAAAGAAGGTAAAAATATTAACTTTAGAATTTGTTCAATTAAATGTTAAAAATTGTTGAGTGGCCACCAATAATTAGATAGTACCAGAAGACAGCAGAAAACAGTAGATAGATCCAGAAAGACAGTACGAGAAGATAATACCAGGAAAAATTACTTCCCAAGTGGTAAAGGAGAAAATGGTGTGTTGGGGGGGAGGTAGGGAGTTGAAAGGAGAAATGTAAGGATAGAATACAATTAAATCAATTCAAGAGAAAGCATTTCTGAAGAAATCTAGAAAAAGTAGGAAGACTTAACACATAAAAAAAAAAAAATGGTAGAAGTCACAAAATATCAGAAATCATAACCAATATCAATGGACCAAACAGAAATGCAAGCTTTCAAGACTGATTAAACAAAGAGTAAACAAATAACATTGGGCTACATGTTGTTTATAAGAGCCACACTAAAGTATAAGGACAAGAAGGAACGTTAGTAAATAAAAGGATATAAAAAGATACACCATGGCAAATACCAGCTCGATGAATGTATTTAGCCATGCTAAATAAATGTCAGGTAAAATACCTGAAGGCAAGGCAAAAATTTTCTTGACACACAGAAAGCTGTTACAAATTGATAAAATGGTCAATTCATCAGAAATTTTAAATATGTACTTTATAACAAAGTATAGAAAAGACAAATAGGGAGACTTAGCTGATAAAAGTGACTTTCTGTAACTGATAAAGCTGACAAACACATCAGTAACGAATACTAGCACTTGAACACAATTAACAAACTTGACCTATGTACATAAATTTTAAAAATGACTAGGTACTGTGGACAGAAGCAAGTATCAAGAAATTTTAAATAACTGGTATCATTACAGACCACATTCTCTGGCACAGTGCAATTAATGCAAGTAAGTCACAAATGAATATCAAAAAGCTAATAACACATTTTCACATATTTGGAAATTAAGGAAAATTATCTTTTACCCTGATGGCAAAAGAAATCTCAATAGGAATTAGGACAATTTTAAACTAAATGCCATTAAAAACTTAAGAGATATAATGAAAGTAGTACTTGAAGGGAAATTCATAACTTAAATATATTTTTCAGGAAATAAGAAAGGTAAAAAATAGAGAGTAAACATTAAGCTGAAAAAAATGAAAAGTAATAAAGTCAGAGAAACAAAATAGAAAGAATACAGATAAGGAAAAATAAAATGGAGAGCAATTACAACAAGAAAAAACAATACAGAGAGGATTAATAAGACTGGTCAAGAAGAAAAATATATAATCAACATACACAATAAAGGAGGAAATGATAGAAAGAAATAGACAACTTGACTCCATCTGTGAGCATGAAACAACTGATGTGGAAGGCAAGATTTTGTCTCCCCCAAAACCCTACCCAGATGCCTTTATAGTTGAGTTCCTAATTTTTCAAGGGACAGTTAATTCCTGTCCTTATTATATAATGTCATATAAATTACTGCAGAACAAAGAAAACTAGTGAGAGTTGCATGGCACATTTTATGAGACTAGTGTAATTTTTCAAATACAGTTTTTCTTGAAAAATAACTACAAATTTACAGAACAGTTCCAAGAAGAGAAGAAGGAACAGGTCTCCTCCCCATGTGAAAGTAAACTGCTGACATTTTGCGCAATAACCCCCATTACTTTGTCTATTTCCTATAAACAAGGAGTTTTACATACATAACCATAATATAACACTGGGATCAGGAAATTAACATTACATACATTAATACCATCTAATTCGAGGACCCAATTCAAGATTCTCCAAAATAGAGAAACAGAATTAACTGCAATAACTTAGCTAAATATCTGATTAGCTGGTGCTCGATAAATAGCCATTCCTTTCACTAATTCCCTGGGGACTCCTGAGTTTCTGTCCTGGTAGTCACAAGATGGATCCGTCTGCATCGTCTCCAATCTGCACAGCCGGAAGTGGGGTGACACCACCCCAATGTGTCACACTCATATGACACACTACATCCTCTCTACCACATTAACCCGTCCAGTGTCTCTCTATGGCCCCTGTCCGAGAGGCAAGGCTGGGCTGCCCACCTGGAGCCTAACGCCAGCTTCATGAACTCCCAGTGGGCACCGCCCTTACCGGACAGACACAGCCTCCGCCCTCAGGAAGGTGGAGACAGCACCAGACGGCGAAGCTTTGCGCAGCTGCAGGCCTCCCCCCACCACACTGCCTTCAAGACCGCACATGCTCCCTGGGGCCCCTGCGGAATTACGAGGGGTGGGAATCGGTCACCAGTTTGCCGCCATCTTGGGCTCTAGCAGTATTTTTCCAGCTGTGGAAGCACGGCCTGACCCGCAGCAGAGACTTGGTAAACGCCGGCTCTGCTTATGTATGGTTAGCCTGCTCCAGGTACTATTGGTTTCCATGGTACTTTCACACTTTTCTCCTCTGACCCACAGGGGCTTTGGCCTCCCAGGGTCGGGGCTGCGATCTGAGGTCTGTCGTGGGGTCCTCAGCTGCTGGGTGTTCTCCTGCCTCTAATGGCGGTGGCTCGGACTCAGCCCTTCCTCAAAAAGTGCAGTTATCAAGGAGGGGAGCCCCCAGCATATGGGATCAACAATGGCTGATCCTAATGCCAAGCTGTGTGTAAGTGTGAGAGAGATCCTAAGGCCAGGGTGCGTATGAGTGTGAGATACCATAATGCTAGGGTTGTGTGCGGAAGAGATCGTAATGCCAGGGTGTGATTGTGTGAGTGTGAGAGAGATCCTAATGCCAAGGTGTGCATGAGTTGTTGCGTGTGTGTGTGTGTGTGTGTGTGTGTGAGAGAGAGAGACAGAGACAGAGAGAGAGAGAGTGTGTTAATATAGTCCAAAAGACATAAAGATAGTGAAGGTAAGGAAGTGCTTTTCTGAAGAAATTTATTTTTGATGAGTCACTTAATTGAAGAAATTTATTTTTGACGAGTCAATTGTTGTACCACTTTAATAATATGTTCATTTTTTTAACCTTTTGAAATTGACAAGAAATATAAGCTCTTTACAGCATGTCAGAGAAAACAGAGGGTAAAGTGAATTCTCTTTTACCCTCTGGAACTCTTTCCAGTTCCATCTCCTAATTTATTTGTTTGATATGTACCTGTCACTTTCCTCTATTTATATACAAACATATATTCATGTATATATGTAAGATATCATTTTAGTATCTTTTCATATTACTCTGACAGTCATACTCCCAAATTAAATAGGTCTTAAGACCTATTCATCAGAACCAAAAATTTTTTATTAGTAATTACAAATATAAAGTAGGTCCTCTATGAATTATTCTGTTCCTACATTAATGAACTTCGATGTTGTACATAAGTGCCTGTGCGTGTGTGTCTGTTTTATAGCTTTAGTGAAGTATATCTGAGAAATAACAAACTCCACATATTTGAAGTGTACAATTTGGTGATATTTGACACACGTATGCTCTATGGAAACCACTGTAAACAACATCATAAGCATATCCATCACCTTCAAAATTTTCCTTTGGTCCCACTCCAACCCAAGCTCCCCTTCTACAAGTCAATCACTGATCTTTCTGTTAATATAAATTAATTTGCATTTTCTAGGATTTTATACTAATGGATTCCTGCAATGTGTATTCTCTTTGTGTTTCAGCGTAATTATTTTGAGAATCATCCATGTTTTTATGAGTTTCATTGCTTAATTCCTTTTTATTGTTGGATAGTTTCTAGTTTATGCTGTACAACCATTGTATGGTTCCATTATTTATTGGGTTGTTTTGTTTTGGCTCTTACAAATAAACTTGCTGTGAACAGTCTCCTACAAGCTTTTGCATGGCCATATACTTTCATTTATCTTGAGTAAATACTTGGAAGTGGATTGACTGGATCATGTGGAAAGTACATGATATATATATTTAACTTTTAAAGAAACTTCCAAACTGTTCTCCAAAATGTTTGTACCGTTTTACAGTTCTTTCTGTAGTCTGTGACCTTTCCAGTTACACCATACCCTCACCAATGTTTGGCATCGTTGCCCTTTAATTTCAGTCATTCTAGTGGGTGTTAAGTGTTATCTTAGTGCAATTTAATTTGCATTTGCTTGGTGACAGTTGATGTCTTTTTCAAGTGCTAATTTTCTATCCATAAATCTTTGGTAAAGTGGCTGCTAAATATTTTACCTACTTTTAAATTGGATTATCTTTTTACCATTGAGTTGTAAAAGTTCTTTATATATTTTAGAGGCAGGTGCTAGACTTTATGTTTTCCAAGTATTTTCTCACTCTCTGTGGCTTGCCTTTTAGTTTTTTTACTGTGGCTTTGGAAGAGAAAAATATTTTAATTTTGATAAACTCTGATGTATTGATTTTTTCCCCTCTTTGGTAGTTCAGATTTTTTGTGTCCTATTTAAGACATCTTTGCCAAATCAAGGTACCTAAGATTTTCTATTTTTTTTCTGAGAAGTTTTATATATTTAGTTCTTATAGTCCATTTACAATTATTTTTTGTATATGGTCAGTTTTTTCCCCCTTTTAAGCATATGGCTGTCTGTTACAGCATCATTTGTTGTATTACTGGCACTTTGGTTGAAAATTATCTTTTATTGATAAATGATTGACCTTATACATCTGGGTCTTATTTCTGGATTCTCTGATCTGTTCCAGTGAATTATGTTTCCACACCAGTACTACACCAGTACCACAGTGTCTTGAGTGCTGTAACTTTATAATTAGTCTTCAACTCAGGTAAGCATAAGTTCTCAAACTTTAATCTTTTCCAGAAGCTTATTTATTTATAACCTATTTAGACTGTTCTGTTCCTTTGCATTTCCATAAAACGGTTAGAATCAGCATTTGAATTTCTACAAAAATGCATCCCAGGATTTTAACTGGGATTATGTCAGTTCTGTAGGTGACTTTGGGGAGAATTGATACCTTAACTTTATGTCATCTAAGTTCTCTCAGCAGTGTTTTATAGTTTTAATAAACATCTTTCAATATGTATTTTTATATTCATAAGGATAGATTATCAATAATAATCTTGGAACAAAAGATGTGAGGATTTTAGTATTAATGGTATTATCAGTTTACATGACAAAAATATAAGAATTTATTTTCTTACCTGGAACCTATGAACTTTTATTCTCTACATCTTCCACTTGTTCTGGGTATAATCATTCATATATCTTTTTTTTCTAACATAGTACATGAAAGAGGAATTTTTATTTTTGTTTTACCCATACTAGTGATATGGAACATATTTTTTATGTTAAGGATGCCTTTAATCTATGTTTCATGTTATAGTTTTTTTTTAAAAATATCTCTGTCATTTGTCTATTCATACGATATTCTTTTCTGTATAGCAATTTTAGCAGAATTTTAACCTGTATAGCAATTTTAACCTAACTGTGTTCTTCATTCTTTTTATGACTTTTGGGTTTCTATCTTTGATAGTCCACCTTATCCTAATATATTTCAAATATTTTTCTAAATTTTCTTCTAACTTTATGGCATTTTGAAGAGTTTTGTCTCAGTTTTTTTCCTTCACTGTCAGAGAAGAAATATATGGTAATTTATAGAAAAATTAGAAGTGGAAAAATCAGAAAGAAGGAAAAAATCACTTTCGCTTAATATAATCCATGGGAAAACAAGTGTTTTCTTAAAAAAATATGATTAGTATTTATTTTTTGACAGGGTCTTGCTCTGTCAACGAAGCTGGAGTGCAATGGCATGATCTTGGCCATTGTAACCTCTGTCCCTCAGGGTCAAGCCATTCTCCCACCTTAGCTTCCTAAGTAGTTGGGACCACAGGCACATGCCACCATGCCCCACTAATTTTTGTACTTATCACAGTGTTTCTTCTTCAATAGTTGATGAAATTTGGGTAGTTTTCACTTTTAGCTATTAGGAATAATGCTACTAAGAATGGTTCTGTCCAAATTTTTGTGTGGATATATGTTTCAGTTTTCTTTGGTATGTATCTGGTAATGGAATTGCTGTTTAACTTTCTGAGGAACCACGAAACTTTTCCAAAATTGCTGCACCGTTTTATAATACCTCCAGGATTGTAGGAGGGTTCTAATTTCTCTGCATTCTTGCTAACACTTGTAATTGTTCATTTTTAAAAATACAGCCATCCTAGTGTGTGTGAAGTGGCTTTTCATTATAGCTTGCATTTTCCTAATGACTAATGATGTTTACTATCTCTTTTTATGCTTATTTGCCTTTTGCATATGTTTTTTGAAGAAATATCTAGTCAAATATTTTGCTCATTTTAAGACTGCATTGTCTTTTTATTTTTAAGTTTGGAGTCTGTACATAGATTGTGTATCAGGCGCCTTATGAGATAGATGATTTGCAGATATTTTCTGCCATTTTTGGGAATTGACTTTTCACTTTTCCGATGGGTCCTTTGGAGCACATTATTTTTTAAACTTTGGTGGTCCAATTTATCTGTTTTTTGTCTTTTGTCACTTGTGCTTTTGAAACCATATTTAAGAAGCCATTGTCTAATTAGGTTATTGTCTTGATATGTTTTCTGTTCCTTATAGCAATACCTGAAACTAG
Source organism: Sapajus apella (assembly GCF_009761245.1). Lineage (NCBI taxonomy): Eukaryota > Metazoa > Chordata > Mammalia > Primates > Cebidae > Sapajus > Sapajus apella. The sequence goes on along the minus strand of NW_022436971.1, from coordinate 4,785,402 downwards.
GTAATTTATAAATAAAGGAATTTATTTCTTAAAGTTATTGAGGCTGAGAAATCCAAGGTCAAGGGGCTACATCTGGTGAGAGGCTTCTTGCCAGTGGGGTCTCTGCAGGACCTGAGGTGCTATAGGGCATCACATGGTCAGGAGGTGAGCATGCTAGTTCAGGTCCTTCTTCCTCTTCTTATAAAGCCACCAATGTCACTCCCTGATAACCTGTTAACCCATGAATGGATTAATTCATTCATAAGGACAGGACCCTCCTGACCTGCTCACCCCTCTTAAATGTCCCACACCTCAATGGTTAAGTTGTAATGTGAGTTTTGGAGGAGACAAACGTTTAAACCATAGCAGTCATGTAGATTTATTTCAAACTTTTTAAGGGATTGACAGCCTTAGTTCTTACCCAAAGGTTTAAATCCATTTTCAGGTAATTTATGTACAGATGCACCTCAACTTACAATGAGATTACATCCTGATACACTCATTGTAAATTGAAAATACTGTAAGTTGAAGATACATTTAATGCTGACAACAAAACAGACGGTCTGTGACTTACCATGTTTCAACATAGGATTTTCAACTTCACGATTGTGTGGAAGTAATACACATTGAATAGAAACTATACCTCCTTTTTAAGTTGTAAGGCGCTCTTAGATTTCTATGGGATTATATCCCCAAAAATGTACTGTAAAGCTAAAAAAATCTTAAGTCAAACCATTGTAAATATGAGAACATCTCATGTATATTGTGTGACGTCGGGGTCTAACTTCATTCTTTTGCATGTGGGTATCCATTTTTTTTCAGGAGTATTTATTGAAAATATTATTATTTTCTCATGAATAAACTTGGCATCTTGTCGATGTTTACCTTTTTCAATGTGTTAATATTGACACTAATGGTGCAAAAGCAATGGTAGATAAAACTGTTGGCACCTCGCTGTGAATCAAGGCAGCGATGGCACCAAACTATTGGTAGTTGTTGTATTATTTACTACCAAACACTTGCAGTAAAAAAAAGATGCCAGTTTCACTTTAAAATGTCCTTGATCTAGCAGTAAAAATGAATGATCTAGCAGTAAAAATGAATGATATTAAAGCTTGACCCTTGAAAGTATGTCTTTTTAATATTCCATGTGATGAAATGGGAGGTACTCATAAAAGCACTTCTGTTGATGCTGAATCGTGCAGATCATCTCTTGGAAAAGCACTTGATGTAACTATTTGAGTTGCAAACCAGTGTAGCAAACTTAGTCAGATTTGGGTACTTTGAGCATTGAAGCAAGCACTTCACTTCAAGGAAAATAACTGACAGTATTTGTCAATGATAAAATCCAAGTTTTAAGTAAAACCTGGAAAAAGTTGAGAAAAGTTATATCTGCCATTTTGAGTTTGATGGTGTGCCAAAATTCGATGACTTTTCTGATGAGATTGCTGGTGATACCAATCAGTTTTATTTGGGGATGTTGGGTAATATAATATGTCAACATATGGGAGCTCTGTACAACTCAACCAATATTTTCAAATTAATCCATATGTTATCTTATAAAATCATGCATATTTAAAAACTTCATTCAAAGTACAAGATAGGTCAGTGGATTTTAAAATAACAATACAAAAAGTTCCCTTATAATTTTATATTCTACATTGTAAACTACAAAGAAACTACTACTCATTGAGTGTTTGTGCATATCAAAGAAGAATGTCTTCAGTTATATGAAAAAGCTTTTAAAGTTCTCTCTTCTCCAACTGTGTATCTGTGTGTAGTTAGATTTTCTTCACATCCTTCACTCAGGACAGCCTATTGCAACAAATTGAATGTAGAAGCAGATATGAGAATCCAACTTAATTTCTATTAAGCAAACATTAAAGAGATTTGTAAAAATTATAAAACCATGTCACCTTTCACTGATTTTTTGGTTTTAAGAAATATAACTATCTCCCATGAAAATATCTATGTTGTTAGTGGGTTTATTATTTTTAAATGAATTAAGTGTATTTTAAATTTCTATTTTTATTTCTAAAATGATAAATGTTGGTAGACATAAGTCACATAAATGAAAACTCTTTGAGATCTTCAATGATTTTTAGGACTATAAATGTGTCCTGAGAATAAAGATTTGAGAACCACTAATTTAATAGAACTTTTTTGTTGCTTTTGATAGAGAGGTTAGGAAGGGGCTTAGGGAATGTTAAGTTTGTGGGGAGGGTACACTTTTAATTAGAGTGGTCAGGGCATGCATCACCTAGAAGGGCATCTTCTGACCAACTTGGAGGAAGTGAGGAAGCAAGCTGTGCTCTGACAGTAGTTAAGCCCAAAGCCCAGAGGTGAAAAGATTCACAGAATAGCAAGGGAGGGATTGCAGCTTCAGCGTAATACGTGAGGGGAGTGTAATGGGGAAGGAAATAAGGTAAGAGAAAATGTGAGGTCCTGGTGGTGGTGGTGATGATTAGTTTTTTGGGACTTCATAAAGCCATTTTGATGGCTTTAGTTTTCAGTCAGTGAAATTAGAAGTCACTGAATTTTTTTTTTCTCTTTTCACATGTTGTATCTTATATTTTTAAAAGATCCATCTGCTTGCAATGCTAAGAACATTCACAGGTTGGGATAGGGTGGAGTTAAGTTTAAGACTAGTGAGGAAGGTAGTATTACTGATGACAGAAGAATGTAGTTTAGATCAGGATTGTGGCAGCAGAGTTGGAAGTGTCAGATTTTTATATGCTCTGGGGATGAACCCAGTAGAATTTCCTGGAAGATTGTATGTGGGATGATAGTGGAGTCACAGATGATGAAGATATTTGGCCTGAGAAAATCCTTCATGCAGTAAATTCAGTTGATCTTAATATTGTTTATAGCTTTATTTTTGCCTGTAATTAACAAAATTAATATGTTAAAAAAATTTTATGGCCTCTGGATTTTGTCTCCTAAAAGAAGTCTTCCTTAATAAGAGTAGAAAATTATTCTTGTATTTTCTTCTAATTCTTTTAGATAGTTTTGTTAAATTAGTTCTTCTACCTATCTGGTGTTTATTTTTGCTCTCACTAAAGCAGAGTTTCTCAAACTCAGAACTATTGACACTTTGGGCTGAATACTTCTTTGTTTGCGGAAGAATGTTCTCTTCTGTGCATTATAGGATATTCAGCGGCATCCCTGGCTTCTACCCACTAGATACTGGTAACACTCACTTCCTACCTCAGTTAAGACAACTAAATATATTTCCAGATGCCCCCAAATATTCCCTTGGGGACACAATTACTCCTGGTTGTGAACTTCAGTAAAGAACGTTTAGAAAAATGAAGCCCTGATGCTTGAGGTATGCATACTTAAATAGAATGCCCAGTTTTATTTTCATCACATTAGTGTCATTAACAATGCAAATCTAGAAACTATTATGAATATATGGAAGAGATGGGAAGAGGAAAACCAAAGCACAGATGCTTCAACTTGAATCAGTTGTTTGGAACATAGTAACCTTGCCAGCATACTGGCCAAAGTTTGAGCAGAATGATCTTAAATTTTGAAAAAGGAAGAATTAATAAGCAGATTTTGTCCCAGAATGATGCTTTACTTGTTTGTATATATATATATATTTTTTGGTATTTGTATCTTTCATGTTTATTTTGGTTCTTGTCCATAATTATATGCTTTAGTTGAAACAACAGTGTGAAGCAGTAGAAATAATGTACATGATGAACTGGACTGATAATCAGAAAACCTAATCAGAAACCTAAATCTCTTTTTAGATTTCAATTTTGATCAATTTTGGTTTCAATTGATCTTCACTTCTGTGGTCCGAAAAATGAAGAATCTTATTGTGAAGATCAGTTAAACTAGCGTACTAAAAACCTTTAAAAAATTTAAAGCAGTATAAAGAGTTATTAATATAAGGAACTATTATTTTACCTGCTTTAAGATTTTTGACAAAAATCTATGATATTTAAAACTTAAAATTGTATCATAGTTCTAGACTTGTACTTTGAAATACTGTAGTCACTAACCACATATAGCTATTGAGCATTTGAAATGTGGTTAGTCCAAATTGAGATGTATGCTAAGTGTAAAATGTACACCATAGTTTGAAGAGTTAGTATTAAAAAAGAAATAAAATATCATCATAATAATATATTGATTACATGTTGAAATGATAGGATATATTGTTATGATAGATTATGAAAATTAATTTCAGTTGTCTCATTTATTTCTTAATGGTGTTACTGGGTTACTTTAAATTATAGATATGGCTCAGTTGTGTTTCTAGTGGACTCTACTGTTCTAGACTTGTTTGATGTTAATTTATAAAAGATAAACTCCAACAAGTGCCATTATCTGTAATATATGTTCTATAGAATCAGAGAATTTTAGTTTGAAAAGGGTTTTCCCTATCAATTTTAATAGTGTTTGCAGATTATATTTTCCTCAAACCTCAGGGGAACTGTGATGCTGTATATTTTTTATTTAGATTTAATTCACGTGTTTGGGAACTTTGGATTTAAATTTGATTTTTTAAAACAATTTTTATATAAAATATTCAGATATTATATACTAAATTTAAAAGCAGAAAACAGCACTAGTTAGTACCATTAGAGTGACTCATTGATTATTTAAGTTGTGGCTGTCCCATATCTTTGTTTGACTCTATTGGATTATGTATAATTTTGGAAGCAGGTAGACTGTTGCCTATGTCTGGGCCTGATTTTCCCAATACTGTGCTATCAAACATCATAAGTCAAATTGTATCATGAAGCTTCTGTCATCTTGTGTTTAATAGAATAACTTTATTAGTCTTATTTCCTGACTTCACAATTAAATTTTATAACCTTATGAAATTATTAGAACACAAATAAATCCATTTGATAAGTACTTTGATTTTTGCAAAAAATACCTTTGAATTTACAATTTAAGAAGTATTTCTGCTGCAGAAAAATGGTTTGAAAAATCCTAATTTAATTAAACTTTTCATTTTACAGATTAAGAGTCTGATTCTAAGGAAAAATAGTTTCCCAAATTTTACACAATTAATTGAGTATTGATATCTGAATCCTGTGTATACAGTGTAAGTACTTTCTGTGTTATAGTACTGTTCTAAGGATTATAATATTTGAGTAGGGGTTGGATCTAGAACATCTTGATTCAAATTATGTCTTTAAAATAATATATTTGTTCATTATGTAGAATAGTTTTAAATTATGTATATGTATTTTTTCCTGAATTTTCTTCGAGCTATTCTCATCTGGTCTTTAGACGCACAAGGGTAGGAGCTTTACCATGGTACTGGGAACTTTCTTCATTATCCTTTTGAGTGAGCATTGTAGAGGCAGGTGAAAGACAGGCAGATTGACTCACATCCACAGAGTAGGTTATGCTGTCTACCCGATTAATAATTTTTTTCATAGTGGGGCTCTTCGGTGAGTGTCACATGGGACCTAAAATGTTCTTATGTGTCAATTCATAGAGTCGTATTCATATACCTCTTCAGATTTAAGTTTTCCAGTCTTGCTCCTTCAGCATTCCTGATGATCCTGCAGAAACTATTAGCCATTGCATATTGATATGCATAGATTATTAACTCAGGCAATGTCTTCTTTAGGCAAAGTAAATGTAATGGTAGATCTTTCTACTGTGAAGATTTTCTCTCATTTCTTAGTCTGCCATCCTACCCCCATCCCCACCCCCTCACCCGGGTTGGGGTGTAATGCCTCAGCAATCTATTTCTGGAAGTTACTGGCATTAAGTGAGAGCCATGTATAAACTAGATGTTTGCCCCCTCTGGTGTGAAATTCTCCAGGAGGCCATCTGTATTATTTGAGGGAGGGATAGTGATATGAAAGAGTAGGTTTCTGATAGTTTGAGTAACCTATTCAAAAACTTCCTTGTGCCTTTGGGCTTGCTTTGTCTTATATGTACTGTATATACCACCTCCATTTAATGAAGAAGATCTCTTGGGTACATCTACTTTTTATACATAAAGAAGGAGGGTATCATAGTTCCTGAAAGATGTATGTAAATTATTTCTTTCCCATATACCCATATGAATGGTTACAGGGCTCTTTAGTGAATGCCGGGAAGATAATTTTGGTATAATCCAGTATAGGGTTCTTTCTTGAGCATACCTGGTGATCTCTTCATGTAAGAAATTAATCGGTCTATAAACTGAGTAAAGTTTGGGAATTGGGTGAAGGCCTGAAAACATTTAGACTTTGGCGAGACTTTCTATTCTGGTCCTACATACTCCTCTTTCATCTTTTTATCTTTTTCCTCTGAGCTTTGAGGTATTCTGTCAAAATTTTCTTCTAATTTTTCTTTATTTTAGGTTTAATTTTCCCATTATAGTTTTAAATTTATCATGTATGTATAGTTCATCCTAATCTCAGTTGTTATATCTTCACCTTTTAACCTTTTCGATAACAGGACTTTGCTGTTTCTTTTAGTACATCTGTTTCTGTGGAGTAGCATTTCCTTGATTTCTTTTAAGTGGCTCCCTTATTTTGTGGGGAAGGGCATCTAGTGTTTTTCTTACTCATCCTCATAGAAATAAACTGATGCTTGTCAACTCTTTTTTTTTTTTTTTTTTTTTTTTTGAGACGGAGTTTCGCTCTTGTTACCTAGGCTGGAGTGCAATGGCGCGATTTCGGCTCACCGCAGCCTCCGCCTCCTGGGTTCAGGCAATTCTCCTGCCTCAGCCTCCTGAGTAGCTGGGATTACAGGCACGTGCCACCATGCCCAACTAATTTTTTGTAGTTTTAGTAGAGACGGGGTTTCACCATGTTGACCAGGATGGTCTCGATCTCTTGACCTTGTGATCCACCCACCTTGGCCTCCCAAAGTGCTGGGATTACAGGCTTGAGCCACCGCGCCCGGCCGCTTGTCAACTCTTAACTCAGAGTCAAGTAATAGTTGAGCTGTATTGTCACAATAGATGATGATTCCCTGAAATTGGGAAATATTTACATTTCTTGAATATTTGCCTTATCATTTTTAGAAACCTAATCCTCAGATTAACTGTGATAGAAAATTTTGCCTTGGTGCTAAAGATTCCTTCCCTTTTCCACTTATTGTGGCCAGTGATGCCAGTAATGAGGCCTGGATGTACCTAACCTACTTATCTTCTGTCTTTTTCTTTCTTTCTTTTCTTTTTAAAAGAATTTTTTTTTGAGACAGAGCCTTGCTCTGTTGGCCAGGCTGGACTACAGTGGCACGATCTCAGCCCACTGCAATCTCCGTCCCCTGGGCTCAAGCAGTTCTCCTGCTGCAGCCTCCTGAGTATCTGGGGTTACAGGCATCCACCACCACACTCAGCTAATTTTTGTATTTTTAGTAGAGATGAGGTTTCACCATGTTGGTCAGGCTGTTCTCGAACTCCTGACCTCAAATAATGCACCTGCGTCAGCCTCCCAAAGTGCTGGGATTACAGGTGTGAGCCACCACACCCAACCTACTTTAGTGTCTCTAAGCTCTGCTTCACTTAGTGGTGTCCAGGTCTCGGCTGATTTCCCTCAAAGATAAATCCCAGAGTTGCATAATGATGCTGATAGAGTCCAAATGTTGTGAATTCACACAAAGTGGGGAGTGCAAACAATGTGCCCCTTTTTGGTTCACCATCTGCCCTTCTAGCACTCACCTCTTTGAGTTATGGGTTGTGGGAAAGAGTTTACATAAAGGAAAATGGTTTTCTCACAGGAGGAGAAGGAGGTCCCTAGTGGGCATAATTTGGCACCTTTCATTATATCACATCTGTCCAATATCCATTTGGAATTTGTTAAAGTTTCTGGAAAATAAAGGTTACTCTTCTCTGTTTTCCAGTGATGATATTCTATCTATTTAAAACATGTTTTAATACTTATTTCAATAAAAAATTTTAAAAGTGTAGAATGCAGTGAACAGTTAGATTTTATTTCATCAGCATCTTGTTTGGTGTTTATAATTTTTATCAACATGTTTAAATTTGATAAAAATACAGGCATATAATTATTTTTAGACCTATGTTTATATGCCAAACATAAGGCTAATTGCAGTTAATTTTGATAGCTAATGAGTAATTATTATTTGCTTTTTAGAAAATGGATTCTACATCTCTCTTACCAACATTTTTAGATGTGGATCTGACAATATCACATATTGAATGTCTTCCCAAGGATATTCTGGTGAAATTTCAAGGCATAAATAATAATCAATGTGAGTTTGACTACCACATATTGCAGAAGGAAATACAACATACTCCAAAAGTGAAAAATAATGTTGAAATTGATGAATTTTGTTTGGTGGAAGAAAGAGTATCTGGAGAATGGCAGAGAGGAAGAGTTGTGGAAAAGAAAAATGAACTCTATACAGTGCTGCTCATAGATCGCGGAGAAGAACTAAGAGTTGCTGGTCCACAGATTGCTTCAGCCTGTGGCAATTTATTTGAGTTACCGCCACGGGTAGTATTTGGTATTTTTGCCAACATACTACCAGTTGGGGAAAAATGGTCTCCTAAGGCTTTGAGTTATTTCAAGTCATTAGTAGGAATACAAGTAAAAGGTTATGTGCAAGCTATTTTACCTCTGCAAATGTTTCTTTTTGAAGTGCCAAAAATTATATCTCAGGCCCTTGAGTTACAATTAGGAAGACTTGTTGATGGAGATTCATTTCGTCTTCTTGTGGAAATGTTAAAAGAATTCCCTCAACAAATGCCAGATTTATTGCAACATAAAATACCTGAATTGTCATTAGATAATAAAGATACTTCACTTGATATTCAACATGTTCTGGATAAGTTGCAGCCATCTTTGTCAGTAGGAAGTACTGAAAGTGTAAAGGTATCATCTGCATTGAGCCCAAGTAAATTTTATTGCCAGTTAATAAAATGGACTCCAGAGCTAGAAAACTTGACAGCACATATGACTTTGCATTATGATACTGTCTGTCAAGAAACCAGCCCCATGTGTGATAATTTTGGACTACTTTGTGTTGCCAAAAGGCGAAATGGACAGTGGCATAGGGGAATTCTTCAGCAGCTCTTGTCCCCAGATCAAGTAAAAATTTGGTTTATGGATTATGGGAGTAGTGAGGCCATACCCTCAATTTATGTAAAAAAACTTAAACAGGATTTTATTTTAGTACCATTATTTTCATTTCCATGTTCTCTGACATGTTTGCACAGTCCAGATAGAGATGCAAGAACATTTCAACTGAGTATATTTAAACAGGCCTTGTTAGGTCAAGTGGTATATGCACACATTGATTGGTTCAATAAGGATGAGCATTTGTATTATGTGACATTACAAAGCCGAGAGTCTACAGTTAATTCTAAGGGTCTACTGAAGACTGTAGGAACACAAGTATTTTGTCCCATGTCTGATTCAAAAATTTCCAATATGTTGAGTGAGACAAATGCATCTGATGTAAACAGCTTTGCAGTTGAGGGTTTTATGGGAAATAATGAATGGTCAATAGACTATCTAAATGAAAAAAGCATTTTGAAAGTAGGTTTTCCTGTTAAAACAGTAGAAATGGAGATAGAGGCCGCCTACGTAGCTTTTATAGCATATGTATTAAACCCATCAAATTTTTGGGTACGCACTAATGACCATCAGAATGAATTTCAAGAAATAATGAAAAATATAAACAAATTTTATGATTTATGTGAAAACGATGAAATGATTCTAAGAAAACCTGAACCTGGATTGTTTTGTTGTGCTAGATATAGCAAGGACAGACATTTTTATAGAGCTGTCATCACTGAAATTAATGGTTATAAGATTAATGTTTATTTTTTGGATTATGGCAATACTGATTCCATACCATTTTTTGATGTAAAAATTTTGCTTCCAGAATTTTGTGAGTTGCCTGCCTTAGCCATGTGCTGTTCACTTGCACATGTATTTCCTGTTGAAGATTTATGGACTAAGGCTGCAATTGATTATTTTAAAAAATTAGTTTTGAACAAAGCAATTTTGCTTCAGGTTATCACAAAAAAAGATGACAAGTACACTGTAAATATTCAAAGTGTTGAAGCCTCAGAAAATACCGATGTTATCTCTCTTATGTTACAAGCTGGATATGCAGAATATTGGCAAGTAGAACCAGAGTATTTTCCAAAATCTGTAAGTGAATATTCAATGTTAAATTCAAAATCTAAAAACAAAGTTAGTATTAAAAAAGTCATATCTGCCCTTCTTGAAGGACCTACGTCTAAAAAATACCATTCAAATAACCTGATAGAAAAAAACTCGTCTTTGCCAAAGTCCCCAGCTGTTAATTTCTCAGATTTAAAAAATCCTTTCACCTTGTCTGTGGGACCTGAGTCATCCCTGCCTTATAAAGAACATATTTTTAAGCCAGGAACAGTTCTTGAAGTTAAATGTTCTTATTTTTATGGCCCAGGTGACTTTTCATGCCAGCTCCAATGTAAGTTAGAAGACCTAAAATTACTAATGGAGCAAATTCAGAATTATTATAGCATTCATTCTGATCCTTATCAGATTGGGCAGATTGCTTGTGTTGCTAAGTATTCTGGGAAGTGGTATAGAGCTGCTGTTTTGACTCAACTATCAAAAGAAGTTGACATAGTATTTGTTGACTATGGTTACCAAGGAAGGGTTTTAATTAAAGATCTCTGCGCTATTAACCCACGTTTTCTTTTATTAGAAGCTCAAGCCTTCAGATGTTGTCTTAACCATTTAGTTGAACCTGTAAGTTGTAAATTATTCAGTTGGACAAGAGAAGCATACAGACACTTTCGGAATTTTATCTTTTCATCTAGAGGATCATTGACTTGTATCATCTATGCCTTATTTCTTGTGTATCCAAACCGTTTATATAACTTAGTAGATTTACAATCCTCATTTACTAGTGCAAAAGAATTTCTTATTAATAGTGGCTCTGCTCAATACATCACATTATCAGAGCCATTTTCATCTTTAGCTAGTCTTTACAGTTACTGTTACTCTTCCTTTAATATAAAAATTGGAAGTGAAGAAGAAGTGTATATATCTCATATCTGTAGTCCCAAAAAGTTTTATTGCCAGCTTGGCAGAAATGATAAAGATCTAGAGATGATAGAAACAAAAATCACAGAGATTATTAACCTCAAAAATTGTCCAAAATATGATTCTAATAAAATGAGATTGTGCATATCTAAGTATGTAGAGGATGGTCTCTCATACAGAGCTTTAGCAATACCAACAGATTCATCATCTGAGTTTCTAGTCTACTTTGTAGACTTTGGAAATAAGCAATTAGTAGGAGAAAATATGTTGAGAGCCATTTCAGCTCAGTTTCCAGAGTTGTTGTTTACACCTATGCAAGCTATTAAGTGTTTTCTGTCAGATCTTAGAGATGTAGATGTTCCAGCAGAAATCAGTAGTTGGTTTAAAGACAATTTCTTGGGAAAACCATTAAAGGCAGTAATATTGTCCAAGGAGTCAGATGGACAGCTTGGTATAGAATTGTATGATGGACCTCAATATATAAATGAGAAAATTAAAATGTTGCTTCATGCTTATGGAAAAAAACATGGTGTCCAAGCATGCTGCATGGAAAAGAGTGATAAAATAAATGAGAATAAGAGATTTACTGCTTCTTTGAAAGGCAAAAAAGAAAACAACTATCACCATAATATGACAAATAAAACTAGTCTCATAACATATTCTGAAAGAAAAGTAGATAAATTGATGCATCCCAAAAGTATATATCCCAGGTTTTTGAAACCATCAGTTTGTTATAAAATAGAATCTGTGCCAAAAAACAAAATGAAGAATTCTTTGAATGATGGTCTTAAAGGTGTAAAAATTGTCTCTGGATCTGCACATATTCTTGACAAAAGTGGTGTGGGCCAAAAATCAGTAAAGGTTGTATCACAGTCTTTTATCAGGGAGTTAAGTCAAGTAGCCTTACAAAACCCATATGACCTTATTAGGCCACAGATCAAAGACCTTCCTCAACCCCAAATTTATTTGAATGCCAAAGTTAAAGGGTATGTATCTAATATCAGTAATCCAGCAAGTTTCCATATTCAGCTTGCTGAGAATGAAAGTGTGATTATCAGACTTGCTGATGCTCTAAATGCAAGAGCAAAGAGATTGAAGGAGAGAAAATCAGTTAAACCTCTAGTGGGAGATCTTGTAGTTGCAGAATATTCTGGTGACAATTGTATTTACAGAGCAGTTATTAAGAAAATTTTGCCAGGAAATTCTTTTGAAGTAGAATTTATTGACTATGGTAACTCTGCAATAGTAAACACATCTAAAATGTATGAACTTCAGAGGGAATTTTTAACTGTTCCTCAGCTAGGAATCCATTCTTTTCTTAGTGGAGTAAAATGGAACGAGCCTGATGAAATATGGGACAACAAAACTGTGGATTATTTTACTTCAAAAGTACATGACAAAACAGTTTATTGTGAATTTTTGAAAAAACATGATCAGAGATGGGAAGTAAATATGATCTGTGATGAAAGATGTGTCATTAATGAACTACTGAAATGGAAAGCATGTTCAAAACTACAGAAGTCAGCATTGCAAATACCTCAGGTTATCTCTCAAAAGGTGAACCCAGGTGATGATAATGAAATGAACAATGGAAGATCAATTGAGTCTGAAAGTTCTATGAATTTGAACCAACAGCTGTTTAAAATTCCTTTGGAAGAGTTCAAACCTGGACAGCTTGAAAAAGCTGAAATACTTCATGTTTCAAAAAGTGGAAGATTTTATGTGACGTTATCCAAAAATAAAAAAATTTTATCAGATTTAATAGTATTAATTACTGAAGAAGAAAAAAATTCCCCTTTTTTATCAATGGAAAGTATTGAAAAAGGTTTAGAATGCTTGGCAAAATCTAAAAATACCTTGAAGTGGCATCGATCAAAAGTAGAAGAAAAGTATGTTGATGATAAAGTACTTGTTTTTTTAGTAGATTGTGGTGTCTATGAAACAGTGCCTGTATGTAATACCAAGCTGCTTAGTAATGAAATAAGAAATATTCCTAGACAAGCCATACCTTGTAAATGGATGTGGTTTGAAAATTCTAAGAATATGTCATTTGAGTGCTTATTTGCTCATTTGGAAATAAATATCCTTTTCCTGAAATATTTAGATGCTGTTTGGGAAGTAGAGATTTTGGTAGATGACCTGTTACTTTTGGAATACTTAAATCCGAATTCAGTTCCTATTGAAGAAAACAAGCTTAGACCTGAAGAAATTGTTTACAATATTGAATCTAAGACTCCTATATCATCATGTGCAATAAAATCGTTTACTTGGGCACAATTCCAAAATGATAGGCAGTATTCTGGTATTGCAACTTCTGTTTCTGATCCATCAGACTTCTATATTCAGTTAGAAGATTCCTTTGATATAATGAAATATCTTTTTATGTTGCTTTCTGATCTACCAGAGACCTTAGAAACATTTCCTCAAAAGTTCATAATTCCTGGTTCTAGTTGTTTGTTCAAATATAAATCAGAAGATCAGTGGAATAGAGCAGAAATTTCTGAAGTCTCACATCAGTCTTTACGTCTTTTGTTGATTGACTATGGATTTTCTTTTTATATACATTATTCAGAAATTATAAATCTTAAAGTTGTTCCTGAGGAACTTTTGAATTTGCCAAGGCTGAGTTATCCATGTATTTTATATGGTATCTTACCTGCTAAAGGAAAACATTGGAATGAAGATGCCAAAAGCTTTTTTCGAGATTTTCTAAGTAAACCAGACTTAGTTTTTCAGTTTAGAGAATATAATTCTGAAAGGAAATGGAAAGTAGATGTCATTCATGAGAAAAACAATTTGGCAGACATATTAGTTGCATCTGGTCTTGCAACTTATTCTGAAGATTCAGCTCATCTTCATGCAATTACTGCTATGGAATCTACTAAAATCCAATATAAATTACAGAGTAAGCCTACTTTCCCATTGTTAAATCAAAATTGTTGCAAAAAACAAAATTTTACATGCACTGAGAAACAGAAGTGTAAACAGAAATCTACAAAGAGGAAAGATGTTGATAAGAACCTCTTAAGGAAAATTCATATTAGTAAAAGATCACATTCTAGAAATTTGAGAAAGAAAGTTGATAGTGGAAAACATTTCCAGAGTACTATTTTGTTTGATACATGTACAACAACTTCATTTTGGGGACTGCCTGATGGTTTGAAGAATAGCAGTTATGTTGACATTTTTTTTGAAAAACTACCAGCTGAAGGAATACAGGAAAATAAGACAATGAATTTTAGAACATCAGTAAAAACATTGCATAATAAAGAAAAAATTATTTCAGAAGAAAAAAGGTAAATAGATATTTTTCTGAAGTCAATTTTCTTCTGTAGATTCTATTTTTTGATTCTTTTAAAGTTTTTTTATATACTAATATTATCCAGATTGAAAATATATTGCAGGAAAACTCACTAGAAAGTCTGAATAAATGGATGAACTGGAAGTGGCCACTATGATTATAAAATGTTGCTTCACTATCTTTACATTTTTTGAATGGCAAAATTTTTAGAATATAATGAAAGATTTTAACCACACATGCATGTACACGTATGACATTTGACAAATAATTTCAAGGGTTTCATAAAACTTCTAAATGTCTGTAGATCTCATGTTAATAAATCTTGCTATTGTTAGTGAGCTTCCTGGGCTCATTTTGAAGAATAATTTTTTGTTACATATTGTTTTATATCATATGACATATATCTTTAGGTTTTTTGAGTGTGCTTCCAGCATATTTCTAAACCAGATAAATTTATAAATATACCGACTGTAGCATATTTTCTCCTAAATCTCTTAGATGTCAAACTAATTCTAAAATATTGTTAACATTTTAATATTTTGTGAATTATAGTATTGTCTGATTTTGTTTATGCACATTACATTCATTTTCTTTATGGATTAATTACTGAGGATTTTGTAGGCTGTAAAGAATGTTCCCTGGCAAATGTTTGTTTTCACTTTATAAATAAAATGTGTATTATTCCACATTCTGTATTATAACTACTGTCATAACAGGCTGTACTCTTTCAGTGAGTAGAAGTGTCTTGTTTTTATTGATGTAGTATTAGAAGGTATTTTTAAAAATTTTACCTACATGTTCCATAGTGAATTGATAAATGCTTTACAATTGGCCCACTTTTCTATCTAATTTTCACATCTTTCCTGATAGCAGTAGTGGTTATAGTAGCGATAGAAGCAGCCACTTTATTTTGAATGCTTATGTTTCAGGCACTGTGCCAAAAGTGTTATATATATTATCTCATTTAATGCTTATCACAGCTCTATAAAGTATGTTGATATAAAGCTTTAGGAGCCTAATAACTAGTGCTCCACTTCTTTGAGTTTTCACCCACTTTCAGATAATCTGTTTCAGAAGGAGAAAGATAATTGTTAAGCAAAATGTCACAGTTAAACAAAATAAATAAAACCAATAACAATATTGAAAGCTGTGGCTTATATTCATGGAAACATTGGCTTACCAATAGTGAAATAAGGAATTATTTAGACTTATACAGATAATTATAGGTGTAGACAAGAGCATCGTCTTCGGGGGGTGGGTACCCATGTAAAACAGCCTGAGGCCATTGTCTCCAAAAGGAAGAGGAAGAACAGGCTAATCAAACATATGTCTTTCTCCTTCCAAGTGGACCAGTGAGATTGACCTTACTTCTGGAAGGTGGAACTAAGGAGAGCAAAGAGGCTAAGAGTGTTATGCTAGGAGAGTGCCCCACCCATGAACCTCCACATGGAAGGAAACATAAGGAGTAGGAAAGGAGCAAAGAAGCATTCTCCTCCAAGCTGTTATCACCACTTTATGGATGAGTCTCAGGGAAATTAAATATCTTGCCCATGAATTTAAAGCTGATAGGTAAGGGACTGAGATGTTAAGCTCAGATTTCTTTGACCACTTTCGTTTGTTATTTATTCTTTCTTTTGAAAAGTAAGCTTACTTGAGGAAGAGTTTCCTATAAATGCTTGGCACCAAGCCATACATTTTGGCTCTTATATCCTTTATTGTTCCTTTGCCTGTATATATGTCTACGTTTTTTTTAATGTTTTTTTCCATCAAATTCTTTAAGAACCCACTTTGGGCCCTTGCTTCTATCTCATAGCACTCCAAACACACAGCGAATCACTAAGTGAGTTAAAGTAGCTATTGTAAAAGTAGTTAGAAAACCAAACACTAAATTATACTTCAAAACAAAGATTTGAAGTCCTATTTAAGGAAAAAAATCATGACTTTGTTATAACAAATGTAAGAAATATGGTTTCATGGATTAATTATAAATTTCCATACTTGCTATAATCATTGCCTTAAAACAAGAAAACAACATAAAAAAACTGGTTTTATTACCTTTGCTATCTCAGCTCCTACCACCTCTATCACTCTTCCACCATTATTGCCTGAAGTTACTGAGTCTTGGGCAAAGTGATTTTAGTAGTTCCTCTTGGTTTAAGGCATCAATATTTGAAGAGTCTTACTAAAAAAGCATTAAAAATGGACTCTATTACAGTGATTCTCAACCTTGACTTTGCATTGGAATTAACAAAGGAAGCTTTCAAAAAACCCTGATGCCTGGGTCCCTATTAAAAATTAAACATTCTGTTTTAATTGGTCAAGAGTTTACTAACGGGTATTTAAAGCTTTCCCGGTGATTGTAATGCACAGCTAAGGTTGCTAATCACTACTATAGAGAGGACTGTGGATAACTTCCTGAATTATTTTGTGAGAAAAAATAATTTTACCCTTTATGTATAAAATCACTTAGAATCTATTCTTTCTGTATTTGGAGTCCAGGCTATACATAATGAGTCACAGTAATTTTGAGCTAAGCTTAATTCAGAGTCAATATAATAGTGAAAATATTATGTTAGAAATGGCCTAGTTGTGTAATATGTTTATTTTATCTTGCCCAGGTATTGTTCTAAATGCAGAAGTTGCCACCCTTTACAATTAGGAAAGTGGCGTAACTTTCCCATAGTGTCAGCCTATTTTAACATCAGTGTTTAAATATTCAAGGTATTGTTTTTATCTGCAGACGATTTTCTCCAGAACAAACTTGTTCGTCTTTTTCCAGCATGTTTTCTCATTTGTTTTTGTTTTTTAAAATCATGTTTGCTTGCCCACATGCTTGTTTTTGCCTGAAAATCCTTGTATAGATTATAGGAACTAGAGAATGTAATAACTCTTTCAAAAAAGCACAGAAATATCTGTTCATTCTTTGCTGATGAGGCCGTGCTTAATGGTAATACGTACCTATCCTTCTATAGTTGCTTATTTAACTGGAAGTCATCTTTGAAAGAAATTTGGAAAGTCAACTCATTTTTAGAGAAGAGTTTTTGATATTTTAAACAGGAGGTAACATCTAGACATCCAGAGGAAAATGACTGATAGGCATGTGAAATGTCAGATTGAGTCCTGAGAACCCAACACTGTTGAGTCATACAGGTTTATGAATTTGCTTGCATTGCAAAGTATGGGCACTGAGGCTGACTCCCTGAGTGTGAATATTTGTTTTATTTCTTATTAGTGATAAAACCATGGGTGAGGTTTTAAACTCTTCTGTGCCTCAGTTTCTTCTTGTGTAAAATGGAAATCATAATACTAACCACCCCTTTGGGTGGTTGTGAAGATTGAATAAGTTAAAACATGTAAAGCATTTTCAGTGTTGCCTGGTACATAATAAATGCTCACTAACTGTTAGAAATACAAATGATTATCCTGATAAAGCTATATTTGTTTTGAAAGTATTTTTGTGAAATCATAAGTTAAAATAAGTTTTGATGCTGCTAAGCAAGAACTGAACTATATTTAGAGTGAATACACACAGATGTATTTAGTGTAATGGTTATATTCATCATTAAATTTCCATTCTGAAGATATAATTTATGAGTAAGAAACGATTTATGAGTAAGAGACAATTGTACTTCCAGATAAAGAAGGAATAGGTTATATATATTTTCCATTGTGGACATATATTGCTAAATGAACTAGATGTTTTTAGTTGTTACACAGAATTATATATATAGCATATGATTATAATTATACATATAGTTTACATTATATATAGTATATGTTATACATATAAGATATGTATAACTTATTTATACCCAATATTTTTCCTTATTTACCTTTTATATTGTGACTTTTAGGAATTGCTAAGTAAAAGGGAAATCATGTTTATAGTAGGAATTTTTAAAATGAGTAAGTCTTAAGTAACTCTTGAGACCCATAATGCTTTGAAGATTATAATACAATATACTCCTGATTTTTTTTGTTTGTTTTTCAGTAGAAGGAAATGGAAGCTCAGATCACGTATGCATTAGTTTGATAACAAATGATACAAAGGATATCCAGTAATTGCTATTTTGGTTTAGATGCTGTAGAGCTAAAGTCGTAAGCATAGCACAACAACTTCCAATATTAAATCATGTTAAATGAATTTTTCAGATTTTTTTCCCGAGGAGACAATGTTAGTTTGCCATGGAAATTTTCTGTGACCTAGAACACGATGCTTTGCTTTTAAAAAGATTACTATTTAGTAAATATGGTTCACCAGTGTGAGATATCTTGAAAATATTTTATTTGATGAACTATTCTTCTTTGTATGTGGTTTCAAAGGCAATAAATACCCTTTTACCGTCTGATACTTTTCAGATGTCTTTCCTGACCTCTGTTTCAGGTGCTACTTTGTCCAGGCTTAATTGCAATAGAGAGAGTTGATGCTGTCGTTTCCCTGGAAAATATAAGTGCTTGTAGGAGTGATATTTATTAAAAGGAAATAGGGAAGAAGTCAGACATAATCCCATCTTTCCCGATGATAATATTCTATCATTTTATTTTTAGTGATATTTAATTTTAGTTGGGTTTTATACTTTTGGTTACTAGCTACTTGGAGATAATTGTGATATTTAAGAACAATATATCCAGTGGGGAAAAGGAATCAATATTTTGTCATTGCATTTACTATTGAATTTAAATTTATTTTGCAAGTAAATATTAATTGAGCAAGTTCAGAGTATTGTTTTGATGCAAAGATAGAACCATAAAATTATACAAGTGCACTTAAGAGTTAGCATAAGCCAAACAATTCTGAAGAACTGGATATAGGGAGATTGAAAGAATATTTGCAAAAATTTAGAAAATTCCTAAGCAGGCTAGGGACAATGTGTTAATATCTATATGTCTATGTTGAGCATGTCGATATTGTCATTTCTTTGACGTTGGGAAATAATTTCCAGAAATACTGTAAGTTTGAATTTGGTATCCTGAAAGTTAAAGTTTACTTAAGAGTTGGAAACTTTATCAATTTTTTTCAAATAAGTTCATCTCTAGTTTGTGTTTATTTTAGAATAAAGAATTTAACATTTACTTTTTGTAACCTAAACTCTCTGAATACTTTTGTGTCATTCCCTCTCCCCTAACCCCTGCCAGATCTTGAAGTTTATTTGCACTTATGAAGGCTCTCTGCTTTGGAATATAATTCATTTTACAGAACATCTTTTTTTTGTTTTTTTTTTTTTTTTTTTTTTTTTGAGATGAAGTCTTGCTCTGTCGCCCAGGCTGGAGTGCAATGGCACTTGGCTAATTTTGTATTTTTTTGTAGAGATGGGATTTCACAATGCTGGTCGGGCTGGTCTGGGAACTCCTGACCTCCGGTGATCCACCCACCTTGACTGCCCCAGGTGCTGGGATTACAGGCATGAGCCACGGCGCCCAGCCCCCACATTTTACCCAACTTCTATAGCTGTTGTATCACTGGGGTGCTTTTGTTGTTTAGTCACCATAAAATATGGCAAAGTTAATGATTTTAGTTTCTTAAAAAGAAAATAAATTTGAATGTCAAAGAACATTATATTATAATGCCTTTTGGGGGTGGGGCACACCACTTTAATCAGGAAGGACCAATCATTTGCCTGTAGTTTTCAGAGTTCCCTTAACTTCAGTTATGTCTTAATGTACAATATTTTAAATTTGGAAATGATAAAAATATATAAACTAGAAAATTGATTTGCAGCATTTAAATTATTAAACCCTACAGAAAATGACGTTTTGACAAGTTTACATTTCAGTTAATTTTAATTGATATTTCTCCTATTTGGACACAAGTCTAATAAAGAATATAGCTGAAGATATGTCTGAAATTAGGTTGCCTTCTTTTAAGATAGTTTGTAATTTAAAACTAGATTTTTTCTTTTATTTTTTATTTTGAAAGTATTATTTTTCAGTCTCTATTTTATTATACTATATAATTTTAACATAGAAGATGTATAGTAATAGTGTGGTTTTATTCAGAGAACTTTCAAATAGAAAGTAGCATTTTCATCTTAGGATTTATATTTTCTTAGGATTAAGTTTTATTTTATAGTTTATAGTCAATATTAGAATAATGCTTTTTTCCACCCTAAAACATTTGTGTTAAGTTAGTAAGATCTGTTGTTTTTAAATTTTGGGAACAGATTTTTATTTAAAAATTTGGAGAACAGTAGAACATTTAAATTACTATATAAAATACTATATTTCAAAGTTTAGGATTGTTAAATCTTTTTCTTTCTAATTTTACTCTATATAAAAATGAGGTTTCAATCTCATATAAAATGACTTTCAATATAGAAAAAAGTGATTTGTAAGCAAAACAGTTAAGATTATTGATATTTTTAAAAATAACATTCACATGTACATTTTTCAAGGCTGTATATTGATGTGAAATAGAATACTCATATCCCAAACTGTTAAAGACAAATTATTCAGATACTTGTGTTTTCCTAGCATAATTATTGTGAAATTTTACCTACTCTGTCATATCGAAGATTCAAAGTGTCTGAACATTTTCTGCTTTTACTTTTTAAATCTGTGTATCTTAATATCAGCATAATTTTTTTCTGATTTTTAGAGGAATATCGAACTCTTAATGCCACTTTTAAAGCAGTTGTGATATTGTTGCTATTATTTGTGTGTGTCCAGGGGAAATTTTTTTTGGTTTTGTGTATTGATTATTTTGAGTTAAAATTTTCTCACAAGTGTGTATTTTTAAAGTCTGAAATTATATGTGTATGTGTTTTTAAAGGATAATATAAGATTAAATATAACAGAATTTATTGTGATGAAATACTGAATTCACTTTAAAGTTTCTCTTGACCAAAGATAATCATTATACATTTTTTCTGTTTTTTTGTTTCCAAAACATATTAGTTCTTTTTTATTCTTTCTTCATCTCTTCACTTTTACTAGTTTTTAATTTTAATTTTATGTACCAGGGTACATGTGCAGGATGTGCAGGTTTGTTATGTAGGTAAACATGTGCTGTGGTGGTTTGCTCCTCTATTAACCCATCACCTAGGTATTAAGCCCAGCATGCATTAGCTATTTTTCCCAGTGCCCTCCCTTTCCCCACCCCATTCCCCAACAGGACTCCATGTGTGTTGTTCCCCTCCGTGTGTCCATATGTTCTCATTGTTTAGCTCCCACATATAAGTGGGGACATATCTTTATCTTGTTTGGTTTTCTGTTCTAGCCTTAGTTTGCTTAGGACAATGGCCTCCAGCTCCATCCATGTCTCTACAAAGGACATGATCGTGTTCCTTCTTATGGCTGCATAGTGTTCCATGGTGTATATGTACCACATTGTTTTAATCCAGTCTACATTGGTGGACATTTGGGTTGATTCCATATCTTTGCTATTGTGAATAGTGCTGCAGTGAACATATGCATGTGTATCTTTGTAATAGAATTATTTATATTCCTTTGGGTATATACCCAGTAATGGGATTGCTGGGTCAGGTGGTATTCCTGGTTCTAGATCTTTGAGGGATCCCCAGACTCTCTTCCACAATGGTTGAACTAATTTACATTCCCAGGAGCAGTGTAAAAGCGTCCCATTTCTCCACAAACTCACCAGCATTTGTTGTTTCTTGACTTTTTAATAATTGCCATTCTGACTGATTTGAAATGATGTCTCATTGTGGTTTTGATTTGCATTTCTAATCATCTGTGATGTTGAGCTTTTTTTCATATGTTTATTGGCCTCATGAATGTCTTTGAGAAGTTGCTGTTCATGTCCTTTGCCCACTTTTTAATGGCATTGTTTGTTTTTTACTAGAATATTTAAGTTCCTTATAGATTCTGGCTATTAGATCTTTGTCAGATGGATAAATTGCAAAAATTTTCTCCCATTCTGTAGGTTGCCTGTTCACTCTAATGGTAGTTTCTTTAGGTCAATATCCCTCATGAACACTGATGCAAACACTGATGCTTACAAAACTGTATTCAACTGGATAGAGCTTACCTTGAGAAGTAAAGTTATATATTTTTATTCATCATTTTAATCCAATTTTCCCATAAACCTATTGAAGTCACTTTGTACATACTATGTCATAAATGGATCTCTAAAGCATGATGCTAAGCAAAAGAATCTAGTTATAATAGATTCACATATTGAATGATTAGATTTATATGAAATGTTCAAATTAGGCAAATTCTTAGAAAGCAGATTGATTGGTGGTTGCCAATGCCTGGAGGGAGGTGAGGATGAGAAATTACTATTAATGACTGTGGGGTTTCTCTTTGGGGCAGTGAAACTGTTCTCAAGTTAAACAATTGTGGTAGCTTCTCAACTTTGTGAATATACTGCAAATCAACAAATCATACGCTCTTAAAAGGTGAATTTTGTGGCAAGTGAATGACAGTAAAGGAGCTATTAAAAATTACACGTATTATACTAGGATTTCATTTGAGACTAAAGATGAAAAGAAGAATGTAATGAAAAATTATCTAGTACAAGTATTTCAAAATTAAATAAATGGAATAAGATCTAAAACCTCAAAAGAAAAAAAAAAAAAAAAAGGACAGGCTTGGGAAGGGGAAAATAGCCATTCCTTTGGCAGTGTCCATAGCCTTCAATCCATACTATTATTATTAGGTGTGTAGTAATGTTGATGTGTAACATATTTTTTACATTATTTGAAATGTAACAAAGCGGAAAACACAGATACACATTTTGAGGGTTTTAGATTGCACACCTGTGTAACCACTAACATGGTTCAGTAATGGAACAGTGCTAAGACTATAGGAGCTCGTTTTCTTCTCAAATATTTATGCCCTCCTCTCCAAATGAACTGCTGTTTTGACTTTTGTAGTGATTCCTTCACTGAAGGAAATTCAAAAATTATTTTTAAATTTTTTATCACTGAATCTTACCAACAACAAAAATATGTTGCTTTTGTTTTGGATAATGCCTATATATGGAATTGGTGATAGGCATATATATCTGGCTCTTTTTTCACAAATTTTTACATATGTGGAATATATCTATGTTTTTGTATATAGCTGTGATTCATTAATTTTCATTTCTGAATAACGTTTCATTATGAAGTATTATAATTCTACTTTTGATGACATTAACTTTCAATTTTTATCTATTGCAAATACATATAGGAACTACTATGCACCATCTTATGACTATATGTATGGTTTCTGTTGGGTGTTGCTGGGTCCCGTTGCTAGAATTGCTGGGTCATTGACTGTACATATTTTCCACCTTTTATTGTGGATTTCCCCAGAATAAAAAAAGTGAGGCAAGATCTTGGATACAATTAATTTATTTGGGAGCAGGAAGAAGGGAGTAGGGGAGCACAACTTAGGGGAGGAGGAAAAAGTAACATGGTGTACATTATTGAGGTTGCTGTTAGGTGCAATGGGAGCTCAATTTCTAAGAAGGTGTCAGAATGAATACCAGAATTGTACATCTGAAGGAATTGGAGCAGGTTCTGTAGTGTTAGAGAAGGTCCTCAGACAGAAGATGCAAAGACACACTGTTCATGCTTGAGGTGAGTTGCCATTACAGCACTAGAAAGTGACTGGGCTTGTGGGATACCACTATTTATGACAGAAATTAGAGTTATACTGAAGGCATTTGTCAGAGAACTAGTGGCGTCTGCTTCAGCCCATTACTTAAGCTGCTCACATCTGCCATGCCAACATATTAAGTCCAATCTGTCCTTTAAGTCTTCAAGTAGATGACTAATTACTATCTCCAGAAGGGTTAGTGGAACATAATAGACTCTCTGTGGTTGAAAGTGTTTTCAAGTTTTTAATTTATATTGATCATCTCCTATTTTGTCTACCATTTTAGGTTTCCTTTACCTTTGGCCAGCATTTTGGCTGGCCTGGACCCATTAGGTTGCTACACTTTCCTGTTCACTATTGTCATCAGACATGGAAGTACCAAAAATCGTTGGTGAATCCCCTGAGTTCCAGGCATAGTTCTCTCTGGCTTCATATTTAGTAGCAACTGTAGCTCCCCATGACACTTGAAGTAATTCTCTTGTCCCAATGTTATGACTAGTTTAGTTGTCTGCTGATTTATCAGCATGAGGTATGAAAGAGATTAGGCAGCAGTTTTTCAGGCTTGGAAAAATTGTATTATGTCCCTTAGTGGAATTATCACACCCTTTCCACCCAGGAAACAAATTCCTATATCTTGTAGACTCAGGTTATAGAGATGGAAATAATATTTTGAGAGTGAGTCACTAGAGAGAGGGTTAGAGAGGCTATTCCTACTTATTACCACTTGGTTTAGGCCCTGTGTGTTTCAGCTGTTGAGTACAACACACCATACATTGGCCATTGTTTTAGTGCCTCAAACCTAGAGCGTTTTTGCTTATCTGGAGGAGGAACTGAAACTTTAATAGGTCATTCTATGGTTGTGTTAGACAGACAGGCAGTTAATGTGATATGTGGTAAGATGAGTGGTTGCCACAGTTGTGGACTTCCTGTTGTATCTCCTTTAACATGAAATGGGTCTTCTTATCTGAGGTGATGATGCTGTATGAGATCTTATGTTAGTAACTAAGTTGTAAGTTCTTACATTGTGGCGTTGACAGATTTACTATAGCCAAGGAAGTTAACCCACATTCAAAAGTAGGTACCAATTCTGCTAAGGACCGTCATCACTGTCTCTAGCATGGAATGCATTCAGAGTGACATATTTGTCACCAAGCTTCAGGTTATTCTTGTTAAGAGATGATACCATAGTGAGGGTTCCTCATGGCTCTCTTCTGCTGACAAAAGTATCTGCAGTAGGGGTTGTTACATATGACTTGGTGAGAAGCAGCCACATACTGTACTCATTGATAATGTCCATCCCTTCTACCATGTTGCCATTCATGGACCATTTGCACATAGACTAATATTATGGGATCTTTGGGGTGTTGGTTTTCTGACTGGAAACCTGTGAACTCTGGCACCTTTGCCTGAGGTTTGCTCGGGCCCACTGGGCTTGTTCCCATCAGGCTTTGCTCTGCTCACCCTACTGGCTTGGATCCCATGCCTCTAAGGGAGACTGGAGTAAGATGTGGAGTGGTGAGGGTGTGTGTGAGCGAACATGGGGTCTGGCCACTGCACAGTCAGACACACTGGCTGCTGCTGCAGGGCAGGCAACTCCAGGTGTTGGCATGCTGACAGCTCTTTGTGAGGCTGCAGCTGGACCAGGCATACTGCAAGTAGCTTCCCTGGCTGGCACTGGGGAATGCAGTGGTACCTGGAAACTTGAAGATGCCAGGAACCACAGAGCCCCAAAGCGGGAGTCATAGTCCTGGCTTGGGAAGCTTCCAGGTCTGGGCTCCCCAAAGGGCCACAGCTTTTCTCTCCTTCTTTTTGCCTGCAACATGTCAAGCAAGGGGCATGTTTCAGTCCTGTTTGTATTACAGCAACTGTTTTAGTCTTGAGACTTAGCAGGTCCCGTGTTCTTGTCCTGTGACCAGGAAGAATGAGGTATGCAGACAAGTGGAGGGTGAGCAAGATGAAGATGAGCTTTATTGAGCAATAGAACAGCTCAGAGAAGACCTGAAGTGGGCAGCTCCTCTCTGTAGCCAGGGTGTCCATATGAGTGTTCAGCTTCTAGCAGGGAGGGTAGTTCCTCTCTGCAGGCAGGTCATCCCAAGTGTTCACTTCTTAGAAGAGAGGGTAGCTCCTTTCTGCAACTGGTTGTCCCAAGTGTTAAGCTGTCAGCAGAGAGGGTAGCTCCTCTCTGTAGCTGGTTGTCCCACCATTTGCAGCTCTTGGCAGAGAGTAGGCCCTGGAGTGTGTGGCTCCTCCCCACAGGCAGATTGTTCTGTTGTTTGCAGCTCTCAGCAAGGAGGGTAGCTATTCTCTGCAGCTGGTTTTCCCAGTGTCTCCCTATCCTCTGCTCTGTTCTCGTTAACCCCGGGGCTTTTATGGGACTCAGAGGGGAGGAAGTGCATGCTGATTGGCTCATGGGCAGCCATGGGTGGGCCCGGAAAAGGCACCATAAATCCCCACTCCAGTTTGGGGGACTGGCAGCCTGGGCCCCTGTCTTCAGGGCCTCCCTGGCCTGAAGGTGGGGCCTCATCAGGGACCTGCCTCCTTCTGCCCAGGAGCCCATTTGCCTATTGCCATCAACCATGGCACTGAGGCTGCTTGCACCAAGGGGCACCTGCAGGCCAGTGCTGAGCCATCCTCACCCTCTCCCTCAGCTTTCCCACTGTGCTTGTTGGCACTGAAGGTTCAGAGGAGGCAGGTGGCTGGCATGTCAGTGCTTCCATGCGCATGCACACACCTGGCCAGGGTGTGACAGCACCAGGGCTCAGCCCCAACTTTGCTCTGACATTGCAGTGGCAGCTGCATCTGCACCTGGGAGCATGGGGCTGCTACCTGCTCCTGGCTCCTGTGGAGTATGCAGCCTGGCTGCACCCCCTCACAGTCTGGAGCAGGGGCTCCAGGTCCTCAATGGGCCCAGGCCAATGTCTGGGGCAGGGTTAACATCTCTGTGAGGTCCCCTAATGGCCCCAACACTCAGGGGTACCCAGAGCTCCTCCTTTACAGACTCACGGCCCTGCCCAGGGGGGCACTTCTGTGTTAGTCTGTTCTCATGCTGCCAATAAAACATACATATGCAAGACTGGGTAATTTATAAAAGAAAGAGGTTTAATTGACTCAGAGTTTCCCATGGCTGGGGAGGCCTCACAATCAATCATGGCAGAACGCAAATGAGGAGCAAAGTCACATCTTACATAGTGGTAGGCAAGAGAGTGTGTGCAGGGGAACTCCCCTTTATAAAACCATCAGATCTCATGAGACTTATTCACTATCATGAAAACAGCATGGGAAAGACCCAACCCCATGAGTCAGTTACCTTCTGCTGGGTACCCCCCATGAAACTGGGAATTATGGGAGCTACAATTCAAGATGAGATTTGGGTGGGGACATAGCCAAACCATATCAACCTCCTGTAGTGGATTGTGGCCTGCCCTGCTGGTGGGAGTGTCAGGCCCAGCAATCACCCTGATGTGGGGTGGACCCCCCGGACATGGCCCTGGGTGGTTCTGCGCAGAGCCTCTTCCGAGGCACAGGAACCTGGTGCCCTTGTGGAGTGGCCGTGGTGACTGCACTGCTGTCCCGGTCCCTGAGTCCCACATCCTGCCCCAGGCCCCCGAAACAAGGCCCCAGTTCCACCTCCTCCCTGCACCCTCCCCATAGCAGTGGCAGCCAAGGTCTAGAGTGTGGGGGCTCCAGACCTGGGGATGGGTCTTGCCTGGCTGCATGTGCTGCCTGTACTAGGGTGGGGCAGTGCATTTGACTGCGTCCGGGACGTGGGACACAGTGGACCCACCACCACCATTGCTGCTCCCACAGGCACTCCTGCTGCCACCACCACCTCCCGCACCTCCCTGCTGCGGACAACCCACCACTGCCATCAGTAACATGGCTGAGAACAGAGGCTATATAACAGCCACCCAGTGGGTAATTCTCTTCACCTCATTTTTGAGTATCTTTTCTGTGGTGGATACCTTGTGATAAGCATTAGTATGAATCAAAAAAAGATTTACATACTCTGTGACCATTACCATTGGTCCATTCAAACACCCTCCTCCAGATTTTCTTATCTCTAATCTTCCAGACTTGCTCCTTCTGAGCACTGACCAACCACTTTAGCCACTGTATGGCATTCTGAAACCTACCTCAGGTTTATTTATTTCCATTCAAAAATGATGTGGGTTCTGCCCATAGGAAAAGTTTCTTATTGTTTTCATGAATGCTTCTGAATTGAGCTATTGTTTGACAATGGCTCATATTGGCTGGTGATGACATAGTGACTTGAACAATTTATGAAACAGGACTTTAAATTTTTCCCCTTAAATTATCTGTCTAGTGATCCTAAGAAATCCTTCCATGAAGACAAAGAGAAGTATGTGATTTTTGAGTGTCTGAATGTCATATCAATTCTAGATTCCTGGGTTAAATTCCTCTTAGATGTGTTATACAATCTTGTTAGTATTGTGCTGGATTTGGTGCTAATATTTTGTTAAGGAATTTTGCATTTACATTTATAAGTAATACTGGTATGTAGATTTCTGGTTTTTAAATCATGTGTTTGTGTGGATTTCCTATGAGGGTACCAATGGATTGGAAAATGACTGAAAACATTTTTGTAGGGTTGGCATTAATTTTTTCTTCAAAATTTAATAATATTCACCAGTAAAGTAATCTGGGCATGGACTTTTCTTTGTGGGAAAGTTGTTAATTAAATTTAAATTTTACCAAGTTGTATAACTATCACTATAAATAAGTTTCAATACATTTTTATCACTCCGCTATCATTCCTGTTTCACACTACCATTAATCCCTATGTACTGCCTTGCCTCTACCCTCTGCTCTAAGGAAATGCTAATATCTGTCTTTAAAGCTGCCTCTTTTCTGAATATTTTATGTAAGTGGAATCATACAATATATGGTCTCTTCTGTCTGACTCTTTTCACTAAACAAAATGTTGAGATTCATCCATCTCATAGCATCTGTCAATAGTTCATTCCTTCTTATTGCTGAATAGTATTCCATTCAGTGAACATATGACATTTCAGTTGTTTATAAGTTTTGGTTTATGATTATGATTATGATTATTGCTGCTAGGAACATATGTAGGCAAGCCATTATGTAGATACTGTTGGTACAGTAAGAATGAAAAGACTTGGTAGGGAGTAAAGTATGAGTTTCAGTGAAAAAGTTTGTGACATAATTTTTTCTGCCTAGTAGTAGCTTGCTTGCTTATTTATTACTTGGTTTTGGGATACTAAGTCATGTGGCTATATCTGAGTTTCAAGATAGTTGATGTGTCATTGTATATTACTGTGCACTGGTTTATTTATAACATTTTGTTTAATTTGCATTTTTTTCTCCTACTTGATTAAAAACTCAATAAATATAATGACTCAGTTTGCCTCCATATTTTATACATAATAGATATGAGATAAATGTATAATGGTTAATTGAATATAAACTTTTATCATATTTTCAAAGGGCACATTTCATGAGCTTTTAAAAATAATGTGAAAACACTACAGGTACCTTACTAAATAGGGGCTGTATGTTCCCTATTTTCTAAGGGATTAATTAACCAATATTCCCTTTATTAATAAGGCTTACAGTTTGACTTTTAAGGAACTTTATTTCTCTTTTGGTAATCTGCACTTCTAATTTGAATATTGTACAAGGCATATAATATACTAAGAGGTAAAAATTGTAGATAAAAGAGCAAATTTTTCCGGCAGTTGAGAAAAACGTTTCTATGTTTTTTTAGGGTGGTTTTACTGACATCTAGTGGCATTCAGTCCTACATGTTTAAGCTTGCTTCATTTCTACTTGTCTTTCTGTGACAATCTGCTGTTTTAAAACTTAAGGAAAAAGCCAGTTCAGGTGTTGAAAGGGAGGATAGCACCTTTTTTGAGGATGCGTGATATTATGCATATGCCTTGTACCTAATTTAACATAAATGGATAAATATGACTATGTCATTCATTCCTAAGTGTAGTTTTTTCCTGTACTTTTTCATTTCCTTTACTTGTTTGGATTTCCTTTCCTCCTCCTTTCCTTATTAATATAATTCCTCCACCCCAGGCTGAGGTAGGCCATTACAACACTTGAGATTTTCTCCACGTGTATGTGAATCAATGAATGAGTGATTATACTTCTATAAATACATAAATGCAATTTACACATTTGTGTTATTTGTTCTAGAAAAATAAGATCAGACATAATTTTTTGCATTTGCTTTTCTTAGTATACCTCTTGAAAATCTTTCTAAGACAGTAGTTCTATTTGTTCTTTTAAATGTATATATACTATTTAAAATTGTGGATGTATTTTAATTTTTTTTTTCAGTAACTTTTCTATTCGTGGTTACTCATCATTAAACTTTTTTTTTTTGCCACATTGAGAGTACTACATTATGCATCCATGCCTATATATCCTTACATAGGGTAACTTTGATTCTTTGAGATAGCTTTGATTTTTTGGGATTTCTGGGTGAAGAATGCATTTTAATTTAATAGATGTTACCATAATGTTTTCAAAAACAGCTGAAATGTCTATGAACAATACATGAGAATACCTTCCTCACATCACCATTAATAGATTTTGTAGTGCTCTAAATATTTTTTGCCTGTATGAGTGGTATAAAATGATTTATTATTTTGAGTTTCTTAATTATTAGAGAATTTGAACACTTTTTGTGTTTTTTGATTCTGGATTTATTCTCCTGTGAATTTTCTAATTTTAACTTTTGCACTTTGTATCAAATGTTAACTCCTTGTTTCTTACCAGTTTACAGAAATTTTTATGAAAAGATTATAGCAAAGTTTTACCTCTTCATATAACTAATTACATCTGTCTTTTTTGTGACTTTGGCTTTTCAGATGGAATTAAGAAACTCTCTTACGCATGGATGTAATCTTCCAGGTCCTTCTGCTTTTTGAATTTTGCAGTTATTATTGACTGAGTTTTACATTAAAGTCATTAAGTTGGAATTTATTTTAATAAACTTTTTGAAATTGAAGGATAAGATATACCAGTAAAGAGCAGTATTAAAGAATTGCAAAATGATTTGGCCTGGTTGTGTCCTTACTCAAATCTCAACATGAATTGTATCTCCCAGAAAAATGGGGACCCAGGGGGAGGTAATTGAATCATGGGGCAGTCTTTCCTGTGCTATTCTTGTGATAATGAATATGTCTCATGAGATCTGATGGGTTTATCAGAGGTTTCTACTTTTGCTTCTTCCTTGTTTTTCTCTTGCCACCGCCATTTAAGAAGTACCTTTTGCCTCCAGCCATGATTCTGAGGCCTCCTTAACCATGCAGATCTGTAAGTCCAATGAAACCTCTTTTCTTCCCAGTCTCTAGTATGTCTTTATTAGCAGCATGAAAACAGACTACTACACAAATTTAACACACCCATGTAATGAACAACTAGCAACTGAAAGCAATCTATCCCTTCTCAGTTACTAAGCCTGCGTTCCCCAAAACTAACCACTATCATGATACCTGTAATAATTGCTGTCCTGGTTGTCATCATGTTTTTGACTCCTAAATTGGATCCCTAAAACTACTGTTCAGCTTGGGAGGTTATTCACCTTAATCTGAAAAAAAAGTAACATATATTTAAAAATATTTGATTTAAAAAAATTTGTTTATCTACATTGCAGCGTGCAGCAATTTATTCTCCTTGCTGTATGGTATTCCGTTGTGTGAATATGTGATTCCTTGTGTGTTCCGTTGATATTTGTATTGTTTCCCATTCACAGCTTTATGGAATAATGCTGTTATGAATATAAGCTGACTCTTTTTGTCTGTGCTATTTTCTTAGATTTTGGATTTACACATTTTTGCCACCTTGGTTACCCTGATAATTTCACAATTTTGCTATTTATATTTATGTTTGCATCTCTAAACAGATATGTGTGTGTGTGTGTGTGTGTGTGTATATATATATATATATATATATATTATTTTTTAGAGACAGGGTTTTGCTCTGTTGCCCCGGGTGGAGTGCAGTGGCCTAATTATAGCTCATTGCATCCTTGAACTCCTAGGCTCAAGTAATCCTGCTGTCTTAGCCTCCCAAGTAGCTGGGATTACAGGTGTGTGCCACCATGCCCAGCTTACATAATGTATTTAAAAATTTTCTCTTGTTAACCTTACGAAACGGAATCCTACTTTATGTATTCTTCTGGATGGTTTGGTCATTAACCAGTTTTTGAAGTTCATTCCTTTTGATGCGTGTAGCTGTGGCTCATGCTTTTCTAGATATTGTTAGCATGAGCCTTGTTCTAAATCAACATGGAATGCTATTGCCATCTATTGTTTGTTTGTTTATATGTTTATTTGACAGGGTCTTACCCTGTTGCCTAGGCTGCAGTGCAGTGGGGCAATCATAGGTCTCTGCAGTGTCAAACTTCTGGGCTCCAGTGATCCTCCTGCCTCAGCCTCCTGAGTAGCCGGAACCACCATACCCAACTAGTATTTTTAATTTTTATTTTTTTATAGAGATGACGTCTCACTATGTTGCCCATGCTGGCCTCAAACTCCTGATTAATGATGAATAATATTGATTGTGAATACCACTCCAGTGATCCTCATGCCTCAGCCCCCCACAAAGCACTGGGATTACAGGCATGAGCCACCGTGCCTGGGCTATAATATATTTTTACCTGTGGTATAAATCAAAAGTACAATTTATTTTATTTTTTTTGTATATTGATGGCAAAATTTGCCAGGACTGTGTACTAAATAATCTATTATTTTCATATAGATTCAATTAAAACTGTTGCAGTATATTCAACTTTGCATATTCTGGAATTTATTTTTGGATTTTCTATTCAGCATCACTAATCTATCTATCTGTTGCTATACAAATACTGTTTCTTTTTCTTGGTTTTATGTGTTTTGATTTCCAATAAGGCATGTCTCCCCCTACATAATGTTCTTCTTCATTATACCTTTTTTTTTTTTTTTTTTTTTTCCTTTTTTTGACCATTTTTTTTTCCTTGTAAACTTTAAGATTTTTTTTTTTTCCAATTTTGAGAAAAAGAACTTTCGGAGTTTCAACAAAAACTATGTTGAATACATTGCTGAGCTGAATATCTTGATGATATTAAGGTCTCTTTGCCATGAACATAGCAGCTTTTTAGAGGTTGTTTTTTTTTTTTTTTTTTTTTTGCAGGAAAGTTGGTCCAAAGCAAGCTAGACTGCTACCTTTCTTAAAAATTTTATCAGGTACTATAAATATCTATGACATTTTAGCCGTGTATTTATGTGGGTCCTATCCTTACTAGTTAAATTTATTTCAGTTATTGGAATTGTTTTCTTATTTCTGCTTCCAGATAATTTTTTAATGGATTAAAGAGAATCTACTATTTTTTAGTATATTTTATATGTTATCAGTGTATGAAATTATTTTATGTATAATTTTGATATCTTAGTTATAAAATGTCACAAATAAAAGAAATATTTTAATTATTCTTTAGATTTATTTCACTTTTTCTGATAGCATGTGTTAAAATTTCCAAGGAAATGATTAATAATATTGATTGTGAATACCACTCTAGATACTGATTTAAATAGAAGTGGATTTAGTTTTAGAATATAGGCTATTTGCTGTTGATTTTTAACATATGGTTTTAAAGTTTATAATAACTAGTTTTATTGTAATTTTATTCTACTTAGAGTTTTTATTATGAAGGGCTGCTGAATAGTATTAAATACCTTTTCAGAACTTCTTAATATGATTATGCTATTTCTACCTTTCATTTGTTGATATAATCAATAATGTTGATAGATTTCCTAAATCTGAATTATTCTTACATTTCTGGAGTAAATTCTGCTCAGATTAGATAAAACTCAGCTGTGATCCCATATGGTCCAGACCTTTAGTAAATTGTTAAATAAAACATACATAAAAGAGAGTGTTTTTCAACAATTTTCCCCTTTACATAATAGATGTTTGATTTTACTGCTCACATTTGTATGTCTACACGGTACTTTTTTGTTTTTTTTTTTAGATGGAGTTTCGCTCTTGTTACCCAGGCTGGAGTGCAATGGCATGATCTCGGCTCACTGCAACCTCTGTCTCCTGGGTTCAAGCAATTCTTCTGCCTCAGCCTCCCGAGTAGCTGGGACTCTAGGCATGCACCACCATGCCCAGCTAATTTTTGTATTTTTAGTAGAGACAGGGTTTCACCATGTTGACCAGGATGGTCTTGATCTCTTGGCCTTGTGATCCCCCATCTCGGCCTACCAAAGTGCTGGGATTATTAGACGTGAGCCACCGCGCCCGGCAGTACTTTTTAAATTTTGTCTTGCTAAACTTATAAAATGTAATCCTACTTTATTCTTCTGGCTTATTTGGTCATTAGTAAGTTTTTGAGGTTCACCCACTTTGATGCATGTAGTTATGGCTCATTATTTTTCATTGCTATATAATACTTTGCTACATGAATATGTCATAGCTTACCCATTGGGCTTGATGGACATTTGTGTTGTTTCTGATTTTGGTGTTCTACAAATAATGGCATCATAAAATATTTTTAAAATATGCCTTTAGTACAAATGTACAAGAATGTGTCTAAGGTATATTCTAGAACTAGAGCTAAGCCATAGGGTTTGTCCATGTTCAATTTTGTGAGTTACTACAAGACTATTTTACATGTTTTTGAAATTATAACCATACCATCAGTTTATGAAAATTGCCATTTCTCCATATTCTTACCACCATTTAATATTGTTTGAAATTTAAATGTTTACTAATTTGGGTGTGAAATGTATCACATAGTCTAAAAAACTTTATTTTGAAATAATTTAAAAATTATAGAAATATTACAGGAACAAAATGATTCCTTTTAACTATTTATCCAGATTCTTTAGTTTATCATATTTGCCTTATTTTTTTGAATTTGTAGGTGTATGTATCAGCTGTTTATCCAAGGAAATCTGGTATCTTTTAGTGAAGAATGATAATTATATACTGAGATCTGGGCCTTGTTGAGATTACGCTCCCAGTGGACAGTTGAAAATCTCTCTCTCCCTCTCACACACACACACACACACACACACACACACACACACACACTCCCAGTTTATAAACATACATACATATGTCTACATACCTGTATCTATTTTCACATCCAGTCATTTCTGTATATTAAAAATAAGTTGATACGGAGCTCCAATTCCAGTCCTCTCTTTTCTTATTTGTAACTCTTTCTCTGACAGAAACCTGGCTCCTGTGGTCCTCAATATATTTGAGTATTTGTTCAGTCCTTGATATGGTCAGGGTTTGTGTCCCCACCCAAATGTCATCCTGAATTATAATTCCCAGGTGTTTAGGGAAAGACCTGGTAGGAAGTGACTGGATTATAGGCATGTTTCCCCTCATGATGTTCTTGTGATAGTGAGTGAATTCTCATGAAATCTGATGGTTTTGTAAGTGGTACTTTTTCCTGTGCTGATACACACTTACCTGCCTGCTGCCATGTAAGATGTGCCTTTGCTGCTTCTTCTGCCATGATTGTAAGTTTCCTGAGGCCTCTCCAACAATGTAGAACTGAGTCCATTAAACCTCTTTTCTTTATAAATTACCCAATCTCAGTTATTTCTTCATAGCAGTGTGAAAATGGACTAATACATTCCTTTTGTAAAGTAACCAATCACCTGACCAGCAGATTATCTCCACCTCTCCAGCCCTTTTGACACGGTGGCTATAGGCTCAAGTCTCCTCTACTTACTGTGGTGACTGTGTTTCCATTGCACTTTTTATAAGCATTTCTTAGATTACAAATTAGAAAACTCCTTTGACTTGTTGGGAATTTAGATGCTGCATTTAAAATTTTTGACTTCTTTCTTTTGTCCTTTTCCTTCCCATTTGGATTCTTGTCTTTTTTTTTTTTTCTATTGATTCTGGATATTTGAAAATACCTTTGGATTCATTGGTTTTCTTGAATATGTGTATTGGTGTCATTCAAGTCTGGAACATTCTTAGCGTAATCTCTTTCAATATTCCTTTGCCCCATTCTCTTTTGAAAACTTCATTTAGATGTAAATTAGATGTTCTCATTTTCACTTGTTTAAAACTGTATTCTATATATTTTTAAATTGTTTCTGTGTTTTGTTCTAAATAATTTCTATTAGTCTGTCTTCCTGCTTAGCAATTATTTCTTCAGACTTTAAAACCAAGCCATTTAATTTTAGCCTACAACTTAAGAAATAATTGACTATTTTATGACCACAAAGGTAATCTAGAGTTGTTGTTGTTGTTGTTGTTTTTCAAAAAAGCTTTCACATTTAGATTTAAAATAAATTTTTTAGTATGCTGTGAGGTAAGGGTCAAGATTCATATTTATGTATATGGATAGCCAGTTGCTCAATACAACTTGTTGAAAAGCCCATCTTTTCCCTATTGCATGATAGTAAAATACTATAAACTGACTGCATATGTGTTGGTGTGTTACTAGATTCTATTCCATTGATCGATTTATTTATTTATTTTTTTTGCAAATACTAAATTGAATTAACACTCTAGCCTTATAATAGGTCTTAATAACTGCCCTGCAGCTTTGTTCCTCAGGGTTGCCATGGCTCCTGTTAGATCTATTATTATTGTTATTTCTAGAGTGAGTACTCAGATCTTTTTCAAAGTTGCTTACTGTTTACTTCCATTTTTAAGGCTCCCTTTTCTTCCTTTGGCTGTCACACGTATCTCCATTTGTCACCATTTCTGTTTTTCTATTTGTAACCATATCTTTGCCAGTTTCTGTCTCTAGTCCTTCATCTCATTTCCCTCATCTACTCTTTTTTTCTCTACCTTGCCTTTCTCACAACACTTCAATATACATGTAAGAACATGTTCCAGGGATGGATCTTTATGATAATTTAAAAATATATAGCAATAATGAAATTACTCAGAAAACAAAGCATATAATTAATTTGACTAAGAAGTGTTATATTACTTTCCAGAATGACTTTACCAATCTATACTCCTCCCATACCAATCTACACTCCTCCCATACCAATCTACACTCCTCCCAGCAGTGAATGATCATTCCTTTATACTTTCACATTTCCACCAACATTTGACATTGCTCAGCATTCATTTTATTAGTATTAAAACCGTAGTAGTGATATAATATTTTAACATTTATTTCTCTTATTAGTATGTTTGAGCATATTTTTTATGCTTGTTAGCCTATACTTATCCTTTTCCTATTTTTTTGTTGGGTTTTTTAAATCCTCGTGCAGGGATTCCTTATATATTCTAGACTGGAACTCTCTAGTAGAAATTTCTGTGATGATGAAAGTATTTTATTGTGATATGTCCAGTACAGGAACTATTAGCCTTGTGTAGCTATTGAGCACAATATCTATTAGCTACTGAGATGGGAAAATTACTTTTTATTTTATTTTTTTAGCATTGTTAGGATTTATATTTATTTCCAAGATTTTGGTGCATCCATCACCTGAGCAGTGTGCACTGTACCCAATATGTAGTCATTTATTCTTTATCCCCCCTCACCCTTTCCCCTGAGTTCCCAAAGTCCAATGTATTGTTCTTATGACTTTGTATCCCCATAGCTTAGCTCCCACTTATGAGTGAGAACATAGGATATTTGGTTTTTCATTCCTGAGTTACTGCATGTAGAAGAATAG
Organism: Sapajus apella; assembly: GCF_009761245.1. NCBI lineage: Eukaryota > Metazoa > Chordata > Mammalia > Primates > Cebidae > Sapajus > Sapajus apella. The sequence goes on along the minus strand of NW_022436971.1, from coordinate 4,747,948 downwards.
TCTCCAATTCAGTCTAGGTTGCTGGGAATCCCGTTATTTCACTCATTTTTGTGGCTGAGTAGTATTCCATGGTGTACATATGTGCCACATTTTCTTTATCCACTAGTTGATTGGTGGGCATTTGGCTGGTTCCATATTTTTGCAGCTGAAAATTGCGCCGCTATAAACATGCATGTGCAAGTATCTTTTTTTGTATAATGGCTTCTTTTTCTCTGGGTAGATACCTGGTAGTGGGATTGCTGGATCAAATGGTAGATCTACTTTTAGTTTTTCAAGGAATATTCACACTAGTTTACATAGTGGTTGCACTAGTTTACATTCCACCAACAGTGTAAAAAGTGTTCCCCTTTCCACCATATCCACACCAACATTATTTAAAAAAATTTTTTTATTATGGCCATTCTTGCAGGAGTAAGGTGGTGTCACATTGTGATTTTGATTTGCATTTCTCTGATAATTAGTGATGTTTAGCATCTTTTCATATGCTTGTTAACCATTTGTATATCATCTCTTGAGAATTGTCTATTCACGTCCTTAGCCCACTTTCTGATAGAATTGTTTGTTCTTTTCTTTCCCATTTGTTTGAGTTCTTTGTTGATTCTGGTTATCAGTCTTCTGTCAGAAGTATAGATTATGAAGATTTTCTCCTACCCTGTGGGTTGTCTGTTAGCTCTGCTGGTCATTTTCACAGCATTGATTCTACCAATCCAGGAGTATGGATGTGTTTCCATTTGTTTGGGTCATCTATGAATATATTACTTTTTGATTTTACTTAAGTTTAAATAGCCACATGTGGATGTTGATTCGTAAGTTAGAGTCAGCTCTAGATATTATTTCTTTGTAATTCTGGGGCACTGCAACTACCTTCCTTTTATCAGTGGTATTCAAATGGTATAGAAATGGGGAAAGGACCTGAATAGACATTTCTCGAAAGAAGACATACAAATAGTTGACAGGCATATAAAATGGCGATTAGGGTCACTAATCATCAGGGAAATACAAATCAAACCACAATGAAATATCATCTCATACCTGCTGGAATGTCTAATTAAAAAGAAAAAAGGTAACAAGTGTTGACAAGGGTGTGGAGAAAGGGAGACCCTTGTACACTATTGTGTAAATTGGTACAGCCATTATAGAAAACTATGTGGAGATTCCTCAAAAAATTAAAAATAGAACTAGCTACATTCAGCAATTTTACTACTTGATATATAACCAAAAAAAATGAAAATAGTATATGTTGAAAAGGGATTTGCACTCCTGTGTTTATTGCAGCATTATTCACAGAGCCAAGATTTGCAAACAACATAAATGTCCATTGATAAATGTGTGGATAAAGAAAATGTGATATATATACACACGTGTACATGTACATATATACACATATGCAATGGAATATTAGCCAAGCTTTTACAAAGAAGAAAATCTTGCCATGGTGAACCTGGAGGACATTGTACTATGTAAAATAAGCCCGATATAGGCAGACAGATACTGCATGATCTCACTTTTATGTGTGTCTTATTTCATCTTCTGTTGTTATAACAATATTATAAATTGGTTAATTTATAAAGAAAAGAAGTGTATTTTGCTCATGATTCTGGAGACTAGGAAGTCCACGAGCATGACACAGACATCTTGTGAGGCTCTTCTTGCTGTGTCACAACATGCCAGAGGGCATTACATGGAGAGAGGGCAAGAGAATGTGCATCAGCTCTGGTCTGTTTTTATCTTCTGATAAAGCCATCAGTTTCATCATCAGCCTGACAATCTTATCGAATTCTAAGTACCTCCCAAGGGCCCCATCATCAATCAGCATATGAATTTGGGTATTAAGTTTCCAATGCATGAAATTTGGGGTCACTCAAAAGTCCATAGTCTCATTTGAGACTTCAGACACAATTTGCTCTGAGTCAAATTTTCCTCCAGCTGTGAGTCTGTGAAATCAAAACAAATTGTCTATATCCAAAATACAGTGGTCAGATAGACATAGCATAGACATTCACAGTCTAAAAGGGAGCAACAGGAAAGAAGAAAGGGTAATTAGGTCTCCAGTAAGTCTTCTTGATCTAAAGGAAGAAACTGAGACACCAAATATAATTTTAAAGAGCTTATTTGAGCCAAGATTAGGACAGCTGTCTGGGAAACACTTCCAATTTGCCTTGGGAAGGACTTCATTCAGCCTTTGTTACAAACAGATTTTTAAAGGAAAAGTGGGATACAAATAGTGGGCTAATACAAGATAATTAGGAATTATCATTAGTTTACAAAAATGATATTGATTAGTGATTAGCTATACATTGTTGATCTATAGGGCATGAGTTATGGTATCCAGCATATGGCATTATTAGGTTAATTTGTAGCTACCTGTAGCAGCATTCAGTCCACATAGTCGATGAAGCAGGTGGCTTCAAGAGATGATTACTTAGTGAGGGAGCTGGGGAGGGTTAGGGGAAGGGGAAGTGGGACATGAATTCCATCTTACTCTCATGCTTCTTTGGGCCTGAAAACCTTTTCTTTTTCTTCCTATTATTATTATTATTATTTAGACAGGGTCTTCCTCTGTCATCTTAGACTGGAGTGCAGTGGCATGGTCACAGGTCACTGTAACCTCAAACTTCTTGGCTCAAGTGATCCTCCCACCTCAGTCTCTTCAGTAGCTAGGACTACAAGCATATACCACTATACCCAACTAATTATTTTTTTGTAGAGATGAGGTCTCTCTATGTTGGCAGACTTATTTTCTTTGTGTATTATGGTGCCTAGGCTAGCTGTATGGTCAGCATGTAGGAGGAGCTCTGATTACCCAACTTAAAAATTTACCTACACATCCTGAATTGTTCTACCTTCAATTTAAAATGTGTTTTACTCTGTTTTGAAGAACACATCCACATTTTTCCATTTACCAATACAACGTGCAAACCAATTGTTTGAGATTTATAGCTTCATTTCTTACATTGCCTCTGAAGTGTAGCCCCTTATATTCTACTGTGTCCTTGACATTTTCACAAGGATGCCTAATAGGCAATTTAAATGTATGTTCTAAACTTAATTCTTGTTTACCTCCCCCAAACCTGCTATTTCCCCAGTGTTCTCCACCTTAGTAATTGGCTTCCGGTTCACCTGGTTGTCATGACAAAAACTTCAGCATTATTGTTCATTGCTGTTTTTCTCCCACATCCCACAGGCATTCCTATTGGCGTTCCTTTTAAAACATAGCCCTCTTAACCTTTACCTGCCCCCCACCCCCACCATCAGTTTCTCACCTGGATTACTGCAACAGACTGTTCATTGGTCTCTCTGCTACTCCCTTTGTCTGCCCCCCAGCACACACCTTCACATAGCCGGAACCAATGAAAACCCAAATGTGATCATGTCCAAAACTTCCAAGGGTTCTCCTCCAAATTCATAGTCCTTATGCAGCCTATATATAAGTCCCTGTATGTCTGACCCTTCAGTGTCTTTCTGACTTCATCCCCCACTATTCCAATTACTCACATTCTCTAGCCATGCTGTTCCTGTATAAATCTTTAGCCATGTTTCTGCCTCAGGTCCTTTGTAGACACCATTGCTGCCCCAACACACTTTTTCTCAAGAATATATACATCTCTCACTTAAGTCTAGTGTTTAAATACTATCTTATTATAGAGGTGAATCCTGACCATTCTCCACAAAATAACATATTCTCATCTCCATAACTCTATTTCCTTACTCTATTTTACTTCATAACCTTAATGCCAAACTCACATTATAATACAGATATACTTTTATCTTTCTCCACAAGAATGTGAGCTTTTTAGAGGGAAGAAATTTCTTGTCTTGCTCACTGTAATCCCTGTTCTTAGGGATATTGCTGACATATAATGTGTCCCTTTAAAATGCATTTTTTGAGTGTGACCAAATTTCTCTCTGTGCTCAATTTAGAATACATCTGCTTTCTTATTTGTTGTTCTGCATGAGATTGGGGTCCATTTTTAAGATTACTTGACTTTGTTTTGTAAGGATGTCTTTAATTTGTACATTATTAAACTTATAATCTTCTGAATTGTTAATTAGTTTGTGCATTCCTTTTAGGATAATTCATCATATGTTTCATCTTTGGTAAGTCATTCTCAGGAAGATGGAGTGAAAAATAAAGAGATCCTTTATAATTTAAAATTAGAAATTTTGGCCACCAGATGGAGATCCAGCACTGACTTTTTATCACGGGCTGACTATCCAAGGGAATTAACCTTAAGAGTAAATGCTTAAACTGAAATGCAATTTTTACTCCTAATTTGTATATCTCTAGCAACTTTACTCATTAGAGATATTATTACCTATATCAAGGAAGGAGTGGAGTGGTTAGCAAGTTATACTAGAGAAGAATCATAGAATATAAAGCAACCAGAGGTGAATGTATTTGAAGATCAGTGTTCTTGGCTGATTCTCTGGTAAAATAAGGTTGGAAGAGAACAGGCTGTTGAAGAAAGTGAAAATGTGCCGGTAACGCTGAGTGATGGAATTTTAGGAGCCAAGGGAAATGTATTAGTGGGGAAAAGGGCCAGACAGGAAAGAGTTCAGAGGGAAAAATAACTTGTGATAAAATAGGTGTAACTACAGTGTGCCTTCCTGAAACAGCAGAGTACAGAGACAATAAAAGTCATAAAGCAGGAGGATTTCAGAACCTCTTTAGTGGCAAGGATCTTCCAACTGGCCAGGCAGGTTGGAGCTGCTTGTTCATTCCTAAATGAATGGGGACATTGGCTGATTTTACCACTCTATCTCTTTTATTTTTGGAATCATTTTTCCACAGTGCCATATCATTTGGAGACTACATGTGCCACATGAGATACCTAAATAAAACAATAAATATGTTTTCTTTGAAGTTCTTAGCAAATACAATTTCTTCATACCTAAAAGAAAAAAGACCCCAGAGGGAAAGGTAAAATACTTTTTCAGTGTTTACTCACTGAGTTTTATTTACCTTACTTTTAGCAGTGGCCCCCCAAAAAATCTCTTCATGTCAATGCTAGGAGGAGAAACATAGTTCACAGCTTGTACGCTATTTGACCTAAACATTAGAAGAGAAATTTTCCGTTTGTTTCACCGTCACCTTACAAAGAAGTTAATGATCTCTGCTCTATTTTTTTTCACCCCACAAATAGCAATAACCTTTTAATTGATCTCTCTGCCTCTGCTCTCTTCTCCGTCCAATTGGCCTTCTGTAATCCTATGAAGCTAATTTACCTAAAACAAAAATGACCCTGCCATATTTTTTTTTTCCACTAAAATCTGTCAGAGTCTGCCTTGAGTGCAGGGTGAAATCCAAACTCGTTAGCATAGCGAATTCCCCTGACCCTGACCCTGCCTAGATTCTGGACTTGATGCTCAGCTCAGGTATGACTTTTGAAGCCTTCCTTAACTCTTCTAGTAAAAGTGATAGGGCCCCCTCTTTTGTGTTGTCCTGGTTTTGTTTGCACTGTTAAAGTAGTCCCTTCTTATGTAGAGTTTTGCCTCCCATTGTTTCAGTTACCTGCAGTCAAAAAATAGAGGAGTACAGTACAATAAGATATTCTGAAAGAGTGAGATCACATTCACATAACTTTTATTACAGCATACTGTTATAATTGTTGTTTTATTATAATAAATAATAATTGTTATTATTATTAATCTCTTACTGTGCCTAATTTATAAGTTAAACTTTATCATAGGTATGTATGTATAGGAAAAAACATAGTCTCACATCCACAGCTCAAATTGACGGGTTCAGTCAACTGCAGATAGAAAATGTGACAACAAAAATATTTTATTGAAATCTTTTTATTTCAATAAAAATACTGAGATAACAAAAAATGATGCACATGAATCAATATAGTATAACAGCAATTTATATAGCATTTATATTGAATTTGGTATTATAAGTAATTTAGAGACAATTTCAAGTATATGGGAGGATGTGCATAGGCTGTATGCAAATACTATACCATTTTATATCCAAGACCTGGGCATTTGCAGATTTTAGTATTCATGGGGGTACTAGAACCAATCCCCCGGATATATTGAGGGATGACTGTGTATGGCTGTGGTGGTGTGATCCATGGTTTTATGGAATCCCACTGAAGGTCTTGGAATTATCCCCTGCAGATAAGGGGGACTACTGTATTAAATCACATTTCACCTTATCTTGTATGTAACTTTGTTAATTTTGATCTTGCATAGATTATAAGTTCCTTGAGATCGGGGATTCTGTCTTATTTCCCAAGGTCTTCAGTGAAAGAATTATTTACTGAGAATTACTATTATAGAGAGAACAATTAGCAAATTCTTTGATGAACCTTTCAATTTTGTTTTTGTAACCTTTCAGTTTTGGTTTTGTAAAAGCCTCAACTTTTACATTTATTTTCTGTTATTCTATACTGTAGACTTTAGATAACGAATTTGATTTAAAAATTTTTTTGCATTTTAGTGTTCAAAACCAAAATAGCCTCTTGGGCAAAATAGTAAAACAAAGAAGGCATTGTTATTTTAACCTCTTATAATGTAAATCATTGATTGCCTTTATATTACATCACAAATACAATTTAATAGAATTATTTTCTCTTTTAATAGTTATATACAAATTGAACACCGATAAGGTTAATCAATAACTATAGTATAAATCAACATGAAGAATCAGTTTCAGTCTACATCCTCCCTCTCAAAAATGCCTACATCAAACACAATGAAAACAACAGTACACAAATTGAAGTACAGTATAGTGAGTACTAGTAATCCCAATATTGAAGAATACTTTAGGATTCATTTATTTGGCACACATTTATTCAGCATCTACTATTTGTCAGGCACTGGCCCTGATCTGGAGAATATCTGTAAATAAAACAGTCTGCTCTCAATTCTCATGGAACTTAACATCTTATTTGGGAGACAGACAGTGAGAAGTCAACAATAAATGAGCAATATGATTTCGGGTAATGGTAATTGCTATTAGGAAAATCAATCAGGGGAATAATGTATAGAATTGCTGAAATGTGAAGAAGCAATTTGACTTTTTTCTCATTGAAAAGATTATGTGAGCAATGATAGTTTAGATTATAGTTGTAAATATGGGAAAAAGTGTATGTATGTGAGATATATTTTGGAGGTTGAGATATCAAGACTTTCTGATAGATTGGATGTGAAAGATAAAGAAAGATAAAAATAGATTTTTAAAAGGATGATTTAAAGTTTTTTTCTTTTGCTTGAATACCTACAGATTTTAGTAAAACAAATTTGATTTTGAAATTCTTACACTTTTATGCTTAAAACTAAAAGGCTATAGGGATTGTTTACTGGACTGGGAGGACATTCAATAGATACATAGGGCAAAAAGGAGTGGGAAACACAAAGTATTCATCAGTCCTAAATACTCTTGCTTACTCTTTCAGACCATTTTCTGCCTCTTACCTAAGAAATTTTGTATCTTTGCGGCATGATCAAATAATTTGATAAATCTTCGCCCCAATAATCATTGCCATGTAAACCTGGAAATAAACTAAAATGTCTAGTGAGAGGGTGTATTTGCCAGAGTGTGCTAGATATTTTCTGTTTTTCCCTCCAAATTTAATATCTACTCTTTTTCAGCCTTTTCTGTTTCCCAGAGGCTGACTTTATGGATTACATCAATGGGATGTCTTACCCTCTGGATTTTGTTTAGGTTTGGCCAATGGGATACATAGACAGGAGATCAGAGGATGGGAAAGTAGTGAGATTGGCATGTTTACTTACCTTCTTTCCTCACTGCAACTTACCATGGGGTGGCTGTGATCCTTTACTGAAGACCACAGCTCCAACCAGGTGATCCTCTCCTATAGCTACTCTCAGTGGGTTTTAGTATCCACGCTGTCCCCTTGCTCCTTAAGGCTTAGGGGATTTCTTGTTGCTAGTCTCAGGGTACTGTACCATCCTTTGTTGATTCTCTTTGACCCCTTATATAGACCTTTATAAAAGTCTCCTCAAAGACCCTTAACTATATCCTGTTTCCTTCTAGGACCTTAAATGAATCACAGTGTTTTTTTTTCATTTGAAATCCATAGAAGCTGACTTTGGCTGAATTAAGCAATAAAGAGATTGACTGTAGGCCGGGCGCGGTGGCTCAAGCCTGTAATCCCAGCACTTTGGGAGGCCGAGGTGGGTGGATCACGAGGTCAAGAGATCGAGACCATCCTGGTCAACATGGTGAAACCCCGTCTCTACTAAAAATACAAAAAACATTAGCTGGGCATGGTGGCACATGCCTGTAATCCCAGCTACTCAGGAGGTTGAGGCAGGAGAATTGCCTGAACCCAGGAGGCGGAGGTTGTAGTGAGCCGAGATCGCGCCATTGCACTCCAGCCTGGGTAGCAAGAGTGAAACTCAGTCTCAAAAAAAAAAAAAGAAATTAACTGTAAATGTTATTAGGTATCTGGTAGGATTATCTGAAATCATGTTGCATAACTTGCCCAATGAGAACACTGTCACTGTTGCTACTATCCCTGTGTAATCCTAAATGCAATTGTTGCTGTTTGTTATTCCCTACCAATGCCATTTCTGATTTAGAAACAGAGCCTCAAAATCAATAAGAAATGGCCATTTCTCCCACTAGTGCCAACCAAAAACAAAATACAATATGCCCCTTCTGGTTATTTGGCTACCAAATATCAATAAACACTCATATTCCATACTCAAACTTTTAAAAGACATAAAATGCTCTTTCTTAATGCAATACAAATATCAAACAATCAATATTGTGAAAAGCAATACTGCCCAAAGTAATTTAAAGATTCAATGCTATCCCCATCAAATTACCATTGACTTTCTTCACAGAATTAGAAAAAACTTCTTTAAATTCCACATGGAACCAAAAAAGAGCCCATATAGGCAAGACAATCCTAAGCAAAAAGAATGACGCTGGAAGCATCATGCTACCTGACTTCAAACTATGCTACAAGGCTACAGTAACCAAAAGAGCATGGTACCAATACCAAAACAGATATATAGACCAATGGAACAGAACAGAGGCCTCAGAAACAGCACCACACATCTACAACCATCTGATCTTTGACAAACCTTACAAAAACAAACAATGGGGAAAGGATTCCCTATTTGATAAATGGTGTTGGCAAAACTGGCTAGCCATATGCAGAAAAGTGAAACTAGACCCCTTCCTTACACCATATACAAAAATTAACTCAAGATGGACTAAAGACTTAAATATAAGACCTAAAACCATAAAATCACTAGAAGAAAACCTAGGCAATACCATTCAAGACATAGGGATGGGCAAAGACTTCATGACTAAAACACCAAAAGCAATGGCAACAAAAGCCAAAATTGATAAACGGGATCTAATTAAACTAAAGAGCTTCTGCACAGCAAAAGAAACTGTCATCAGAGTGAACAGGCAACCTACAGAATGGGAGAAAATTTTTGCAAACTATCCATTTGACAAATGGCGAATATCCAGAATCTACAAAGAAGTTAAACACATTTACAAGAAAAGAAAACCCATCAAAAAGTGGACAAAGGATATGAACAGACACTTCTCAAAACAAGACATACAACCAACACACATATGAAAAAATGCTCATCATCACTGGTCATTAGAGAAATGCAAATCAAAACCACAATGACATACCATCTCATGCCAGTTAGAATGGCGATCATTAAAAAGTCAGGAAGCAACAGATGCTGGAGAAGATGTGGAGAAACACTTTTACACTGTTGGTGGGAATGTAAATTAGTTCAACCATTGTGGAAGACGGTGATTCCTCAAGGATTTAGAACCAGAAATACCTTTTGACCCAGTAATCACATGACTGGGTATATACCCAAAGGATTAGAAATCATTGTATAATAAAGACACGTGCACACATATATTTATTGCAACACTGTTCACAATAGCAAAGACTTGGAACCAACCCAAATGCCCATCAATGATAGACTGGTTAAAGAAAATGTGGCACTATACACCATGGAATACTATGCAGTCATAAAAAAGGATGAGTTCATGTCCTTTGCAGGGACATGGATGAAGCTGGAAACCATTATTCTCAGCAAACTAACACAGGAACAGAAAACCAAACACCGCATGTTCTCCCTCATAGATGGGAGTTGAACAATGAAAACACATGGACACAGGTTGGGGAACATCACATACCAGAGCCTGCCAGGGGGTGGGGGATTATAGGAGGGATAGCATTAGGAGAAATACCTAATGTAGATGATGGGTTGATGGGTGCAGCAAACCACCATGGTGTGTGTATAACTATGTAACAAACCTGCACATTCTGCACATGTATCCCAGAATGTAAAGTTTAAAAAAAAAAAAGGAAGTAAATACATGATCACAATACCCTCAAAAGGGACAACCCAATATATCCTAAATTAATTCATTTGACTGTAAGTCTGGCCTCTCTGAGTGATATCCATTTCTTTTCTAGTTTTATTGTAATCCCGTTTTGACATTCTATAACTTGTGGACCAAAATGTGAAATTAGCCACTATCAAAACATCCCAGGCAAAAATAATAGTGGAACTGGAGGGAGCAAATAAATTAGAATTTATAAATACATTTACAACAAGCAAGGAAGAAAATATGGGGAGATGCTACAGCTCTTGCTTCTTCAACTGGTTATGAGTCCATAGTTACTATGATTTTATTCCCTTTCTTATTATGCATTTGTTTCATGGCCTCTTTTCTTTAATCCAGCACCTTGTCTGATCTTATTTCTTTACATGTCAGGGGATAGAAATCTTTGTTTCTGAGGAACCTGAGCCTTTGTTGTGTTGCCTGGATGGCATCATCCTACTCTTCTGTAGCCCTGGGTAGGGTAGTGTTAGGAGGCACTCCAGGGGAACTCCAAGAATTCTATTCATTCTCTTCCTTGTCCCAGATGTGAAAAGGCATTCCTATTTTTCATTGAAAATTAGGAGCAATCACTTCAGCCAACAACATTACAACCCATCCCTGCATTTTCTAAAGAATCTATTCATCCAGTGGTATTAGGAGTCATCAATAGCCAGGTAGCAGACTGAGTGTTGTTTTTTTTTTCTTTAGGTGTTTAATTGGACTGATTATTGCATCCCTGAGTGAAAGCATTCTCTTGGGTAATGAGAATATATAAAATAGAAGAGACCAGAATAGTAATGGGACATAAATATTTTGCAAGCAAGTCATTATTTGTAAAAGTTAGATGTGATTTCCACCATTTGGTTCCAGGAACTATTTATTCTGGCTACGGAAAATATGGGACATACATGGATGGCTGGTTCAGAGCATATTCTTCAGCTATTAGGACTGCGTTTCAACCTCACAAGGTATTACATTATTGTCTCTTGAACAGAATGAGAAGTGTGTCTTCGATCAACTAATTCACCATTGTTAGTGGACAGTTGCATTTCGTAATGAGGTACCTGTTAAGGCCAATGAATTCCATAAACAGTAACAATTATTCTTCCTTATTTTACTTTAAAATTAGTTGTTTGTTAAAAGCAGTGTGTGTGGTATCATGACACTCAATGACACATTTAGTAAGTACTCAGATGATAGCTTATGGCAGAAGAGTGGCAAACAGAGGAAGCAAATCCAAATCTAGAAAAAGTGTCTCTTTTGTAAGGATAAATTACTGGCCTTCCATGATGGGAAAAATTCAGGGAAGTTAACTGCTGATTGGTTCTCAGGGATTGGTACCCTCTTGGAAGTTCACTATCGGTTTCTGTTGCTTGCAAGTTTGTTTCTCTGCAATGAGATCCTCCAGGTGAGGCAAAATATGTATTGACAAAACATTGCAAACCTCCACCCTTGCCATCATGGCCATTTTATTAATAAATTTATTAAGCAAATACTGGGTTATCTGGGAAAGGAAATTGACCGACGTTGACAGGCATTGTCTTTTCTTTCATTTTTGTTGGGAGCCTCTCGTGTAGAGGTGGCATGCTGGTAATCATCATATGAGACAGAAATATTTTCATGTTTTTGGCCCTTTCTGGGAGGTCTATCCTTGTGCCTCTTTCTCCATACACTTCATGTCTAATCCTCTTGTCATCTCACTTCAAAGTTTCTGTTAATCCATGTGGGCATTTTAAACTTCTCACTGAGGGGTGGGGCCTACGGGAGGGGTAGCAGGAGGTGGGGGCATAGGGGAGGGGGATAGCATTAGGAGAAATACCTAATGTAGATGAAGGGGAGACAGATGTAGCAAACTACCGCGGCACGTGTATACCTATGTAACAAACCTGAACGTTCTGCACATGTACCCCAGAACTTAAAGTATATATATAAAAATCACCCTTGCAGTTTTTTTCATGATTAAGTTTTTCTGTTGGGTTGAATTTTGTAACTGGCTCTCTATCGAATGCTACACTTTGATTCTGGTTATAGATCCAGTGGCAATCTTAAGGGGTTTGAGGGGAATTGTCTTTTCCTTAAAAAATAGTTGCTTTAGAAAAATCTTGAAAGACCTTGCTCTTCAAGCAAATTAAAAACAGCCCCACAAATCAGGAGGGAATGGGCTGCTTTTGGCAAGGGCTCCTCAGCAGATTTAGATATTGGAATAATTTATGTTATTTCATACCTCCTATACATCTCCATTCTAATGTTTGAGGGCATAATATTTTCCAATTATTGTTCTACCTTTCACAGAAAAACTTGATGAAGGTATAAAGTCAATATTTTCTGATTAAGATAAGGAATCAGCAAGAAAAAATATTTTTAGTTACTTTGGCCTTGCTATAGCTGTGAATAACTTTTTATCCCATTGTTATACACATTCTATGCTTTTAAGTCTTTGCCTTGAGGTGAGAATTTAGGACTTCGAACTTGTCTTCATTTAAGCTGTCCAGTAAAGTACGTAGCAGATAGCTCCTTACAGAACTCATACTCCTTGTGCTCTTCACGTTCTTCATGCTTTTCTATGGCCATGGTCACTAGATCCCTCAAGGCATTGCCTCCAATGGTCACATCATCCCAGTGACCACAGGGGTAATTTGGTTAGCAGTTTCATAACTGAGCACCTTCAGGTACTAGGTACCAGATTCCTTTTTTTGGCAGATGCATCACCGGCAGTCAGGAGTGAATTCTGATTGATGAGGGAAGTTCTGAAAAATGATGTTAGCACAAAAATATTAGAATGCATAGAGAATAAGAAAAAAAAAAACATATAAACCATGTTCCACATGTAACCTGAAGGGGAAACTGTCATTTGTGACTGTCGTCCTGTGGTGCTTCAGAAGAAACTAATGCCACCCAGGCTGCATCACCAAAGTCATTTGTACTGAGAACTTGAATGATCAGATAGGGTAAAATCATGCCCCCACTGCTATTGCAATTGAATCCCAGGCACCTCTGCCACCACCCACACATGGAATGCAGGTGAGGAGGAACTTCCACACACAGTCTGTTACCTCCTGTTGCTGATATGATTCCAAGTTTTCTATAGGCATATTTGAAACTAACCCACCTGCCTGAATGCTAAGCAGACTGCATTTTGTGTTCTGACTTTTATGCTGGGAAAGTGAATTCTTGAGATGAGAATTTTCCAAATGTAGAAAGGCTGTTCGTTCAAAAGATCAAGGGTAGTCAAGGCCATCAGGAATATTTACAGAGACCATTGGATGATTTTTTTTTCTTTTTCACTTATTTTACTCTTGGTTCATATACAGTAAATATTAAATGAGTGTTTTCTATAAGTATATTTTGTTTTTAGTGAAAGGAAAATTATTCTAAAATATTAAAATATAACTTTATTAATGTCGACTATATTAAAACGTAATATATATTTTTAATGTGTAATTGAACATTAACATAGAGATAGGTGATGATAGTCTACATATTAATACATTGAATTAGCATATTCTAAAAATATTAACTTATCCAAAATTACAATGTATATTTTTAAGAAAATGTTTTTTTACTTTTTAGTTTTACGATTAAACTATAACCTAAATTGTTTAAAATTATTTCTTTCTCACACATTTATATGGTTTTAGTTTTTACAACCATTTTGTTTTCTTGTTTCCTAGTTGGATTCTTTCATACTGAAATGTACAGAGGTTCTTATGTTACACTTCCATTTTTTTCTTTACTCTGTTTTTTTCATCTTTTTTTTCATTCAATCTCCCAGTTGGCTGAAATGAGTTTTCCCAGTGTTCTGTCACTCCAGCTCTGCCCTTCTCTCTCTACAGTCAGGCTGTTGGTTACATCTTCCATTCTCTCTTCTCCAAGCTTGGCTGCTGTGGATCCTGATCTGCACATCTAGCTTGAATCTTACTAGCATCAAAACACTATATTTCCAATGGACATACTATTTTCCTTGATTTATTTCAAACTGTGGATCTTATTCTGCTTTGTCATGTTTTCTAATTTAATTAATCCTATTCCCGTCCTCTCAGGTACCCAGTTCAGGAAAGAGCATCGTGCTTTCCTCCTCCATTTCAATGTGCCTCCTAGTCAGTCATTAAGTCCTCTTGTGTCTACTTGTTCAAATTGCTGTCAAGTCATCTGGAACTTTTGGCTTTTCCCCCATGTCACTTCCTTCATATGGGTTAAGCCCTATTCATTCTCCTTCAGTTCTCACCTTGGAAGTTACTTCTTTCTGAAAACCTCCCCAAATACCTGCAAATGTTAAAGATGAGTCAGAGACTTTTGGTAGGGGGGAGTTGGGATAGGGCAGAGGGAGTCTTCCAGTACAAATAGATGAAAAACGCCTGTAAATAGAGGGTATTCAGAGTACTGGGAAAATGGGTGGGAAGGGTGTATTAGTCTGTTCTCACATTGCTGTAAAGAACTACTGGGCAATTTATAAGGAAAAGAAGTTTAATTGACTCACAGTTCTGCAGGTTGTACAGGAAGCCTGGCTGTGGAGGCCTCAGGAAATTTATAATCCTAGTGGAAGGTGAAGGGGAAGCAGCATGTCTTACATGGCAGGGGAAGGAGGAAGAGGATAAAGGAGGAGGTGCTACACACTGTTTAACAACCAGATCTTGTGAGAACTCACTGTCATGAGAGCAGCAAGGGGGATGTCCACTCCTATGATCCAGTCACCCACCACCAGGTCCCTCCTCCAACACTGGGTATTGCAATCCAACATGAGATTTGGGTGGGGACACAAATCCAAATCATACCAGAGGGTGTGGAGGATTCCACACTGGATAGCCAAAATGGACAGCCTCACTTTCTGACTGCCATTCCTTTAGACTTTGTGAGATTATAAAGGAATAAATATTTTTTTATTGCATTTTAGGTTTTGGGGTACATGTGAAGAACATGCAAGACTGTTGCATGGGTACACACATGGCAGAGTGATTTGCTGCCTTCCTCCCCTTCACCTATATCTGGCATTTCTCCCCATGCTATCTCTTCCCAACTCCCTGCCCCCCACTGTCCCTCCCCTATTTCCCCCCAACAGACCCCAGTGTGTGATGTTCCCCTCCCTGTGTCCATGTGCTCTCATTGTTCAACACCTGTTTATGAGTGAGAACATGCAGTGTTTGATTTTCTGTTCTTGTGTCAGTTTGCTGAGAATGATGGTCTCCAGGTTCATCCATGTCCCGACAAAGGACACGAACAACAAGCCAAGTGGAAGTGCTTTGATGACAACCATTTAAGAATTGTTGGATTAGATAAAATTTGAGGTTTCTTCTAGGTTCTTTTTTATTTAGAATGATCATAAAAATAAGTAAAATTATTTACCTGAGTTGATAGGCAACTCACTGTAGATTTAGTATATTGTGGACATCTTTCCAATCAATGGATGAGATGGGAGAGTATGCTTTAAGGGCATAGATAAAGGACTTGCTCTGAGACTGAAGAAAGGCTAACTGCTCTAAACCCTGAATCTAATACAATCTTTGGTACACTTCTGAACTTTATTTCCCTGACTGTATGTTCTTCTGACATCCATACTATCTTTTGTTAATTATTGTAAGCTTCTGTTTTTGTTAATGACTGGAAGTGTAAATCTTCTCTCCTCTTTTAGTAGAAGATTTTAATGCTTCTTCTTAATGCTTCCTCTTAACTATTTATGCTTCTAAATTAAATTTTAAACCTGATTCAGCTTCAAAAATTGGACTCCTAATTGGCATTGCACTAATTTCAATAATTTATATGGGATAGTTTTCATCTTCCCTCTCTTTTGTGGCCCTCAGGTAGAGAGACCTGAATTTATAATACTTCTCAGTTCTTAACATATTATTATGATCAATTCACGCTTTACCTTCTTTGTTTTTTTCCCTCTTTGTTTTATTTCATGTTTTCTTTTCCTTCCTTTATGGAAGTGCTGCCACCTCCATTGCCTACTCTTGATAGACATCCATTCTGATACCATGTTTGACATATGTCTTCAAATAATGTGTATCCTTGTATAGTTCTAGTTACATTGTGGGTGTGTATGTTTTTGATTTACATAGATAATATTGTCCAATATATATATTTCTTAATTTTTTTAACTCATAACAATGCCCCTGGCATCTATCCATGTTGCTGTATGTATATCTAGTTTGTTGTAGTTAACTGTAGACCACCTAGTTCTAGCTGCTGGATAGTATTTTATTTTTTATCTCCACCACATTTTGTTTTTTCATTTCCCTGTTAGTGGACACTCAGGCTCCATTTACCTGCTATTTAATGTACCTGCAGTGAACAACCATGTCATTTGTCCCTTCATGGAACTCTGTGAGCAAGAATTCATCTGCAAACATGAATTGTTGGGGCATAGGGCAGTTAAACCTAAATACTACCAGATTATATTTGGGTGACACTACTCTCTAGTGTGTGAGGGCTCTGCTTCTAATAGCTTTGCCAACACTTGGTATTTTCCTCTTTTGACAGTTTTCTAAGTCCAATCATATGAATTAGTATCTTTCTTCTTATTACCATTAGCATTTCTCTGGTTATTTTTAAGCTTCAGTATCTTTTTATTTATTTATGAGCCATTCAGGCTTTCTTTTCAGGGAATTGTTTGTTTTTCATAGGCTTCCTTTATTTTTCTTCTCTTTTTGTTTTTGTTTTAAAATGAGCTTAAGCTTCTACAGAATATTTTTCTTCTTGATGTGTAAATATTCCCCATATATCCTGAGAGAGTAATCTGTTATTGGTTTCAGATGTTACAATTATTTTCTCCTAGTCATTGTTGTTGTCTGTGGTGTCCTTTGTTGAACAGAATCAAATCCATCTTTTTTTTTTTTAATGTATGATTTGTGTTTTTGGAATCTCTTTTAAGAAATATTTGTCTATCATTAGGTCACGTAGATGCTTCTTAAAATGTTATTTTGTTATAATCTTTGTTTTATTTATTTTTGTGTTTGCCTTTCATATTTAGATTGTTGACTCATCTTATATTCATCTTTGATCATGATGCAATGTAGGGAACTTTTTCTCCGTAGACTTTCTCTTTTAATTTCCCTATTCTTTTGTGGTTGTACAAATGTATACTCCCATTAACCCTTAATTCATTACCTTGGCCAGCATTTGGTGTTATTTTGAAAAAGTTTTTGTCAGTTTACTAGATGATAAATGATGCTTTGTTGGAGTTGAGCAAATTTCAGGTTTATTGTTTATTTCTAATTATTTTGAGTATGTATAATTTCCCAGTCATTTCTTGTGCCTTCTACTTGATGAGGCCTATCCTCACTATCCTATTTTAAAATTGCAATCTTCATTATGCATTTCTGATCCTTCTTAAACTACATTGTTTTTACTTTTATTCTGTAGTACTTCTTACTGTCTAACATATTATATAATTTATTATGTTTGCTGTTTATTGCTTTTCTCTAATGGACATCTCTGCTAGAATGTCAGCTGTATAAGGCAAAGATTTGTCATCTGCTTTGTGTATTGATGTGCCTAGAAAAATGGCAAATGGTAGGTGCTTTGGGGGGCTATTATATCCTCCCCTAACCAATTCTTACATTAAGTCCTAACCTTCTAGCCCCCAGTACCTCAGAATGTGACTCTACTGGAAGAGGAGATTGTTAAACAGGCAATTAAGTTAAAATTAGGTTATGAAAGTATGGGTCCTAATTCAATATGACTGGCATTCTTAGAAGAAGAGGAGATTTGGACACAGAGGAAGAACCATGTGAAGATACAGGGAGCCATTCTCAAATCAAAGAGGCCTCAAAAGAAACCAATTCTGCCAACATCTTGATCTTGGACTTTTAGCTTCCAGAATTGTGAGAAAATAAAGTTCTGTTGTGTAAGTCACCTTGCCTGTGGTATTCTGTTAAGGCAGTACTTGCAAACTAATGCAATGATCAATATGTTTTTTTTTTTTTTTTGAGATGAATTATCTTTTGAGATATTGCTCTATTTCTCTTTTTAAAGTAGCTCTTTATGTTGTAGGAATATTTACTTTCTCTTTCTCATGTTAAAAGTTGTTTTCCTAGTTTTGCTTTTTCTATTTAGCTTTGTTTACATTTGATTACCCTTTAACTTTGTTTGTAATGAGGTTTTAAAGTTATATGCAAATTTTTAAATATCAGTGTGGTCAAATCAATTATTTCTTAATATACACAGTGTTGTTTCTGAGATTTTTACTGTGTTCATTTCTAGTGTATGTCTATTTTGGTGCTAGTATCATACTTTTTAATTATTATAAATTTATAGTATGTTTTGACATCCATTTCTGTTATTTTTTCTTTATAGATACAGTGTTTTCAAATTTGCATAAGAACACTAACATCATATTTAATAATGTCTCGTTTTTGCTGCAAATATGCTTCATAAAAGAGTATTTGCTTTAATTCTTTTAGATTGGTCAATATCTTTCAAACTAAAAAATTCTCTCATAAGGCTGCTTTTTTTCCCTTTAATTCCCTAT
Organism: Sapajus apella; assembly: GCF_009761245.1. Taxonomy (NCBI): domain Eukaryota; kingdom Metazoa; phylum Chordata; class Mammalia; order Primates; family Cebidae; genus Sapajus; species Sapajus apella. The sequence continues at coordinate 4,729,136 of NW_022436971.1, read as the reverse complement.
TGTTCATTTTGTTAATGATGGTTGTGTTTGTGGTGGAGGAAGTGTATATTGGTACAATATTGGAATTTATATAATTTAAGAGAGAAAGAAAAGTAAAACTACTTTAAATTTTACCTAGCTAGATTAGGGGACTAACTACTTTTAATGATGTAGAGAAAGAGTAGGCAGCAGCCTCTTGGCAAGACTCTCACCCATATGATAATGGGGATCTTTTTAGAAATTTGTTTTTATTTTATTTTTTAATGTAACCAAATAGGTAGACACTCTCTATTTGGTTAGAGTATGAGGCTGACTAGTGTGAGGCAAGCCTAGCAGGACTGCAGGAACCTGAGAATCGGCGCCTTCTCAAACTCTGCACCCTAGGAGCTTCTCTTGCTCACTTTGGGCTTTTCTAAGGGTGGGCCGGGATGAGTATCATGGCCCATTCTTCTGCGTGGGGGGACAGGTGTCTCTGCCTAGAGCTGCAGGCAGAATCCACAGTGACAGTTGCTTCATAGTCCACTTCTGTCTGCAGTCTCTGCCACCCTAAGTTTTGGGAATTGTCAGTGGGGATTCTGTTTGGGGTGTCAGTGCCACCCACTTACTTCCAAGTTAGGAATTTGAAACAGGAGTTAAATATATTTGATCATTTTAAGATCTTGAAGGCTATTTACTTTGGTATTTTCTTCCAGTCTTTTCTCAATGTATATATTTCATACATAGTTGAAACCAAAATTCTATACAATTTAACTTTCTGCTTTTTTCACCTAACAGTATATCAGAAAAATTCCCTAGCTTTTGGTAAACATATTTTTAATGGCTGTGCAATATTTCATTGAAAAGATATATATCTCCAGATAATCACAGGGATGAGAAAAAAAAGGATATACTGAGTTTTGCATTGCTATTTGACTTCTGATTGTTTCTGTGTAAGAGATCTTATAAGCTTATTGCCAATTCAGTTTGCTATAAATGTGTGTCTACTCTTATGTAATACTGGGTATTTCTTAACCCTGGTGGTCGTGGAGGGGAGATATATAAGGAGTTTGGATTATAAATTATAATGTAAAATATAAAATATGTTTTGGAACACTGAGGAAGAAATAGTTTAGCCTTGGTATTTTGGGGTATGGCTTCACTGATGAATGCATTCGAAATGGCCCTGAAGGCTTAGTGGAATTTTCAGAGTGAGGAAGAAAGAGCATTCAAAGTAGAAAAACAGCATGAATAAAGGCATGGTAGAGAAAAAGCATGGAATTCAATGTTGAATTGTTTATCTGTGCTTATGACAATCCACTGTTAAGTCCAGACTATCTCCTAGCAAATACTTTAACCATATCCCTTTATGGACCTTTATAGCCGCTGATAAAAAAATTGAGTCAATTATGTTTTATGTCCATGTATTTCCTCTTCTCTCCTTTCTTTGTTGGCAAAAATAAAATGAGAGGCAATGAGTTTGATATGTGTCTTTTGTTCTTCTTTTGTATTCTGAGTTTAATTAGTTTTATAAGAAAATGTTTTGGAAAAAGGCAGTAGCTATAGAAAGATAGGAACCAGAGAAAATGTCTGCGTGGTTTTTTGTGGAGATGTGTGGATAGTTTTTCACAAAATAATTGTGGTATTCAAAGCTAGTGTGAAAACTGAAATGTAAAATAGAAAACCACTTTTGACCTTTTACCCTTGCTTGTATACATTTCTCTTAACATCGAGAAAATTCAAGAACTGTTGAGAGTGTAGAATTTTGAGAACAAAGGATTTCTGTCATATATATTGTGAGCTATAAGTGGGCATTTTATATGTATTTTAATGTTATCAGAATATATTTTAGAGGTAAAAACCACCAGCTCTGGAAACAAGAAGCCCTTTTTTTTTTTTTTTTTTTTTTTTTTTTTTTTTTTTTTTAAATCAAATTAGTAAAAGGGCAGTGAGATTTGTTAAGGCCAGAGATATAATGATTAGATAATATGTCAAGTCTGTGGAGAGCACTAATTGCAGCAAGAGATTAAAGTCTCTGCTGAAATCACTTAAAGCTCTGAAGATTTGTTCAAGTAAATCAGAACAATGCCCCATGTCACAAGCACTATCAGCACCCGATGAATGAACAGCATGTGCTACTGCTTTCTGCCTCTTTTCATGATTGTCCTCAGGACTGTGTGGCTGTAGTTATCATACTGAGGAAGATTAAGAGCTTTGCACCTCTAATAGCAAACCTACAATTACCCAATGGGGAAAGACATAGTAGATTAAGTGTAACAAAAGGAAGATCTGCATCAACTTAATTTATCCAAGCCACCAACCTATTGAAGCTACTTAGTAAAAATAATTCTGAACTTTACTCAAGATAAAACTTCATGGCAGTCATCTTTTAATTTGAAAATTAGTAAATTAGCATTTCTAGGATAACTGTGCTGTGATTCAAATATAAAAGTAGTTAAATGTAATCTTCCCTTCCCTTCTTTTTCTTCAAATTTAAGAAGAGAGATGCTTTCTAGGGTTAGATATAAGTGTATTGGCTCTTAGATGGATCCAGTCACTTCCTGGTAGGCAGAATGACGAAGAATAGTTTCCCTATACTCAGGATGATATGAGGCTGTTGAAAATCACACTCTGAAATTAAGGTGCTGGTAATACAGATGAGAGGTGTCTTCTGATTTTGAGCTTTGTAAGTTCAGAAGATATTGTGACAGGATTTAGGATCAGATGTGTGGAACAGCAGTCAACTTGAGAAATACAGGGAGAAACATATATTTTTTAAATTTTGATACACTGTATAAAATTTTTATTCTAAGGACTTATTTAGGTTTAAAAACTTTTTCGAATCTGTAAATGCAGCTGTATGCTATGTTAAAACATGGCTTATAAAATTATCATTTTTACTGTGTATGGAGATATAAAATCCTATGAAGAAGAAAACCTTTTTTTTCTAATTCGGAGAAATATTTTATAACCTTCTTTTACACATATTTAAAACTCATTTTTTTCACGGTTTTTACCTATTAGAGTTTTCTCAAAGTAATGATATCATTCTTTATAAAATAAACCCTAGAAATTAAAAAATAATTGAAATAAAAATCTTGAATATGGAAATGAGGTGGGGATTATTTTTATTACTCCCAATTTTGCTTCTAAAAGTTTGTTTTCTCCTTGGAATTTTCTTACTTTGGTACTGTCACCATGCTGGTTAAAGGACCTGTCCCCCGGGCCACACCAAACCTTTAGAGGACGTTAGTGACAGAAGATCACTAATAATTTAAAAAGAAAAAAAAGACTTTATTTTTTTTTTTTTTCAAAAAAACTAAGAATTTTTTTTTTGCAAGCGTGATTATGAATGGAAGGTTTTATGTCATTGTTAAAAATATGAGAGAGTGAGAGAGTAAAAGTGACTGTTTTTATTCTTCTAATGATGACTAGTTCAATGCATTACATACATATGTATTTATATATGTAACACATAAAATCCATTTAAACATATTTTAATACCCTTACTTGCATGTGCTTAATCCAACACTGGCTGCCTCTTTAAAATTTAGGCACAGGATTTTCTTTTTTTCCCCCACACAACTCCTTCTGCCTAAAACTTTCTCAGAGACATTATGGCCAACATCATACTGATAGCTTTTAGGCTAGAATCAGCTCGCAGATTAATATGTATTTCATATATATATATGAAATACATATTTATATATTAATAAAAATATATACATCAGTTCGAGATCATTTTATGTGTTCATGAGGATAACAAATGTTTTAAAATTATATAACTAGTATAAGAACAATCCAGTAGGAATATACACATGGGATGATGTTGGAGAGAGAGAGAAACAAAAAATCTTCATTCTGTTATGTCTCTGCTTTGGAAATATGAGGATTTTCCTTGAATTGTCCACCTTGTTTCCTTGCACTAAATTACTGCCAGCAAGCAAAATTTGTTACCTGTGTGAATAGACTACACTTGTCTCAAATATCATAATTCCAAAAGAGATCTTGTTCTCATAGCATTTCCCTCAGGGACGCAGAACTGATTCATTCTACAGATATTTTGGTGTGTTGGCTGGATGCAAATAATTTCATAAATATTTATGCAAGATCTGCGTTTGGAACACAAATGAATAATATCATTCCTGACCTCAAGGAGTTTATTTCTGATAGGGGAGATGAGGAAATTACAGTTATCTATAATAAAAGGTGGGCTGGAGTAAGTTCTGCATTAATGTTTATTTAATATTTAAGGAGTGGGAAAGAGTAGGATTTAGTGTCATAAATGTATTTTAATTTTAGCTCAGACCAACAAAGACATTTCTTTTGTATTCTTGTACTCCATGGCCATGACGGTAAATTTATTTTCAGAAAGAACACTGTCACTTTGCCATTAAGAAACAAATTAGATGAAAAGTTCGAATTTTTCTGTGTACTTTGCCATACAGAAAGTTGTCTTGTTCTTCCCACTCAAATCATGAGAGCAAACAAACAAAGGAAAACACCTGCTTATTTCACCTCTAATTGTGTTTTCTTTCATCCTGGCCCCCAAAGGCCAGATTTAGGCAACAGCTGTGCACCATGTGTGCCCAGAATCTGGAGAAATATGGGCCGTGGATCTGCAGAGCACACTCTCATTCTTTTTATTTTTTTTATGGAATAGTCATGATTGAGATTAGTGTATTTTTCCACTTTAATGTTTAAGAATATGCACAATAATGGATAATACACACATAATTAAAATTATCCTCCAAAGCATAATGGATATCGTATCACATCTAATCTCTTACTATTTGGCAGCTACAAAGATATGTGAAGGGTTGCCCTCCCTGGGGCCTAGTGTTTTCAGGGGAGGGGAAGAGATCTAGCTGTTTTCCCAGTGATTAATCTGTAGATTTTAACTGTAGAATTGTATGCTATGGAGTCCTTTGAGATTGCTTTGGGGAATATGGAAACTTCGTCTTTGCAATTAGAACATTGCTGAGCTACACAGAGCAATGTAGAGGACACAGGGAGGTGGTCAATATGAATAGTCATTTGTTCTGGAGTACTTTAGATTGTGTGTGCTAGAGCTGGCATTTAAGTTTTCCTCAAAAAGGATTTCAAAATGCTATCATCTTGGCCACTATGAATCCACTTGTTTCATGTGGAGATACGGAGCCAACTAGTCAATTTAATGTGCAGTAAAAGAGAAACATAACCTTTCAGAAGCTTCTGTGGTGACTTCATCTTTATTTGTGATTCTGCCTGGTTGCTGGAGGCTCCCGGTAGGATTCAGGTACTTGAGTAGAGTGCTGGGCTATGATACTTCTGCTAGGTTCTAAATATGACTGTATTTATTTTGTTTTACATGTGCTTTATTTTAAGCCAGCTTAATTATTTTTTAAACAATGCCTCCACACCAAATAAACCAAGGTATAAATAAATGAGAGCTGAAGATAACATCAGTCCAATTCGTTGATGTCCTGGTTTTGTGTGGATGTAAAAAAGCGGCAGCCAGTTATAATGACAAGTGATACCTTAAAAGTAAATGCTTAAATTGATTAACATTGTCCCTTTTAAAATTACCTTTAAATAAATTCATATATGGGATCATATCCTCATGATCTAGCAGACCCGATATGCCATATGGACTCATGTTTTCACTAAGAAGGAACTGACAGTTTTTAAAATTAGTAAAAACATGCTTGTTTTGTTTTTTACAGTAACATCATAAAAGGGTTTTTTTTTTCTCTTTGGTTTCTGTTATTCTTGCCTTTGATTTACGTAGTCTTTGAGGTACTTTTCTTAAAGTTTGTTTTTGAGCTTGTTTCTTTAAATGATTGCTCGTGACTGTATCACACTGGCGATTACTGCAATGTTACTTTTCTTTCTGAACTTTCAGCAGAAGCAGCTTGACCAATGAGCGAGACATCAGTGTTGCCCTCTGTCCTGCTGATCATCTTTCCAGCCCAGCAGGGACAGCCTATTAAATCTCCTGGATCTTGTGATGAATTTTGGAGAATATCTCCTTAAATGATCATAGGTTGATGAAGGGAGACAAATGGGCACAAACTGTGTAGATATTCTCCTTGACATAAATGATGTAAAAACAAAATATGTAATAGCTGTGAAACCCACTGGCTCTATTAATCAGACATTTTTAAGTGTCAAAATAGAGTAAATGAGTTTGAATTTTGATGAGACCATGGCCTTCTCCATTAAATATGGTAATGAAGATTTACAACAAAAGTGGAAGCATTTCGGTAGGGGTTTCTAGTTGACTTATACATAAGTCATTGACACAACCCCTTCCATTTCTTCCCTGCCCATAAAATTCCCCAAGACATGCGTTGTTCAGGAAAGTTTATAAACTGCTAATGGCAGCTGAAAAGTTGGAATATCCTTAGTTGCTACATTGCCTATGTTTGTGGTTTGGAAGATTTCATGTCGTTGTTGGGATAGAATTAGTAACAATGTGATTTAGGGAATCCTGTGCCAATGATGTTATTATCTGTACCTTTCCGCATTTACAAACAAAATTGGGCTCCAACAAAATGTCATTGATTTTGACCATGTTTACTATTGCTATTTCTATATTATCATGTTGATGCTTTCAAATATCAACATATTTGTTAACAGAATAGAAATTTTGATATCTTACCATTTTTGCCTTTTGCATAACTCTTTCCTGGTTGCTGACATGTCTATTCTGAGAAGGCTAAGGGCAGGTCTGAACAACATCTCTGTGTTTTTTGCTGAAGAAATAACTTTTGATAAACAGATTTATCTAGAATCTTTCCTTTGTTAAATTTAGTGATCAGCCTCTTTAGTAGGATACACTTTTATAGTTGTGGGGAAATGAACAAGCTGAATATCCTCAGATTCTCTTGAAAAGCAAATAGTTATAAAAAGCAAACCATATTGAACATTTCAACATTTCCTTTTTGATTCATGGAGTTTTATGGCTAATATAAAAATTAAGATTTAATCTTTACCATTGAGCTGTTTGATTTTATTTATCTTGGTTTGTTTTTCTCATTGGAAGAGTGGGGTGGGTTGGGGGAAAATTAAAATGTCCACTTATAAGAAGAGATTCTAATAAAGAATATTGCCAGCACTGATATTTAGCTTAGAGGTTTCAACATTACAGGTTATTTCAGCTGTACATTTAGTTGCTATGTGGTAGCTCTGTCCCCAAGAAAAGAAAGCATCTTGTAAAATCTGTGTTATTTTGTTAGACTACAAAGAGCAAGAGTTTATGATATGGCTAGAGATGAAAAAAAGTTCTGCTAGACTTATACTTGCTAATTGTGGATATTTTTGGCAATTTTCCTGAAATCCGCTGGCTTCTGTTAAGGAATTTTAGAGTTAAAAATAATTCAGGTTTATTGTTTAAGTAATTGGAAAATAGAGTGTTTTTTTCCCCTATGGCTTAACTAATAACAATAAAAATATTAGAGGGCCTGTTATCCAAGTTGAGAAACAAAGTATTACCAATACCTTTGAAAGGCTTTGTGTGCCCCATCCTAATTACGCATGCTGTCTTTACTAAGGAAGCGAAAATCTTCATTTCAATGATCGTCATTTCAATGCTTTTCTGTATAGTTTTGCCACATTTGTGTTCAATGTTAACAAAATAATATTTACATTTTTCATTTTTCAGTTTTTATATAAATGACATTTTTCATTGAGTACTGTATTATAGCAGTTCAGTCATTGTGATGAATGTAGCTGTACTTAATTCATTTCCTCATATTGATCATTTGTGTGCCTTCTCTGTTTTTCTTTATCAGCTTGCCTGAAGGGTTATCAATTTCATTGATCTTTTCAAACAATTCGCTTTTGGTTTCTTTCATTTTCTCTATTGTTTCTTGGTTTGCAGCTTTATTGATTTCTACTCTTATCTTTATTATTTCCTTTCTTATGCTTGCTTTGGGTTACTTTTGCTTTTATTTTCTAGTGTTTAATGTAAAGATACAGGTAATTAACTTGAAATACCTTTTTTCATATGAATATGTAATGCTATATATTTTCTTTTATATCCTGCTTATCTGTATAAGCATATTTTGGTACCCTGTGTTTTTATTATGCTTAAACATTTTCTACTTTTCCTTGTGATTTCCCATTTTATCCCTTGGTTATGTAGAAATATATTTTTAATTTCCACGTTTGATTTTCTTTCAGATATCTTTCTGTTATTAATTTATAGCTTGATTCTTTTGTGATCATGAAACACAAATTTGACAATTCCAATCTTTTACATTTGTTAAGATTTGTTTTATACCAGAGAAAATATTCTGTTTTGTTCAGGGTTCCATGTGCACCTAAAGAGAACATGTGTTTTTCTATTAGTGGCAAGAATGCTCTATAAATGTCAACTAAATTAAGTTGGTTTTAGAGTCTTTCGGGTCTCCTATGTCCTTACTGATGTTTTATTTCCTGTCTTTATTGATTATTAGAGAGAACTATTTAAGTTTCCAATTATAGTTGTGGATTTCTCTATTTTTTTCATTCTGTCTTTTTTTTTTTTTTTTTTTTTTTTTTTGCTTTATGTGTTTCAAAGCTCTACTCTTAGGTACAAACACGTTAAGGGTTGTTATACCCATTTAGTGAATCATCTCCTTTAATGTAATGTAATATCTCCCTTAAACCTGGTAATATTCCTGGGTATGAGCTCTGCTTTGTCTTTCAGATGGGATTCTTGCTTTCTTTTGATTAGCATTTACTGGTATTTTAAAAATCATACTTTTAAACATTCCATGTTTTTATAAAGTTTATTTCTGGTAGATAAAATATAGTGTGTTTTTTGAGTCCAATCTTATAATCTCTGTTTTTTAAATTGAGTTGCTTAAACTATCTCTATTTAATGTTTCTTTTTAATAAGATAGGATTTAAAATTTGCCTTTTGTGAATTATTCTTTATTTATGCCATCTCTTCTTTTTTTCTTTTTTCCTCTTTTTCTACTTTCTTTTGGATTAATCTAGTATTCATTATAAATCTGATTTACCTCCATTATTGGCTTATTAATTGTATCTCTGTGTTTACTTTTCTCTTGGTTGTGCTAGAATTTTCAATATATATTTGTCATATTAAATTTGTTTCTTCATAATCCTACTTTGCACAGTATTTTTATTAGAATGAACTGCTTGGATTATATCAAATATCTTTAAATTAATATGATTACATTTTTTGCTTTTTTGTAGAGATGATAAATTAATTGGATAGATGTAAAGCTAAGTTCTATGATATTACATGCATCCTTTTGTAACTTGCTTCTTACATTCAACAGTTTGTCTTTGAGATTTAATCAAATTGACTCACGAAGATTTATTCATTTCAGCTACTTCATAGTAGTCATCATATGAATAAACCATGGTTTATGTGTCTATTTCTCTACTTCTGGTAGTTCTCACATTTTTGGCTATTATAATCAATGTTGGCAATGACTATCTTTTGTATTTCTCTGTTATACATTGTTGATTAGAAGAGCAAATAGTGGGCAGCTTCATTCTATAAATGCCAGCTATATCATGTTGGCTAATTGTGTTCTTCGAGTCTTTATATACTACTGATAACCTGTGTACAATCCTAAACATTTATGCCCCTTAATAAGATAACTTCATAATGAATGAAGCAAATAACCTCAATAATCTATAAAGGAGAAAGAAAAAAATCCACAATTGTAATAGCAGATTTCAGGATCCCAATATTAATAATTAATAGAACATGTAGATAGAAAACTAGTAAGGATATAGAAGACTCGAAGAATACAATTAACCAACTTAAGCTAGTTAACATTTATACAAAACTTTATCCAACAGCTACAGGATATATATTCTTCTCAAAGTGCACATGGGATATTAACCAAAACAGGCTATATTTTGAACCATAGATAAAATTGCCTCTTACTTACTAGAATTCAAATCATACTTTTTTTTTTTACTATAATGAAATTAGAACTAGCAATCAATAATACAACTAATACTTAAAAAATGAAACAATACACTGTAAAGCTATCCTTGGATCAAAAATAAAGTTACATGGAAAATCAAAACATATTTTTATTTAAATAAAAACAAAAGTGCAACAAATCCAAATTTATGAGGTACAGCTAATGTACTTCCTAAAGAGAAATCTATACCATTAAATATTTATATCAGAAAGAGTATGAGTCTCAAATCAGTGATTTAAACTTCTACTGTAAAAAAAACAAAAAGAGCAAATATAACCTAGGGCAAGTAGGAACAAGGAAATAATACAAAAATAGAAATAAATGAAGATGGAATCAGGAAAACAGTGAATAAAATCAGCAAAAATAAAAGCTGATCTTTGGAAAGAGCAATATAAATGACTGATCAAGGCCAACTCATCAAGAAAAAAAAATGTGGGAGTTTTTTACTTATATCAAGAGTAAAAAAAAAAAATACCAGTACTGTATAGAGCTTTCAGATATTAAAAGGACAATGAGGGAATATTATTAAAAATTTCATACCTAAAAGTTTTACAACTTTGACAAAATTGAAAATTTCCTTGAAGATGCAAACTACAAAACTGCCTTTGAGAAGAAATAGACATGAATATATTATCTGTTAAATTAAATAAACTTATAATTGAAAACATGCTAATGGTATGGAAGCTCTACGTCCAGACAATTTTTTTGGCAAACTATATCAAACACTTGAGGCAGAAATATCAGTTCTAGGCTGGGCATAGTGGCTCATGCCTGTCATCTCAGCTCTTTGGGAAGCTGATGAGGGTGCGTCACTTGTGCTCAGGAGTTTGAGCCCTGCCTGGGCAACATGTTGAAAACATGTCTCTACTAAAAATAAAAAAATTAGCCAGAGGTGGTAGCACATACCTATAGTCCCAGCTACTCTGGAGTCTTATGTGGGAAGGTTGCTTGAGCCCAGAAGGCAGAGGTTGCACTGAGCCAAGATCATGCCACTGCACTCCAGCCTTGGCACAGAATGTGACCCTGTCTTTAAAAAAAAAAAAAAAGAAATACCAGTTCTACACAAACTCCTCCACAGAAAAAAAGGAGAGAACACTTCCTAACTTATTTTTTAAAGTCCAGCATTACCCTGATACTAAAACCAGAAAAAGGATTTTAATTAAACTATAGACCAATATTTCTCACATATATGCTCTGAAATTATCATCAAAATGTGTACTGTCATTTTAGCAAGTGTCTGCTGTCATTCCAACAAACTATGTACTGTCATCCTAGCAAGGACTTGGGGATGCAAATTTAAACGGGAGAATTTTTAGCATCCAACATGTTAAATTTGTTTTGCTCTATTTAAAGCCTGTCTCAGATTTTGACATTTGGACTTTCAATTAAAGTCTGACCTTTTGTTGAGTTTGAGTTGATTAACCTTTTGCAGTAGATAACTTTCCTTTAAATAGTGCCAAGAGATCCTCTGAGGACAGAATCCAATGAATACTTATTTATAGTCATGATATTATAACTTATCAGTTTTTATACTTTAAATCAGATTAAAGTATTAACTGTCGAGGAAAATTAAACTTTCTTTAAAGATTTTTGTTTCTTTAACAAAAAGAGTAAGTGTTAAACTTTGCATTGCACGTAGAGAAGTTGGAATTCTGAGATATCTGTGTCAGAAAATCTAAGTATCAACTCCTTTTGTTGGGGCTTAGGTATAATTAAATGTCTGAACACTCTTAGTTTATAGTAAGAGTTATACCAGATCATGCAAATATGTTCTGGTTTTAGACCCGACACTAAAGTCTGAAGTTTAAATGACTTTTCAGTTTTGACTATAGTTAGACTCATCTTAATTACAACTTTAACAAATCAAGTGCCTCAGTGACCAACTATTTAAGTTGTCCAGGTCTTAGGGAGCTCTCAGGATGTGATACTTTCAATGCTTAACCTGGGAAAGACCCGGGTAAACTGTGATAACTTGGCTACTCATATCATTCTAAGTTTTTCGGTTTTTTTTTTTTTTGTCTTTTTCGTGTTCTTTGTAATGATTAACACATTCTCTTCTATGTGATTGATTAAAAAAGACAATTCTTATTTGAATCATTGAGCACGTAGCTCTACCCTGAAGATTGTTCAAATGCAGTAGAGATTATTTTCATATTGCTGGTGTTATGCCTTTCAATTTCTAAAAAAATCTCCGAAAACCACTTGCACACACTATGATCATATAGTTGCCCTGATATAAATATACTATGTTTTATGGTTTCTGAGGTAGAAGATACATGATGATAGTCCTTATTAAAATATTGTTAGCCTTTATTTTTCTTTTCTGGTAGAAAATTATACCAACAGAATTTTTAGCAATCAAAAAATAAATATAGGAGTCTTTATTTATTGAACATATCAATAACAACTTCATTTTACCATGTGCTGGAACACTGGATGATATATAGGGACTAAATTACCTATAAAAGATAGCTCTGGCACAGAATCTTACTAAAGATGTAGAAGATGTTTTTTTTTTGCTTTGCCTTCTGTAGAATATGTTTGTTTTTTTTTTTTGGTAGATTTCATAGGGTTTTTGTTTCTTCTAGTCCTTTAATCTAATTATAGGTAAAGTAATAGGAACATGGCTGAAGAGGGAGAGATGGAATGAGGAAGCATGAGTAAACACAGAAGACTTGAGACTAAAAGGAAGATAGTGATTCAATCCAAATATTCAACTGAGCCTTAAGGAACTCAGGTGTTGACTGCCTGCCCTACTTCCATTTCTAGGCAAGCCCAAACTTCCTGAGTGTTATGGGATGAATAAGGCAAACAGTCTTAAAAGTTCAAGGGCTGGCCTACTCCTACAGGCACCACAAGAGTGAGCTTCTGTAATACCTTTCCTTAACTCATGGCTCCTTTACTATATGTAGGAATATAACAAGTTTCATTATAAGTAAGACAACATGGATATAAAATATAATTGCTTATTATCTCCATCAACCTGACCAGACTCAACACGAGAATCAAGAGACCATTAATACCTGAAATCCTCTCAAGAGCCAAGTTTTTTATGCATAATTTAAAATGTTCTGTTTCATAGTCTTGCATTTTTGCTCTACCTCCCCTTCCAATCATACCTGAACTTTCTAAGTTGGCATTAACTAGACCAAATGTAACTCTACCCCTAATCATTTATGTTATGTGCATATGTTTTTTCTCATTATAGTGGCATTAAATAATTTATTTTATTTCATTTTCAACTGACACATAATTAATACATTTATGGGGTACAGTGTGATGTTTTGATACATATATGAATTGTATAATGATTAAATCAGGGTATTTAGCTTATCCATCAACTCAAACATGATCATTTCTTTGTGATGTGAACATTTAAACTCTTCTCTTCTAGTTATTCTATAACAGATCATATAGTATCTTAACTTAGCTACCTTATAATGCCATTTTTTTTTCAAAAGGCAAAAGTTCTGTTGCTAGGATAAATTTAAGTAGAATAGGCACATTTCTCCTTTAACAGATTTTTTCTGACAGGTTCCTATGTTGGTATTGCCTTCCTTTCCTTCTGTGGTCAATGAGGGCAAACCAGGCCCTCTTGAGTTGTAGTATCCACTGCTTCTAAGGCGCTTTAGAGACGATAGTAAAATGGTAAAGTATGATCTCTACCTTCAATAAACTTAAACATCTCTATGCTTGGCTTCAAGAATAACATTCACAGAAGAGTAAGATCCAATTAAGTAGCAAACAGTATAATCTTATTTTAAGTGTCATTTAACATTAATAGAAGCTCAGTGAATATTTTAAAATAAATATGGGTTTGAGCTGGATGGATAGATTTAGATGATGTGGAGGTAAGGAAAAGACATGTTCAGCATGCAAATAATTCTGGAAGCAAAAGCAAATATGATCTGTGTTGTTGGAAGGAGGGGCTTACTGAATTATTTCCACCAACAACAGCAGATGGAAAGAAGAGGGGGGATAAGCATGTTCATTGGCAATGGTGGGCAGAGTGGTAGAATAAGCGCCACCTATGAAAGGCCCTGAATATCAAGGGCAGAATTTCATATTCCATGTGATAGATAATAAGGTGTAGCTATAGAATTTTTGAATAAGGCAGCATCAAATAGAAAATAATTCTTTGTTGTTACTTGTGAGTATTTTGCAAATAATTTCTCAAAATTTAATATGGTTGGTTTGTTTTATTACAAAAGTAAAATATTTTAATTATGAAATTCAGCCAGTAGAAACATGAAGTCTTCTTTTTTTGCGTTTCTACTTACATATCTGAGTGAGTTGCAATTAATTTGTATATTTTCCCCAATTTTTCTATGCTTGTACAAATATATATGTTCATAACATATATGCTGCATTATTTCATTCTCCTGCTGCTATAAGGACATACCTTAGACTGAATAATTTATAAAGGAAAGAGATTTAATTGACTCACAGTTCCACAGGTCTGGGGAGACCTCAAAAAACATACAGTCATGACAGAAGTTTAAGCAAACATGTCCTTCTTCACATGGTGGCAGGAAGGAAAAGAATGAACGCCCAGCTAAGGAGAAAGCCACTCATAAAACCATCAGATCTCGTGAGAACTAATTCACTATCACGAGAACAGGATGGGGGAAACCACCGCTATGATTCAGTTATCTACATCTGGTCACTCCCATGACACATGGGGATTATGGGAACTACAACTGAAGATGAGATTTAGGTGGGAACATAACCAAACCATATCATCTGCATACAGAGTTTAAGCAAGATTGGGACCATAATATTTTTGAGAGAATTTTAAGGTAATATTTTAATTTCATCTTTCACTAGAAACTTTGTCACTAGGATCAGCAGTGAAAGAGAAGTTACAATGTAGTACGTTTGGAAAGACTGCTCCTTGTGAATAGCAACTCTTTAAGACGTTTGAATGGGTAATAAAGACGTGACAAGGAAACGTTTCATTAGCTGCACTATTGAGCAGTCATATTTATTGTGGATGAAGGGAAAAGTTATCAGGATTATATGGTAGAAATAAAATGAATTAATTAAAAAATTAAGGCAAAATATTCAAATGAATGAGACCTCATGGAAAAACAACAAATTAAGGAGGGTGTTAACATTTTCATTACCTAAAGAGCATAATGAAATAAGGATACTAGTGTGGCTTGGCCAAATGAGATAGAAGAAAAAAATCATCAAAATAAAATCATGCAACAAAGAGTGAGATCATAAGGGGAAGAATTTGCATTAAGCGTAAAAGAGTTAAACTGGGCTTATCTTCTTAGAAATTCTGTGGCCACAGTAGGTCTTTTATGTGTTTTGTTACTTTTGTGGTTGGTGTAAAAACTTTCAGAATCTAAAATTTTATCCTAGTCGCAAGCTAATAAGTTAGCCTGTTACTGTTTCAGAGATGTTAGCAAAAGACACACGATTCCTGGGTCAGAGACAAACAACTTTATTTCTCATGGTACACCAGTCAGCATGAACATAAGTGTGTTCCTTATGTTTCTCCTTGTCCCCAGGTTATTTAGCGGCAACATGAAGAGTCCAAGATGGGTGCTGTGCATACAGTGGATTTTTATTTCAGCCAGGAATGGCTACATAATTAGTGAGAGTCAGTGCAGAATAAAATGCAGTGCTCATTATTCAAAAGCAATTGCCATTAAAGGCATTAGAGTATAACACTTTCCAGAACAGTGGAAATAATACACAAAACCAATTCAACAGTTTTATTTTATTTCTTGATATCCATGTATTCTGTTAATTTCTCTAGCATTGCCTTATTGATGAGTAAGGAAGGACTAAAACGAAAAGAAACTGTGGTTTGCTGTATCTTTCCCTTTCCTTCTATGCCGTCATTTTGACTGTTAAGTGGCAGGCTAATACAAGGAAGCTCCATGAGTAAGAAAGGATATGATTAGGTTCCTTGGTAGCTTCTATTTTTTAGAATGTCATTGCTTTTTTGTGTATTCTAAGCAAGTTCTGGTACAATGAAAAGGGTGTGGTTATGGGGCTGTCAGAGCCCTCACTTATTCAGTCATAGATATGACGGGCTTACCTTGTACTTGGTTTGAGTCTCACTGAAATCCCAGAATTCTGTGAAGTATTGCAAATATTACATGTGAATGGGCCCCGAGGAATGGTGGACATGCATATTGTACATCTCTCCTCTGCTCATTTGTGTGCTCCAAGTCTCCTTGTACTTTACTTACAAAATATAAGTTCAATGACAAAATCATCAAGAATGTAAGATGACACAAGAAGAGTATTAAGCCAAGTGCAGGGCTCTCTTCAAGGTAAGACCACACAGATTGCATGCCCTTGAGGCTGGCCTTGATTAGAGCTGAGAACACTGATCTTGGAGAATTCACCACCTGTATAACAAACAGTAAGCAAGCTCTCTCTTTGTTTTAAAAGGAGATATTCCCTGATTCTTAAAGATTATTTGTTGCAAATGTAACCCTGAAAGATGGCCTGGGTAGAGAGCTGTCAGTATGTCATATGCTTGGCATAACCAGTAAGAATGTGCAGAGATCCCAAGGCCCATTTCAGATTGCCTTTCTCAACAAAAATCATGCGGGCAAATGTTTTTCTATGCGTCAAAAGCGTTGAATTGAAATTTTTCTGCTTGGAAATTCTGTGGTTACTGTAGAGCTTTTGTGTCTGCTGCTCATATTGTTTGTGGTTGGTATAAACAATAACTAAATTTTATGCATACATATTGACTTCTCTGTCCCATTTGTTTGCTGTTTGGATGGAAGCTTTAAGGAGTCTGGGGGATAAGGTATCTTCCCTTGGTGAAAGGAAAGATTCCAGCACATATATGAATCCCCTTACAGACAATGTGAATGCATATAGGCAACTGCTTCTCATGTTATTTCACAGCTTGATTTATAAACTGAATTCTGGGTTCTGAAGGGGAAGGTGTGTATTGATGAGTTGTTTATTGAATACATTTTTATTCTGCTTGAAAAAAATTTCCCAGGCACTGTGCTAAGGTCTGGGGATATAATGGCTATGTAGGTAGATGTAGTTTCTGCCCACAAAAAGTTTACATTCTAGTGGGTGAGGCAGTTAAGTAATAGAGAAATAAATAAACAAAAGCATGTCATCAGTTCTATGAAGGAAATTAAGAAGGTGCTACACTAGAAAATAATTGGATGGGAGGATCTGACTTTGGAGAGATGGCCAGGGTAGTTCTCTCTGAAGAGATAGTACATCGAACATGTGAGAGATAAAAGCCAAGGGGAAGGGCATTCCAGATAAAGGAAACTGCAGGTACAATGATCTTGATTAGGGAGGAACTTACTCTGTTCTAAGAATTGTTAAATAGCCACTCTAACTAAAACATGGTAAATGGAGGAGAGAGAAGAGAAAAGATTGAGGAAAGAGATAGGGTCTCCACAGAAACCCTCCCTGAGAAAGGAGAATGCTCCTACACTGTTGGCAGGAATGTAAATTAGTACAGCCACGATGGAAAACTATTATGCAACCATAAAAAAGAATGAAATCCTGTCATTTGCAGCAACATGAATTGAACTGAAAATGGTATGTTAAGTGAAATAAGCCAGGCACAGAAAGACAGATATTGCATATTTTTACTTACATGTGGGAACTAGAAAAAATGTGGATTTCATGGAGCTAGAGTAGGTTGGTATTTACTGGAGTATGGGAAGTGTAAGGGGAAGGAGGGATGAAGAGAGGGTGATTAAGTAGCACACAAACACAGAAGTAATAAGATCTGGTGTTTGATAGTACAGTAGAGTGACTATAGTTTACAGTAATGTATTGCATATTTCAAAATAGCTAGAAGAGAAGAATTAAAATGTCCCCAACATAAAGAAAAGATAAATGTTTGAGGCAATGGAAAGATCAGTAATCCTGATTTCATAATTATACCTTATATGTATGTATCAAAAATATCACGTATACCATAAAATATGTGTAACTATTATGCACTTAATAAAAAAATCTACTCTGAGTTATAACCACCCCAAAACAAACAAACAAACAAAACAAACAACTTTTTATAGGTCTTATTACAGATTACCTTTTGTGGTGGCTTTATGGTATCCCTCTGTCTCTCTCTTTCTCCCCTCTTCTTTCCCTCCCTGTCTCTCCTAGGTCTCATTGGGTGGGAGACCTTAGGGGCAGCTCTATCTTTGACTTTAAAAATCATCCCAGTGTAGTAGAGGATATAAAATCACTGAGGCTCTCACCACAGGGTATATGCTGTATCTGTAGTCTAAATAGAATCATTAACTCTGAACTGGAGGGGCTGGCATTCAGGAGGCTTATTGGAGGTTTTTGTTCCTTGGAAACATGCACCAGAACACTGCTATAAAGCTCTGGCTTGTGTGTCAGCCTAACTAAAAATTTTCTGTAGGGTTAAAGTGAGAAGAAAGTTTATCGCAGATTGCAAAATGGATAGAGAGAAAAGCAGATACCAAGAAAATATTTTCTTGGTCAAGATAGCCAAGTATTATAAATGGGAGCAGTTATATGACCATACTAGAAAGGATATTATTTTGTATGATATAAAAGATCACATTTCTTTTAAGAAGGATAATCTAGATAATTTTTCTAATGATTTTATAATATGTTTCTGTCATGTCCTCCTCTGATCCCATTTTCCATCTTATAAATGCTCCTTTTCTTTGGGATCACTTGTCCTGTCTTTTGTTGACCTAATTTTGTGGCTAATTGCCACATGACAGCTAAAATGCTGCTACTATCTGGGTCTGAAGTGCTGTCAGTTACACATCATATTTTATGTAAAAATCTACAATGCAGACTAGCAATTATTTCAAGTAAAATCATTGGCTGTTCACTGCAATTTGGGGTATAGATAAAATCTAGGGCAACCTCAGTGGCTAAAAGAGGTGAGGAAGAGATTTTGAGAAAAAAAGGAACACTTCCTCAATATTGCCTTAATATTGCTGGAGGTATTTACAGTCTTTTGTGTGTGGGAGAGACTCAGGTTCTTTGGATCAATAGTTGGTGGGGTCCCATCTCCTGAAAACTCACCCCAGTTTAGAGGAACATGTTCATTTTTGATGTCCTTACACAGTAGGCTCTGATATAACTTTTTAAGGGAGGGACTGAGTGTGAGAATGTTTTTCCTCACCCATGAACTTATGAATATTACCCACCAGTAGTATAGAATGAAAAAAAATCTGAAAACTTAAAAAATCCCTGATGGAAGTGCAGACTTATGATTTGAACTTTTTATATTTATTAAGACTTATATTATGGCCCAAAATGTGGTATATGTTCTGGGTGCACTTGAAAAATACATGTTTTCTGCTGTTGTGAGTTGGAGTGTTCCATAAATGTTAATCAGGTCAAGTTCGTTCATTGTTTTGTTTAAGCCTTCTGTATCCTTCAGGATTTTGTATCCACTTGGTCTATCACTTAGAAAGAGCATGTAGGAATCTCCAGTTGTAATTGTGATTGGGTCTATTTCTCTTTGCAGTGCTTTCAGTTTTTGCATCATGTATTTTGAAGCTGTGTTGTTAGGTGCAGAAATGTGTAGGATTATTATCTCCTTTTGATAAGTTGATCTCTTTATAATTATGAATTTATTTTCTAATGGCTATTAATAGTCTGTTCTTTGAATAATACTTTGTCTGATATTAATATAACCATTCTAGCTTTCTTTTGGTTAGTCTTATCATGGTGTATTGTTTTTTAGTCTTTTTCTCTTAACCTATCTGTTTCTTTATGTTTAAAATGCATTTTTGCAGGCAGCATGTAGTTGGGTCTTCCTATGGTATCCAATCTGACAGTCTCTGGATTTTAAACTGTGTTATCAGACCATTCGTATTTACATTTAATGTGGTTGTTGACCTCTTTAAATCTATTTTACACCTATCATCTTGTTATTTTCTGTTTATTCTATTCTTCATTCCTCATTTTCTCTTCTTTTGCCTTCTTTTTGGATTAATTGATTGTATTCTATCTGACCTAGGACCCCACCTATGCTTTTGTAAATTAAAAAGTATTTTTTTTCACTGAGAAATCATTTGTTAATATGTCCAGTGCTCTTGTAACTGCGTTTGCTGGCTTATTAGGTATAGCTCTTAGCTTTGTTAATTTAGTGGTTACTTTAAGGCTTATAGTTACATGTTTAACTTTTACTTTGAAGTGATATTATACCACCTCACATATGGTATATTTTGCAGTTGTATGCTTCTGTTTCTTTAACACATTCGTTTTCAGACGTTTTACTTTTAAATATGTTTTAAACTCAATCTTGTATATTTATCCATGTGGTTACCTTTTCCAGTGTTCTTTCTTCCTTTGTTTAAACTCATATTTCCACCTTTTATCCTTTTTATTCTGCCTGAAGAAAGGGCCTGCCTTTTCTGCCTTCTTCCTTTAACATTTATTGTGGTGTGGGTTTACTGGTGATAATTTTTCAGCTTTTACATGCTTGAAAAATTCCTTATTTCACCTTGACGTTTTAAGTATACTTTGGCTGGATATAGAAAAATAGATGGGCAGATTTTTTTTTCTTCCAGTATGTAAACACTTCGCTCCACTCTATATTGAGTACAATGTTTCTGACGAGAAATCTGCTGTCACTGTGATCTTTGCTCCCCTCTGCTTAGTCTGCCCCTCTGTGCTTCCCCTCCCACTCCCTCCGTCCGGCTGCTTTGATGATTTCCTTTTATCACTGCTTTTGGGCAATTTGATAATAGCATATCATAATGTATTCTCCTTTCTATTTTGCATGTGTTTGTGGTTAGTTGGAATTGTTGGATCTGTGGGTTTAGAGTTTTTACTAAATTTGGAAACTTTCCATTATTTCTTCCATACATTTTTTTTCTGTTCCTGCCACCACTCACTGACTTTGAGATTGAAGTAGGCAGTGGTTTGCATGGAAATCTAACATTACTTTGGCCCATACTTTTGTAAATTAAAAAGTATTTTTTTTCCACTGAGAAATCATTTGTTAATATTACCAATTTCCCATGCTCTTGCAACTGACTTTCTCATTCTGAGATTTCTTGTGCATTTTGGGAAGCAAATCAAGGGTAGAGGAATTCAGCCCTGTCATCTGACTTACGTTTTAACTCTTTGGTCTTAACTTAGAAGAAAATTTTTATAATTTTTCCTATGCTCTGGTGTTGTTTCATTTAAACCTAGAACTATGCAGTTGTTACTTTTGAATCTTAATGATCTGTCTTATGTAGAGGTAAATTTAGAAGGCTGGAGTAGGGCAAGTTGGAGTAGATTTGCTATCCATTGGATTCTAATACCATAAAATATGATTTGTTCTCCTCAAATTTAAAATGCCTGATTTAATTCTCATAAATTTCTATGCCTTCCAAGTTGCGTGGTAAAATTAAACTTAACTCTAGTAAACATCATTCTATATGCTGCGATATGAATAAGATATCAATTATTTAGGAGTGGGAGTCGCTAATATGTGTATGGCAATTTCTCATTAACACTGACAATATCAGAGCTGTTTTCACATTAGATTAAAATAGTAATTTAGCTGATTAGTAAAAGATTGAATGCAGAGTGTTATATAATCTGTTCACTAGGAATTAGTAAATGTTGCCAAGTATAAATGATTCATTTCCTTAATAACACCGGAAGTTCCAGGCTGTAAATTTCCATTGAGGAGGTTTGGTCAGGAGTGGACTCAGCCCTGGCGCAGAGGCAGCACAGCTATGTGGGAAGAACAGAAGGCTGGTCTGCAGGGCTAGATTTGGATTCTAGCTGTTACTTAGTGCTTTGTGACTTTGAGCAAATTCACGTCTCTTAAAGTTCAGCTATTCTTCTGTAAAATACCCTAACTTCTGTTGTAGAATGATTTATTATAAATAAATAGTAACGTTGTATCTGCCTCTATTGTTGCTAGGGGCTGCCCTGACTATGTTTGAGTATTACTTTCTTTTGTGTCTAAGATGGCATTTTTCCCCCTCAGAGAAACAGTACTCTTTAGGGAAAGACTGGAAAAGAAATAGTGGGTGCTGTCTTTGTTTCAGGATTTTTCAGGGAAAGATGAGGCAGCTTTATATTGTGGTCATTTAAAAAAAAACTCTGTTACTTGTTCAATGCTGAAAAAATCCAAAGAAAAAACCTGGAAACAAAATGCCTAATCAATAGCTATGTACAAATATAGTATGAAAATTGAGAACAACTTGTTTTGTTGTTAAATGTGTCTTAAACTAGAGAACTCAGGGTTTTGTTACATGGTATTAGAATTAGAAATAGGCTTAATTTTCTTTTTGGGTCCAATGGCTACATCTTTTATTTAACAGTTGGAAAGCCACTGTATCCAGGTAAGGTAATGTGTGCTCAGGAATTAAATGAAGATCGTGGAGATACTCTGAAACAAAGATATAGAAGAACCAGCTTCAAATAATCTTTTTTAGCAGAACAACAGCAAAATCTGACAACTGTCAAAAAAGAAAGAAAGAAAGAAAGAATTGAGGTGGCTGTAGCCTGTGGTAGGGAGCGCAAACAGGATAAATGAGAAAAACATAGTAGTTTGGGTTTTTGTGAAGGTGATGATAAATAAGGAATATTAATCTCTATTTTCAGAGAAGCTCCTTCATCTCATGTTTGTTCATGGATACATTGTTGTTCCCAAAGACTGTCCATTGTTACTTTGTTATTACAATCATGTAGTCTATACAGTGGTTACACTACTGTGCACACTATTTTTTGTATATAATGGGCTTTTAATTTGTTCTTTCAATAAATATTCATTGGATACCTATTATGAGTTAGGGATTGAGGGTACGATGGTAAATAGACAGACAAAAATCCCTGTCCTTATGGAGCTTAGATTATAGTAGAAGAAAGCAGTTAAACAAATTAAGAAAAGATTTAGTATGCTGGAAGATAATAAATGGTATGGGGGAGAATAAAGCAGGAAAAAGGGATAATGTGTGTGTGTGTGTGTGTGTGTGTGTGTGTGTGTGTGTGTGTGTGTGTGTGTGTATTTGGGGGATGGCTCATTCAGGAGGTCATATTAGAGCAAACGTCTGAAGGAGGTCTGTGAGTTAGTTATAGTGAGTGTCTGGAAAAGGAGGAGGCTTCCATATAGAGAGACCAGCAAGTGTAAAGGCTTTGCATGGGCTTTTGAGTGATCTCTGTGTTTGAATAATAGCAAGGAGGCAGTGTTCATGGAGCAGAGTGAGTGAGGGGAGAGGAAGAGATGCCAGAGATCACGGGGGTCAGATCATAAAGACTTTCTAAGTCCCTTCCAAGTTTGTTATTTGGAGGAAAATGGGAAGCCAACACAGAGCTTTGAGAGAGGATTGATATGATTTGACCTATTTTTAAAGGTTTGGTGTAGCTTCTGTATTGAGAGTAAAATATAAGGGGGCTAGGGAAGGAAACATAAAGAACAAGCATCCATTAAACAGAGCTAAGCTAGTGGGTTGCTCACTTGCTTCCTTATAAATGTTGTGCCAGGGAGGAGATTAGTGACGAATGTGAGATTGGAAGGGTTGGCTTCCTCGAGGGGAACGTGAGTTTCTTTTGGCAGATAAGGAAATACTCTTCGGTGATACAGAGGTGTCCTTTCTCTTATTAGTGGTGACTTGGTGACAGGAAAGCGAAGTTGCTGGCTCTGGCCCACCTGGATGTTTCAGATCTATTTCTAGAAAACAGGTATTAGGAGGTATGCAAGGAGCCTCTTTCTTTTATTTCAACTTAAAAGTTCCCTAATTGGATTGAGTTCAAGTTCTGTGTCATGGTTCTGTTTTGCTGGGAGAAGTTAATAAAGAAGGAGGCTGTGGATTCTTAGGTGTAGGACAAATGGAATGTAGCAATTAGGCCGTATTGTCCCTCCACTGGACAAAAGCCTTAAGCAGCTCAGGCAAACACCAAACAAAAACCTGTCACATGCACACAGGTGTAGCTGCCTGGCGAAATCTTAAAAAATGTGTTCACATTTATTCTCCAGCAATAACATTCTTTTCACAAAGCATTCCACACTGTGATAGCTGTATCATTAGTCTGATAATCTCAAGTTAATTCTCTATTGCTTTTTATATGGTTTGCTCAGTATATTGGTTTAGAGAAAGAGGCTGAACAGCTTAAAGAGATTGGACTAAGAAATTGCAGGTTAGGTGGGAAAGGAGAATAGACTACCTTCAGAAAAATGTGTAGTTAAATCTGAATGGGGCAATTGTCTTTGGATAAATGGATTTCTACACCTGTTCAGTAGGTAGTGAGTAATTTGCATATGTTCCACCCTGTGCTAGGTACATGGGACTTCAACACAGTGTCTGCCCCAGAGATACTTATATCTTTGAGGAGAGATGATTATATTGACACGTGACACCATATGAACAATCTTCTGCCAATCTATGGATGATATGGATGGAAGGATTCTTAATGAGTCTTTCCCCTAACAATTAGCCATATTCCTTTACAGTGGAGACTAGTTATAAAGAAACAGTAAACCCAGCAATTCAGTATTCAGTATTAGTCATTCCTGTATGGCTAATACCAGATGACCCCTTCAGAGCATTTGGTCTTATACTATTCTGCACATATAGTTTTGTTTTCTACTTCTTAATCAAGTTGTTAATAAATATCAGGGTACTATCTATCTGTCTTAAAATGCTGTAGCTTCTTTTAATCAGCCTGTACTATTGAAGATTGGTTAGTATATGATTTAGCATGGACCTGGTGGTTTTGTTAAGCACAGCATTTCAGTGGCTTAAATAATGCAATGAAAGTCTATATCTTGCTCATTAAAGGTCTGGTGCAAATGTTCATGGTTTCCAAGTGGCTTCCTAACACATGGTGATTCAGGGACTTATGATCTTCCCCCTGAGGTCTTGGAGTCTTCTGTATTCAGTCAGCAGACAGAGAAAAAGAGGGTAGAGGATAGATAGTTCCTACCTAGGCAGCCACATCTTCTTCTATGGAAAGAAAGCACTTATTTTTGGTGAACAGATAGCTGATCTTTCTATTTATGATTTCTAATTTTTGTAAGTTGCCAATGGCAGTACTTTTAAATAGCTTTACACAAATGGATATTTTTTCTATTTTAGATTAATGTATTTGAGATATATTTTTAGAAGTAAGTTTATTAGATAGTTGTTAATTATAAAATTATATTGAATTATGTTTTATTTAATACATCAATTAAAGTCATAATTTGTATACCTGAAAAGTTACTGGATATGAACCATCTCACTTCATTATTGTTCAAGCTCAGCTGAAGAATGCCTTTGCTAGCATATATCCAGGATAATGAAGACCACAAGAACAAGACATATTTACATTGTCACATTTAACTGAAGAAAACTCTATTGCTACTATGTTTTATTCAACCCAAAACATGACTTAACTAACTTAACAAAACTGATACACATACTGATAGCCTAAAATTATTTTACCAGTATATGTGATTTGAAAATAAAATTAGAACATATGTCTAATAGTCTTTACATTCCTTTTGTTTATTTATAGACAGAAAAAGAAAGATTTGATTTCAGCCTTCTTAATTTAGACTGAATCTGCCCCCAAGCAGGAAAATAGTCTTCGTGCACAAACATTAAAAGCTACTGTTTGGAAAAGGTAATCCTTTTCATAATTTGAGATGAAACTAGAGTTGTGAATGACGTTGAGCAGATCATCAATATGAGGGATTTTCATTTTGTTTTGTTTTGGTATTTCTGGCATAATTAAAACAAGACTAAAGACTGATACTGGGATCTATTTTGTGTTAACTAAGATAATAAAACAAAAAAGACATGTTGCTTTATAGTAAAAATTAAGAAGTTTGTATAAAAAACAATAGTGTTGGAAAAATTTCCACCAGAATTATTTTGGGGAAAAAACACTCTAGACATCCCAAATATTTGTAGAACTCATTCCAGTTTATAAAGCTCTCTCTACTTCCACAAGCTACTATATCATTAAATACAGGTGGAAAGCAGATGGAAAAATGTCCTCATTTGTTAGTTATAAAATGTTTTCATTGAATTAACAACCCCCACCCCCAAATTTGGTAGGGCCCAGAGAATTCAGAGACATTCTTGAATTACTGGAGGGTGTTGTAGAGTAGTGCTGACTGAAGATGTTCCTACCACGTAGCTGAGTGCCTGACATGCTCTGTGCTACCTGTGAACAGTGGATCTCATCCCCACTATTTTCAGGGCCCCTGAGGGCTGCCACATGGCAATCAACAATCCATCATGGCTGCTTCCTTCATGACATGATGTGGCGCCTGTTGAAGATGAGCCTTGACAAACTTCTCTCACTCTGTTCAGTTTGCTGCCCATCTGCCACGACTTCTGGGTCTGGGACTGCACTCCACTTAGGTCTCTATCTCTGGCATCCTTACACTTGTTATTTATTTTTCCCACCATTAATATTTCTTTTTAAATAAAGTATATTATTTTACTGCTTCTTGAATAGTGGAGTATTCTCCTGTGAAGTTATCTTTTATAAACAGCATGTGGTTGTTTTACTTTGCACACTTATTCTTGATTAAAAAGAGATTTCTTTTTCCAGATCTAACATTTGCTAATATTCAGGTTGAATCATTTTTCCTAGTTCTCACTACTTATGTTCTCTTTAAAACTCATCTTTAAAGTATTTTCTTTTTCAAAATTGAAAAATATGAATACATTTGCTAGTAAGTAATTAAAGTAGAGCAAGAAGATCTGTCTGCTTGATGCCCATGTCCACCATTTACTAGCTGTATAAATCTGAGCAAATTACTTAACTTTCTTATCAATCTGGGAAATGGGGATGAAAATATTCATTTCATAGCGGGTTGTGAAGATTAGTGTTGAAGTCATATAAGAAAGTGTTTATAAATTGTAAATTGCTATATGTAGATGTTAATTATTATTGTCACTAATGGAAAATATATTAGCACCTTTTCCTACCATATTTTGGAATGGAGAATGGGGAGATAGTTTCAACTACTTAATGTCTATTTGTTTGTTTATTTATTTAAACTCAAGTCAGAATTTTTTTTGAGAACTGTGGAAAACTTTAATACACATGAGGGAGAAACCTTTGAACTTCGTGGTGAAAAAGTGAGAGAAGACAGTGGCAGAGAAATAAATGGAGAACATCCCTTATTAAAAAATTGGTTTCTCAAGCCACAATTACTTACAGATCTTTGTACATCTTTCCAGAACTATTCCATTCACAGGTAAACTATGTGTGAATCACTTTTAAAAGAGGCAGACACAAATGCAAGCATACTATATGCTCTTCTGCACTTTATGCGCTTGACGGTATATATTTGAAATCACTTTCCATTTACAGGAATTCACTTCATTCCTTTTTAAAATTATTTTTAAAATAAATTCGATTGTGTATATTTAAGGTATACAACATGATGTATGGGTTACATATAGGTAATGATAATTATAGGGAAGCAAATTAACATATCTATCATCTCATATAATTACTCATTTTTTGTGGTAAGAGCAGATAAAATCTAATCAATTTTCAAAAATACCAAATACAATTTTATTAATTATAGTTCTTATGTTGTATATTAGATCTCTAGATTTGTTCATCTTACGTATCTGCTGCTTTGTATCTTCTGACCTGTATCTCTCCATTTCCCTCTCCAACCCTCCACCCCTGGTAACCACTGTTTTATTCTCTATTTCTGTATATTTAACTTTTTAAGGATATATTCCACATATGAGTAAAATCATGCAGTATTTTTCTTTTAATAGTTTTGTGACATTCTTTTACATGGATATAAACATTATTTATAAAAACCATCCCACTCGATATATTATTAAACATTTTTATATTATTAGCACTACTGCAATGAGTACCATATACCTTAGCTTGTATCTACCAATATAGTAATACAATAAATAACCAGAAATGGTGAATTAAAGGGCCTGGGTGTTTTATATTAAGACATGTATTACCAAATTGCCTTTATTTACTTTCATTTTATAGAAATCAGAACTTCATTACATATATTGCAATTTTTCATTTTTCTATTTGTCTTTTCATTTTGTTTATATTTTTCATTTAGAATTTAAAAATATTTGCATATGGTTACATTTATTGATTTATTTTCTTTTATGATTCCCAGGGTTTTGGTTAACCTACTCCAAAATGTTTTCTTTGTATCATTTTACAATATCATTTTATAAATCTTTAAATTTTTATTTACTGGTTTTCATAATGCACTATAGTTATGTAAGATATCACTATTTGGGGAAATTGAGTGGTGGGTATAGAGGACCTCTCTGTATGTATGATTTTGGTAATTTCTTGTGAGTCTATAATTTTCACTAAAAAGTAATAAGGTAAAGTAAAAGGTGAAAAGCATTCTAGTCTAGAAGTGCCACAGAAAAATTCAGCAACCATTGCTTTGTATAAGTGCTCAAAGAAGACAACTCTTTTAAGTGCCAGTGGGATCTTCTGGGTTTTCCAATAGTGTGTTCTGTGGCAGTGTGATAACAACAGAAAGCAGCAGCCACTGTGCACTTGGGTAGCACTACTACTAATTTTCTCATTCATATAATATTTCACAACTTCCAAGCATCATTATATAAATATTGTCATGTTATTCTCTGAACAGCCTTGTGGAGGTCAGTGTTAGTAATTGTGCCGTGCGTATGTCTAAACAAACTCACGGAAGCTAAGTGACTTTTGTATGGTTACAGGATTTGCAAGCGACAGAGTTGAGGCCCTCCTCCAGGTGGGGCTCCTTCTGGATTGTTATCACAGTGGCCTTTGGCATTCGGTGACTCTATTTTAGGGCAGGAAGGGACTCTGCTCTGCAATGCACAGCTGGTTGACCTGATAGCAGCTGCGAAGACTGCTGAGAGGAGTGAAGAGTGTAGGGGAAGGACTGAAGAGATAGAGGAGGACGTGGCCAAGAGGCAGAGTTGCTGTGACCATTGTTAACATTACTGAACTGCAGTCAATCATTTGAGTGCTTACTATGTCCAAGATTTATGCTTAGCATTTAGTATGTGTGCTTAATAAACTGTTTTTTTATCTTCATCTTATAGTTGAGGAAACCAAAGCTTAGAAACAGTAAGCAATATACCCAAAGAACATGGTTAGAAGGTGGCTAAACTCAGATCAAAATCCCGGACTTTCTGATTCTTATAGGTTCAGAGAGAAAGGAATGAGTGAAATAGGATTAGAGGTTTAAAAATCCCTTTGCTTCCTTTCAGGATACTTGACCACACTATTTTATTAATTTGCATGTGACAAATGAGATCCAAAGAACCTTCTCTTAGTAGTTATAATTTTCTCCCCAAAAGACACAATGGTGCTATTTCTGTATCTTTTCTCTTTTTTTCCTTTGCCTTTTTGCCCTCACTCCCGCCAGGAAGCAGGCTCTACATACTATGAGTGCTGCTCTTGATTGCATTTGGCCATACATAGAGCTGTGACAGTGCTGGATGTGTTTTACAAGGACTTGTTTTCTTAATTTCAGCCTCCTATCCTTCTTTTTATAGATGATGACTGTATTTTAATGGAATCTGAGAGAGTAGACTGGAGAAATACCAAGCCTGCAATTAGGCACAGTAATTTAGTGACCTCTCCTGTGCAAGAATTGTAAGGCCCTGGAGGATAGCGACGTCTTGTAAAATAATGTATTCAGATTCAACAGACATTTACTAATAAGCATTACAATGTGGTAAACCCATTGCTAAGCTCCTTATATCTGTAATCTTTCCAACAATCCTGCAGTGGAGGTATTATTTTCATTTTGCAGATCAGGAAAGTCTGAGTTCATTTGACTGTCCTACGATCACCTCTCTTGTCACTGACAGGGATAGGATTTTGGCTCAGATCTCTCTGATCCCAAGTGCAGCTCCCTTCACAGAACTGGTGGGTGAATCATTGGATGTGCAAAGATATTTACTAATTTTAGATGCTTTAATTTTTTTATCTGGGAGTTTTCCTTTGCTGAATCCTGATTACCTAAAATGCACAACAACTGATGAAGAACATTTTTCTCAAGTTCCTTTTTAGCTACATAGAATGTTGTCCATTGGTGTCTGAGCATTTGTTCTTCCTTTTAAAATATCTGCTTGGTATTGCCATGGTTCCTAGGACACCCATGCTCACTGCACTCCCCTTGTTTCCTCCTACATCGCTAGCCAGTGATTTTCTGTTTTATTTGCAAGCTCTTTTACCTCATGGGGTCTTTTCACTGCTGAGGCTTCTTGGGGTTTTGTTTTGGACCTTCCCTTCTTCTCTTCACACTCCCCTTCACCACCGCACTCCCTCGGCAATCTTGTTTATTTCAATTACACCTGTAAGTGACAATGTCCACGCTATTCATCTAGACTCTATGTTACTTTTGGGCTCCAGATCTATGTATTCAACGATTTATTCAGAATCTCATTGGGATTGTGCTATAGATGTTTCAAATAGCACATCCTTCCTTACTTCTATGCTTCCATCATTTGAACCCTTCTCACATTCAACCAATCACCATGTCCTATTGATTCTACTGCTAAATATTCAGCAAAACCTTTTTCCTTCTAACTTTACTGCCAACTCTAGAGCAGGCTGCTACCATCTCTGTTCTAATTTTTCATGGCTCCAGACTGCTTCTTCTTTGAATTCATCTCCATACTACTGACAGAATGTCTTTTTTTTTTTTCCCCAAAAACCTAACTATGTTCATTCTCTGTTTAAGTATTTTGCAATAACTTTACATCCCTCTCAAGGTGAAGTCAATTTCTCAATATAACCTACAAGGCCCTCAGTGTCTGGGCCCCTGTCTCACTTTGCTATCTTCATTCCTTTCCTTTGTTCTCTTGACCAGCTACTAATATTTTCTGACCTCTTGGTAATCCGGGATAGGGTCCCTTCTCTGGGTCTTGCTTTCCTTTCTAATAGCATTTATCATATGGAATTATAACTTTTTACATGACTGCATTCCCCCACCAGAGTGTAAGCTGCTAAAAGTCAGAGATTCTATCTTGCTCACACCTGTCCCCAACCAAGCACAGTGACTGGCACATTGCACATACTCAATAAACATGTATTGGAGTTCCTTTTTATAGCCCTTAGTCCAATACTGTGTAAAATCAGGCATACCATCATTTGTTTCTATTTGGAAACTGTAATGAAAATATCAGAATATTCAGTCATGTAGAAAACAAGAAAAACTCTATTTAACAGCATTCGTCTCCTGTTTATTATATTCCCTTAGTGAAATACAGGTGATGCGGCAAAAATAATTATTATATCACATAAAGTGCAGCATCTAGCTCACCTTTACTGCACTTCAATCTTGAAATTTCTTGCAGATCAGTCTGAATTTTATATTAAAGAAAATTCAGAAGATCAAGAACAAGTGACTTATTTAAACTGCAGAAACTGATTTCAAAGAAATGATATTAGAAATTTAGGAAGAAGTAAAGCATCAAATTACTTGTCAATTTACCTTAACTGATTAAAATATGCCCAGAGCATGACTTCTCAATATATGGGTCAAATATCATAGGGAGAGTTTTCAGCATTCATAAGAAATATGACTAGAAATTAAAATTAACTTTTTCACATAAAAAGAAAATGCACACCGCCACTGTGGCACAGGAGATGAGAGTCATCATCCAGGTACAAGTGGTGTGCGCATCTGTTTACGGAGAAAGGGAGGACGTAGTGCAAAGGTTAATGATGTTCGTTGTGCCCAGGAAGAAACCTCATAACTGGATGGTGCCTTGGTTTTTCTTTATCTATCTCAGCTTTATTGCAAGCATAAATGAAAGGACAATTGGGAAGAAAGGCACAGAGCATTAGTTAATCTCGAATGCAGATTAAGAAAACTCAGGAAAATATAGTTCAGTTTCGAGCATAGCTGGAATTGGGGGGGTAGGTGTGAGATCTGCTTCAGCATTGTTATGGTGCTTTTAAAGTAGACATCAGCAGATCTGAATTATTTCCACCTAATTGCGAAGAACCTCTTTTGGGGTTAACATGATTGATTAAAAAGAGGTAAAAATGTGATGTGTTATGCAACAGTTGAATCCTAGAGCTGTTGAATGAAGTAGTGTGAGGAATGAATGAAGGGCTGGGGGAATTGGGCCACTGACAATGGAAGCCCCTGAGCAACTACCTGTATGGTGACTAGGACCCTGTCTTGGGACCCTGACTTGAGGTACATGTAAAGGATAGGGTAGGGTAAGTTGAAGGATGAAGAATAGAACAGGAAATGAGGTAGAGTAGGAGAAGGAATTTTGGTCACAGAAGATTCAAATAGCCTTCAGGTTCCTCTTTCTCTTCCTGTTTTCCCTTTTTTTTCACTGGCCCAGTGACTTGTGGAGTCACACGCAAGAGCACAGAACCTTTGCCATCTCTGAGACACCTGCAACCAGAAACAGTTGTATCTCCAACCTGCTCCCTGCACTTATCTAAACTTTGAAAGCTCTGTGTAGTATATGTCAGTATCATGATGCCAATTTGACAGATGAAGAGAAGGGCTCAGGAAGGCTAATATGACTTGCCCAAGGTCACTTAGTGATTTGTGTCAGAACAGGGACTGCTGCCACCATCTCCTGCCCCTGCTGCTTTGTGAAGTCACATGCTGGTGGACTATGTGACCATTATGTACTATGTGCTAGTAGGATTGGTACTGTCCTTCATAATTCCAGAATCCCAGCCAGGGTTTTTGACAGCTTTTGGTCAGGTAGAAAACTGGGAGGAATATCTAAACAATTTGCTTGCCTTTCTCTTCTATTATTTTTGGGAGATATTTTGTTGTGCTTCCCAAGGAGGCTATTTTCCATTATAAATGATGCTGCTTACAATAAGACTAAAAGCTTCATTAAGCTAAGAAAAAAAAAAGAGGAAAAGGAAACAAAATAGCTCACATATCAGTATTTCATGGAAGCAGTTGTGAAGAATACATTAAAGTTAATGAGTATTAGACTACTTAAATTATTTACAAGACTTCAAAAATTTTAATATGTTGTCTGGAAATAGAAGTTGGTTCCCTGCCACATTCTGGTCAATTTCCTAGACTGTAGAATGGTTGGCTATTTTCTCTGGGACCTCCACACTCAGGCCTAAAGGGAGGTCCCTAAATGATTTTAGCTGAGGTAAAATGAATGGGCTTCAGTACAATCCCACGTAATTGTGTAGAGGGTCTAGCCTTGTCCTTTCTCATAGAAATCATCAGCTCTGGACCATTCTAAACTTACTCTGAATATTGAAGGGCTCATACATTCTGTAGGCAAAGCTGAAGTCAAAGGAATGATTATTTAATTGCAGCGTTTTAGACAATGCTGTACCTAGATCTATAATCCAACCTAGGTATGAAGGCTCGGATAGTTGCCATTCCTCTTCTGTATAATTTGCTTCAGAAATAATTGTCACACCCGTCACTCTTGTCTGGGTCAGAGAGTTGCAGCCAAGATCACATTTTAAAGTCCTCCTTAATGGGAATAGCACTGAATCTATAAATTACTTTGGGCAGTGTGACCATTTTCATGATATTGATTCTTTCTATCCAAAAGCATGGAATGTTTTTGCATTTGTTTGTGTCCTCTCTTATTTCCTTGAGCAGTGGTTTGTAGTTCCTTGAGGTGGTCCTTCACGTTTCTTGTAAGTATTCCTAGATATTTTGTTCTTTTTTGTAGCAATTGTGAATGGGAATTCACTCATAATTTGCCTCTCTGTTTGTCTATTATTGGTATATAGGAATGCTTGTGATTTTTGTACATTTGTTTTGTATCCTGAGACTTTGCTGAAGTTGCTTATCAGCTTAAGGAGATTTTGGGCTGAGATGATGGGGTTTTCTAAATATACAATCATGTCATCTGCAAACAGAGATAATTTGACTTCCTCTCTTCCTATTTAAATGCTCTTTATTTATTTCTCTTGCCTGATTGCCCTGGCCAGAACTTCCAATACTATGTTGAATAGGAGTGGTGAGCACAGGAAGGGGAACATCACACACCGGAACCTGTCAAGGGATGGGTGGGGAGAGGTTGGGGAAGGTTAGCATTAGGAGAAATGTATCTGGGATACATTTAAAGCAGTGTCTAGAGGGAAATTTATAGCAATAAATGCCCAAATGAGAAGCGAGGAAAGATCTAAAATTGACACCCTATCATCAAAATTGAAAGAGCTAGAGGAGCAAGATAGAAAAAAAAAAAACCCTGAAAAATGAGCAGAAGACAAGAAATAACTAAGATTGGAGCAGAACTGAAGGAGATAGAGACACAAAAAGCCCTCCAAAAAATCAATAAATCCAAGAGCTGGTTTTTTGAAAAGATCAACAAAATAGATAGATTGCTAGCCAGACTAATAAAAAGGAAAAGAGAGAAGAATCAAATAGATGCAATAAAAAAACGATAAAGGGGAGATCACCACTGATTCCGCAGAAATGCAAACTACCATCAGAGAATACTACAAACAGCTCTATGCACGTAAACCACTAAATCTGGAAGAAATGGTTAAATTCCTGGATAGTTGAACCCTCCCAAGACTAAACCAGGAAGAAGTTGAAATCCTGAATAGACCAATAAAACAAGATTTGAAGTTGAGGCAGCAATTAATAGCCTACCAACCAAAAAACGTCCAGGCCCAGACGGGTTTACAGCTGAATTCTACCAGACATACAAAGAGGAACTGGTGAATTCCTTCTGAAACTATTCCAAAGGTACCATTCCTTCTGAAACTATTCCAAACAGTACAAAAAGAAGGAATCCTCCCTAACTCATTTTATGAGACCAACATCATCCTGATACCAAAAACTGACAGAGACACAACTGAAAAAGAAAACTTCAGGCTAGTATCCATGATGAACATAGATACAAAAATCTTCAATAAAATACTGGCAAACCGAATGCAACAGCACATCAAAAAGCTTATCCATCACAATCAAGTAGGCTTCATCCCAGGGATGTAAGGCTGGTTCAACATACACAAATCTATAAATGTTATCCATCACATAAACAGAACCAATGACAAAAATCACATGATTATCTCAATAGATGCAGAGAAGACCTTCGATAAAATTCAACAGCCATTTATGCTAAAAACTCTCAATAAACTAGGTGTCAATGGAACGTATCTCAAAATAATAAAAGCTATTTATGATAAACCCACAGCCAATATCATATTGAATGGGCAAAAACTGGAAGCATTCCCTTTGAAAACTGGCACTAGTCAAGGATGCCCTCTCTCACCACTCCTATTCAATATAGTATTGGAAGTTCTAGCTGGAGCAATTAGGCAAGAAAAAGAAATAAAGGATATTCAATTAGGAAAAGAGGAAGTCAAATTATTTCTATTTGCAGATGCATGATTGTATATTTAGAAGGCCACATTGTCTCAGCCCAAACACTCTTTTAGCTGATAAGCAACTTCAGCAAAGTCTCAGGATACAAAATCAACGTGCAGAAATCACAAGCATTCCTATACACCAATAACAGAAAAACAGAGAGCCAAATCATGAGTTAACTCCCATTCACAATGGCTACAAAGAGAATAAAATACCTAGGAATACAACTAACAAAGGATTTAAAAGACCTTTTCAAGGAGAACTACAAATCACTAATCAAGGAAATAACAGAGGACACAAACAGTTGGAAAAACATTCCATGCCCATGGTTAGGAAGAATCAATATTGTGAAAATGGCCATACTCCCCAAAGTAATTTACAGATTCAAAGCTATCCCCATGAAGCTACCATGGACCTTCTTCACAGAACAGGAGAAATATCTAAGTAGATAACTGGTTGGTCGGTGCAGCAAACCTCCATGGCACATGTATACCTATGTAACAAACCTGCATGTTCTGCCCATGTATCTCAGAACTTAAAGTATAATAATAATAAAATTTAAAAACACTGTACTGTGAAGAGTACAGTATAGAGGAAGAGGGCTAATCTGGGAGTCAGGAGATGTCCCTTGTCCCATGAATGTTAGTAACTCACCATGTAGCCTTAAGGAACTCTAGTCTTCTTTTTGGACACCAGTTTTTACATCTGTAAAATGAGTTTCATATCATGTTGGAAAGGATTGTTGAATTAGATTAACTATAAGGTTCATTCTATGGAGCTTTGGTATAGAAACACGGGACTTTATTAAGATATATTTGAAATGTACAGCATTGTGTTCTTGAGCATAATAAACAACCATCTTTGCATGTGATTTTAATGTAACAAAAACTTCTGCATGAAGTTGGAGGATGCTAGGTACCCACATCTCATCTCATTGTGCATCTTCCTTTCCTCCCTTTCTGAAGATAATTACTATTTTGAATTTTGTGTTTAGTATCACTGTAAATGAGCTTCACAGTTTTCAAAATAAGTATATATTCCTAAGCAATACATAGGATTGTTTTTCATGTTTTGCAACTTTATGTAAATGACATTATATTGACATACCATTCTGCAGCTTGGCTTTTTGATCAACATTGTTCCATGTATTATGATATTTTATTATTGTAGAGCTACTTCATTTATTTAAAAATAACTTCTACTGTATATAATGCTTCCTTGCACAAATATGCCACAATTTGTATAGCCATTCTTTTACTGATAAACATTTGCATTGTTTTTAATTTTTCACCATTCCAAACAATACTGTAATAAACATTCTTCTGTAACAATGTCTCCTACTGCATGTATGTGAGTGTCCTCTACATATAAAACTGGAGGTAGAAATTGAGTCATTGGTTCTGTGTATCATCAGCTTTACCAGATGTTGCATAATACTCAAAAGTATTTAATCAGTTAAACTATGACAAATAGTATTTGAGATTTCTAGTTTCTTTTCTTCATTGCAAACACTTGATATTGACTCACTGATTTTGCCAATGTGATGTGCTTAAAATTATTTCTGATTTTTGTAATTTATGTTTCTCAGATGACTGAGAAATGAACTTGAAACTGTGGTTGAGCATATTTTCCTATTTTTGTCAGTCGTTGGACTTTCCTGTTCTGTAAGAAATCTATTGATATCCTTTACTGTTTTCTTTACTGGATTGTTTGTATTTTTAATATTGCTTTGTATAGGTTCTTTATACATTGTGGATATATATTTCACAGTAGCATGTGTTGAATGCTTCTGCTAGTCCATAGCTTTTTTTAATCTTTGTGACATTTTTGTTTTTAATTTAATCAGTGTGACAGATTGTATTTTCCAAAGATAGCCACAAGGGTGTCTGCTGTCCAACAGACTCTTCTAGAACTTTGCTACTCCCTCAAAAGATGGAATCTATGTCTCTTACACCTAAAATTGGGAGTGACCCTGTGACTGCCTTGACTGGTACAGTTTGGCAGAAGTGTTGTTTTGTGACTTCTAATGCCAAGTCACACACACAAAATGCTATTTCTGCCAGTTTATCTTGGGATACTTTGTCTTGGAATCCAGCCTTCATCCTGTGAAGAAGCACAAGAGGACTATAAGGAGGCTCATGAGGCAAGGAACCAAGGTCCCTGGACTACAGTTCCAGCTGAGCGTGTGGCTGCAGCCTGCACGGGCTCTCCAGCCTGTGAGGGAGCCATCCTCACAGTGGGTTACCCTCAGAGAAGTAGCACCAGATGTGGAGAAGAGACAAGTCATCCCCACCAAAGCCTACTTATACTGTGGATTTGTGAGCATAATAAGCCATTAAGTTTTGGGTGGTTTATTAATAAGTAGTAAATTATCAATAGAGGCAGATATGTCAGTTTTATCTGTTACTGTGTCTGTGTGTGTGCATGCGTACACATGCATGCATGTATGTTTTTAAAGAAATTCTTTCCTATAATACCTCACAGCCATAAATGTATGGATTTATCTTTTTATCTAAACATTTTAAGTTCTACTTTTACCTTTTTAGTTTATTGAATACTGACAGGAATGTATAATGTCAAGTGGGGCCCTAATTTTTTCCATGTAGATAAGTAGTTCTCCCAACACAATTGGCTAGTCTATCTATGGATTTGAGTGCTACCTCTGTTCTATACACGTTTCTGTATGCTTGTTTTTGGTTTGTTTGCTAATATCACATTGCCTTATTTACTGTAGCTTTAGAGTCAGTCTCCACATTTGTCAGGACATGCTCCATTATTCAGTCGTTTAATTCACAATCATGATAACTTTTGGCCTTTTATTCTTCAATATATATTTTAATATTAGCTTATCGAGTTCTCCAGAATATATTGTTGGCATTATTGTTAGATTAAGTTGAGAAGGCTTGTGTATGGCTACATCACTTAGAATTTTTCTATTATAAATGGCATATTTAAATTTTACATTTGAATTGTTGCTATTATCAAGGAATACCTTATTTCTTCATTTAGGTATGATTTACATGAATAAAATAGACCCATTTTAAGTATGTGGTTTGTTGAGTTTTGAAAAATGTATACATTCCTCCAACAGATATCTTTATCAAGACCTCACCCTCATCCCAGAATGTTCTCATTCCTCTTTCTAAAAAATTCTTTCCCAGCCAAAGGCAGTTACTGTTCTGGGCTTTATCCCTGTAGAGTAGTTTTTTCTCCTCTTGATATTCATGTAAAAGAAATAATTCAGGATGTATTTTGTTTAGTGCATTTTCTTTCCTTCACTACAGCTTTTGTGAGATTCATCCATGTTGTCGGTAACAATAGATTTTTCTATTTAACTACTGAATAGTATTACATGATATAAATATGCCACAATTTATTTATACTCCTGTTTGTGGACATGTGGGTTATTTTCAATTTGTGACTATTATAAGTAAGTTTACTAAAGATGTTCCTCTACAAGTCTCTATGTGGACATATATTTTCCTTTTTTTCTTGAGTAAACACCTGGAATGAAATTGCTGTGTCATAGGGTAGGTGGTTATTTAATGTCAAAGAAATTCCCAAATAGTTTTCTGGGATGATTTAACTATTTAAATTCCCAATGGATAAAAGTTTAAGTTGCTCCATCAACACTTGTGCTGTTAACTTTTCAAATTCTCACCATTTTAGTGAGTATGTGGCAGCATCAAATTATAGTTTAAATGGCATTTTGTTATTATTAATCACATTGAACATCTTATTATGTGCTTAAGTGTCTTTTCCAATGTTTGCCCATTTTTAAAACTTTGGGTTCTTTGTTGTTTTATTCTTGAATTGTAGGATTAAAAATATTTTCTGGATACTAGTCTTTATCAGATATGATTATTGAAATATTCTGCCATTTTGTTTCCTTGATGTTGTTTTTCAAAGAGCAGATCTTAAGCAGTTGACCAAATTCAGTATACACTCTTCTTTTTCTTTTATAGTTCAAGATTTTGCCATGCTATCTAAGGAATTTTTGCCTATTCCAACATGCATGTTTTTTCCTATATTTTTTTCAGAAAGTTTTATCATTTTAGCTTTTATGTTTAGGTCTGTGATCTACTTCTCATTATTTATTGTGTATGAGGTGAGCTAAGAATGAAGGTTCATGTTTGTTTTAAATGAATAGTTATTTCAGCACCATTTATGGAAAAAAAGCATCTTTTCAAATTGAATTGCTTTGGCCCTTGATAAAAATCAATTGAGCATGTATGTACAAATATATTTTTGGACTCTGCATTCTAGTCAATGTATCTGTGTGGCCATCCTTATGCCAAAACTATACCATCTTGATTCCTTTAATTCTGTGTTAAGGCTTGATAAAAGGTAGCATTAGTTTTCCAATTTTGTTCCTTTTGTAAGTTGTTTTGGCTAGCCTGGGTCCACTGTGTTTTGAGGTAAGTCTTAAGAATCAGCTTGTCAATTTCTATTACTACCCAAAATATTAAACTAGTTGTTTAATACATGTTGTCTGTGTTCTATTTGGTTATAGTGAGTGTGCAAGTTCTATGTCATCCCCAGACTGAAGGTGTGATTCTTAAGTTTTGTGTGTCAACTTGGCTAGGCTACAGTGCCCAATTGTTTGGTCAAACACTAGTTTAGATAGTGCTCTGTAACTATTTTGTAGATGTGATGAACAACTACAATCAGTTGCCTTTAAGTAAAGGAGATGATCCTTGATAATGTGGGTAGGTTTCTTTCAATCAGTCGAAGGGCTTTAGAGCGAAAACTGAAGTTTCCCGGAGAAGAAGAAATTCTGCCCTAACCCTTTTACTCCAGCCTGCTGTACTGCTCTGTAGATTTTGAACTCAAAAATACGTTTACTGCCTCCTGCGTTTCCAGTCTGCCTGTTTGCCCTACAGATTTCGGACTTCAGAAACTGATATAGAAGGGAAAGAAAACTTACCTTTTAGTCATTCACATTGCATAGTAAGTTTTCCCATTGACTTACTGTTAGGTTGGTGCAAAAGTACACAGTTTTTGCCATTAAAATTGATGGCAAAAACCATGATTACTTTTGCACCAACCTCATATTAAGTGTGGCATAAATCTGAGGGTAACATCAAAGATAAGCTTGTATAAAGGAAAAAGGTAAGAAAACTTCATGGAAACTCCTCAGAAAGGATGGTTTCTCAGGGTACGGAGGTATGGTTAAGAGTGATTGAAAATACATCCTTTTCGCAGTATGCATTTTACTAAGCATTTCACATAACTAATGATGTCATCTCTTTATGCATCGATATCAATTCTTTGAGAGGCCCGGTGCTCGGAACACAGATACCCTTCAGGAACTCAGGGCTTAATGAGACAGTCATATAGACAGATAACATGCCATGAGTGCTGTGAGAGGGCTAAGTGAAGGTTACCGTGGGAATACTTAAGAGCCGTGGGCCATCCTTTAATTAATCAAATACATGAAGTGAGTTATTAGAAGTAGAAGATATTCAAGAAAGCAGGAAGCTGAGAGATGGCAGAAAGCTTCAGCTTTGCCCCTGCCTATAGTGGACAGGACCAAGGCCTTGTAGAGCTGGAGTGGCTCTCTGGAGGATGGGCCATGTGTCACAGGAACCCTCCACTTCCTCACTTCCAGTGTAGGGTCTTCTTGGCTGTGAATTCTCAGCAATCTGACACAAGAACAGAAAATCAAACACCGCGTGCTCTCACTCATAGGTGAGTGTTGAACAATGAGAACACATGAACACAGGGAGGGGAGCATCACACACTGGGTTCTGTTTGGTGGGGAAGGGACAGTGGGAGGTAGGGAGGTTGGGAAGGGATAACATGGGGAGAAATGCCAGATACAGGTGACGGGGGGATGGAGAAAAAAAAATGATATGTATACATACATGCAAAAAAAAAAAAAAAGTGTCACAGTGAGATAGCCCCAAGAGATTTATTTCCCTTTGGGAAATATTTCTTGCTTATGTGTGGACCTGCAAAAAAAGTCCCTGCCTGCCTGCATGCATATGTAGATACTTTGCATAGCAAAACTGATCTACCACAGCTAGAACTTTCCAATGAGATAAAACTTGTGGTTAGGATCTTACCATCTATATCTTCCGCTGGCAGCCATTCCCCATGGGTGAATGAATAGGGCTTGGAGATGGCATCCCTGTGTTCTGGGGATGCAGTCGATACCCTGAAGTCTGTGCTTGTGCATGCCCTGTTATTCACTTTTTGCTTAGTTTACAATGGTGCATTTATAAGAGAAAATGAAAACTCAAGCCTGGTGTTGTGTTTCTAAAATCTTTGACTCAATTTCGAACTTGGCTGTCAGCCATGATGTAAAGATGATAAGCATCCTCAATAAGGATTTCGCAAACAAGAGGTGGACTTTCATTGGTGCTCTAGTGGCTAAGTTTCTAAATTTCTCATTTTTAAATTAGTGAGAAGTGGCAATAAGAAACATGGAAAATGTCTATTATCTTCTGGCCCAGAAGTGTGAAGAATGTGGGAAAGTAAATAGTCATCACATCAGCAGATTGTAAGGAACAGTGCCTTCAGCGGTAAGGCAGATTTCAGGTAGAGGGAGATGTCATAGGGAATACTCATTAAAAGGGCTGAGGCTATCAGGGATTTTTTTGATGCTGAACTACAAGTTCCAGAGGGCCTGTGTAAGGGGATTGAGACGGGGTAGAAAATGGGGTCAGACTAGAGGATTTGAAGAGCCATAGCGAGATAGGGATGCCATTAACCCAGTTTCTCATCCCAAACCTTGGAAATATCCTGTTAATCAGCAAGTATTGTTAATTATAATCTTAACATAGATTCCAAATCCCACTTCTTACCTCATCCACTGTGACCTCCTTACTCCAAACTGCATTTTCCCCTTGCCTGGACTTCTAACTTGTCCCCCTTTCCCCATTCTTTCCTTCCTCCTTCTTACTTTCCATTTAGCCACCAGTCTTTTTTTTTTTTTTAAAGAAACATAATCAGATGATGTCTTCCTCTTGCTCAAAAGCCTCCATGGGATTCTCATCATTCTTAGAACAAATTCCAATTCTTTTAAAAAAACTTTTATTTTAGGTTCAGAGTTACATGTGCAGGTTTGTTATACAGGTAAACTAGTGTCACGGGGGTTTCTTGTGCAGATTATTTCATCACCCAGATACTAAGTCTAGTACCCAAGTTATTTTTTCTTATCCTCTCCTCC
This sequence comes from Sapajus apella, assembly GCF_009761245.1. Taxonomy (NCBI): domain Eukaryota; kingdom Metazoa; phylum Chordata; class Mammalia; order Primates; family Cebidae; genus Sapajus; species Sapajus apella. The sequence goes on along the minus strand of NW_022436971.1, from coordinate 4,686,838 downwards.
TTCTTACTCTCCAGCCTCAGGTAGGCCCCAGTGTCTGCTGTTTACTTCTTTGTATCCATGTGTTGTCATCATTCAGCTCCCACTTATAAATGAAAATATGTGATACTTGGTTTTATGTTCCGGCTCTACTTTGCTAAGAATAGTGACCTCCAGCTCCACCCATGTTCCTGCAAAGGATGTGATCTCATTCTCTTTTTATGGCTGCATAGTATTCCATAGTATATATGTACTATATTTTCTTTATCCAGTCTACCATTGATGGACATTTAGGTTGATTCCATGTCTTTGCTATTGTGAATAGTGCTGCAATGAACATACGCATGCAGGTGTCTTTATGATAGGATGATTTATATTCCTTTGGGTATATACCCAGTAATGAGATTTCTAGGTTGAATAGTAGTTCTGTTTTACCTGTTTGAGAAATCCCCACACGGCTTTCCACAATGGTTGAACTAATTTACACTATCAACAATAATGTATAACTTTCTTTTTCTCTGCAACCTTCTCAGCATCTGTTATTTTTTGACTTCTTAGTAATAGTCATTCTAACTGGTGTGAGATGATATCATATTGTGGGTTTGATTTGCATTTCACTAATGATCGGTCATAGTAAGCTTTCTTTCCTATGCTTGTTAGCTGTGTGTATGTCTTCTTTTGAAAAGTGTCTGTTTATGTCCTTTGCCCACTTTTTGATGTTTTTTTCCTTGTCAATCTATTGAAGTTCCTTATAAGTGTCAGATGCATAGTTTGCAAAATTTTTCTTCCATTTTGTAGCTTGTCTGTTTACTCTGTTGATAGTTTCTTTTGCTGTACAGAAGCTCTTCAGTTTAATTAGATTCCATTTGTCAATTTGTACTTTTTGTTGCTATTGCTTTTGGCACTTTTGTCATGAAATCTTTGCCAGTTCTTATGTTCAGAATGGTATTGCCTAGGTTGTCTTCCAGAGTTTTTCTAGTTTTGCGTTTTACATTTAAATCTTTAATCCATCTTGAGTTGATTTTTGTATATAGTGTAAGGAAGGGGACCAGCTTTAATCTTCTGCATATGGTTAGCCAGTTATCATAGCACTATTACATGAGTAAGATGTTCTTTCTCCATTGCTTGTTTTTGTCAGCTTTGTCAAAGATCAGGTGGTTTTAGGTGTGTGGCCTTGTTTCTGGGCTCTCTATTCTTTTCCACTGGTCTATGTGTTTGTTTTTGTAACAGTACCATGCTGTTTTGGTTACTGTAGCCCTGTACTATAGTTGAAATTGGGTAACATGATGCCTCTAGCTTGTTCTTTTTGCTGAGGATTTCCTTGGCTATTCAGGCTCTTTTTTTTTGGTTCCATATGAATTTTTAAATAGTTTGTTTTAGTTCTATGAAGAATGTCATTGGTAGTTTAATAAATCACATAGAATCTGTAATTTGTTTTTGACAGCATGGCCATTTTAATAATGCTAATTCATCTTATCCATGAGCATGGAATGTTTTTACATTTGTTTGTGTCATCTCTGATTTATTTGGGCAGTGTTTTGTAATTCTCATTGTAGGGATCTTTCACCTCCTAAATACCTACCAAGCCTCATACAGACTTCTGTACTCTGGCCCATAGCTGCCTCCCTGGCCTCATTTTCCACCTCCATTCAACTCAATTCCTGTTGCCATGAGCCACACTAGGCCCTGTGCCTGCTCCTGACATGGGGGATCCTTGCTTCTCCCATATCCTCTGTATTCCTTTGGATATTCATGTGACTCATGCTCTGATTTTGTTTATGTCTGTCTGTCTTATCTGAGAGCTTATCCTCAGCCACCAGGCTAAAATAACACCTTCTTACAATTCCGTATTTTCCTATCCTGCCTGACCTTCTTTCCTAGCTCTTGACATGACAGAACACTATATTTGCATATTTGCCTGTATACTGTCTATTACTGCAACTCTTTCCTCTCTTCATGAAAGCTCTGTGCAGGAATTTGGTCACTGCTGAATTCTTATGCAATAAACATTTTTTGAAAAAAATGAAAGAATAATTTAATCTATATTTGATAGTGTTTCCTAATATTTATATTTTAATTCTTTTTGAATCTTGTCTCATGTCAAAAAGTTCTATATGGGGACTCTTCATTTCTTTGCTAGAGGGATGATTTTCTCCTGTATTATTTGACTGAGATTTAAGTCTACCTGTGATTGGACATCATCTTGTATATCAGTTTTTATCTTTCATTACTTCCCAACTAGAATCCGCTGATTGCATATTTGCCTTGTTTATTTTTACGGCAAAAACTTCGCATGTCTGTGTTTCTACTTGCAAAATCTCTCTGGGACCTCCTTGCTTGTTGAATTTCCTTTCATTACAGATATAATATAGCAAGGGAAGATTGTCGAATACTTTAGGATAAAGTGTGGAATGCCACAGGTCTCTTCATTCTGGTACCCAAATATAGTCTCTCCAGTAGGATTTTTAACTATGCAAGGCACACCTTTTTTTGTGGTAGGTTTTCCTAGAGCAGAAATCACTTTCATTCAATTTGTATTTTAGAGATTCCCCCCCCATTTTGCTTAATATCTTAATGCACATTAGACAGGGAAGGAAAAAAAGGACTTCAGGATGGGTCTAACTTTGGACCATAATGGACTACAAAAACCCCAACATTGTCCCCCTAGATATTGGCAATGTTCCCCTAAGCCTTATTTTTCTAGAAAGACTGAATAAACTGATCAGATATTACTCACATGTATGCCCACTATGTATCTGCACAACTATGTAATCCTAACTATCATCACTGTTATTATAATCACCTGTACCTGAAAGTGTAACTCCCCTCATGGGCCCACTCTTGGGGGAAGTTTTATCTGTTGGGGAAGTCACAAACATTTCAATTATTAGAGGATCTGTCATCAACTAGATGTCATATTTTAACAAAGCTGTCATCCAATAATCTGAAACAAATGTCAATGGGGAATTGATTTGTTTTATAATTAGCATTCAATCTTTGATGTCAAATGGATATAATAATTTAATGGTGATAATTAGACTTCATTGTAATTAGCTTAAAAATGATGAATGCATTCAAGGCCATGCAAATTTGTGGAGAGTTGATTTTTTAAAATCTGTGTATTTTCTATAGTTGAAAACTACTATGAAGATGTTGATTCTGGACAAAATATTTTATACATTTAGTGCTAATTTAATAGCATTTTCAAGTTTTTTAAATATTGAGAAATTGACTTTCACTTTCTTCTTGAAGGAAAATTTAAATAATAATGGGCAGAAATTTTTCAGAAAAAGCTTCTGGTGGGGGGGGATATGCCCTACAAGATATCAAAGTATACTGTAAAGTAAATGTAGTGGTAGTAATGTGGTACTGACATAGGAATAGGGAGATAAATGAAAGGGAAGATAAAATTCACAAACAGAGCCTAGTTTATTTCAGAGTTTTATGTATGATGGAGCTAACACTTCCAATCAATGGAAAAAAAATGTTGATTTCTTAGTCAATGATCTTGGAAGAATTGGCCTGAGTTAGCAAGAAAAGCAATCCATTTTACACATTAATAAAGCTCAGCTGGATTACATATTAAATTTTTCAGAAATCCTATTATGAGGAGAACATTTCCTCTTAATCTTTTCAGTAAAAACGCTTTTCATTGCTTGGCACCAAGGCCAGAAACCACAAAGGAAATGAACACAAATTTGACTTTATAACAGTTAGAATTTCTGCGTGACAAAGTATAACATTCATTCGTTCATTTAAACCAATATTTACTGTGTGTCTATTACCTACAAGGCATAAACTGGAACCATATATAGTCAATATGCCATACAATGAGTTAACATTTTAAAAGTATAAGGAATTCCTACAAATCAATAGTGAAAAGATGAATAACGTGAGAGAAAATGAGTAAAATACGTGGGGAGGTAATTTATCAAAGTACAAAAAGGCCAATAAACAAGTGAAAAAATGTTCCATAGTCAAAGATGTAATTTAAAACAACAATAATATATAACTTTTCACTTATTCTATTGATAAAGATTTAAAGGCTTGATAATATCCACTGTTGATAAGGGTGTAAGCAAATAGGCATTTCAACTTCTGTTTTGAAAATACTTATTGCACAGTTTCACAGTTTTTAGAGAACAATTTTGCAAGGCCTAGAATTTAAAGCATATATCACATTTTACTCAGCAATTCTATTTGTAGAAACAAATCCTAAAAAAAAAATACAATACAAGTATGCAAGGATTTATGCAAGAGGTGTTTATTTGTAGCAATGTTTTTACTATCAAAGAATGGAAATCACCTAAATACCTATCCACAGGAATTAGATAAACAAATTGTTATGCCTATATGATAAAAATCTTTGGAACTATCTAAAATAAGGTAATTAATTGTGTTCCTACATGGAAACATGCCCATGATATATTAAGAAAATCAGCTTTATGCTATGAAGAGAATGTCCTCATTTTAAGAGTATGTAGGCATAGGCATTCAAAAATATTTATAAATATAGTAATACATAGAAATAGCAAAAAAGTGTTAATGCTGATTGTCTTTGAAGAATGGAATTTCAGGGCACTGATATTCACCTCTTTATATATGTTAGTATCTTTTGGATTTATGTAAATAAAGAGCATGCTTTTATAATAAAAAAGAATATTCTCATTTGAAGAAATTGAAATCATAACACCATAAAAATAATTCACAATGATTATGTAAGGGCACAAATCTCTTCTGCATATATTTTCCATAAAGATTTATAGGATCTCTAGTCCAACATTTTTTTTCTTTTTTCACCGAGAAATTAGCTTCATCAGTTCCCAGTTATTTTGGTGAGCACTTCCTTCGGGTCAGACACTGAGAGTCACAGAGAGGACCAGGATAAGATGCCTAATTCTAGCAATCTTGACACCTTATAACGTAGTCAATTTGATATAGTAAGGAAGATCTTTTAGCAGGAGGAGGCCAGTCAATTCACCTGCAATAGAACCTATGGGGTCCTGAAGAAATGTATTTGAGGGAATCCTAAAGATTCATAATAAGAATATTTGCAGCAATGAGACTTGAGGTTCACTGCCTGTCTGTGGCTATCCTGGACTGGACAACTACCCTTCTTTTACAGAAGGGATCAGAGTTAGGTGCTGCTTCCCTGAATGCGCTGACTGCCTAGTGGTTCTCTTGGATTGGTATTTTCAGAGCCACCCTTAAATCCCTACTTCTGGTATCACTTCATTCTTTGGCTCCTTCATTCTTTAGAAAGTGAGAGGTTGCCTTTAAAATACCAGACAGTGGCAGGCCAGTTCTTTTGGCTGGTAGGAAAGTGAACAATGTATCTGAGCATCAGTTTCCTATAGGGAAAAGCTAGCTTTTCTCGTGGGTAGATTGACAGAGTTCTGCTTCTCAAACTCGCTACTGATCTTACTTGTTGTGATTCCCCTGGGCTCGGAAACTCTCCTGCCTCCATCCTCTTATAGAAAATAAAAAGTTCATCTGGCTTCCTATGATAAGCAGAGCCTTTCATGCTGGTTTGCCATGGTCTACACCAGAGCCCTGACATTGCTTGTTAAAACTCACAAGGGTGAGAGCACAAATGTGTCAGTCAGCCCAGAGAGATATTATTACACATGGGCTCTTTCCTTTTGGTCTCCTTATATCCTGTGGGGAGGGGGGTGGTAAGCCATTCATGTAATTCTTATTGAGTGCGCAGTACAGAATGCAAAGAGGAAGCAGCGGCTATAGAGACTCAGAGGAAGGAGATTTATGTCCTATTAGAGACATAAGAGGCTTAAAGGAGCAGGTAACACATAGGACGTGTAAGATTCCAGTGAACAGGAGTGATAGAGAAAATGTGGAGAAATACCCTATATGTCCCTTTCCTATGGGGTCAGGGTGGCCTCTGGGATGAGATAGGAGGCCTACATCGTTGGTGTACTTGAGATTCATGTGTCACCAAAATATACCTGAAAACACGTGATTGTTCTGTAAAGCCATTTTTGGTCAGAAGAACCTTAAGACAGAGGTATATAGAACCCGAGACGTGTACATCATTGGGGTCTGGAAGATAGGTAGGTTTATGATGGCTCCTTTTCAATAGTAATAAGAAAAGAGAAGCCTGTAGGGTTTTCAGGGACTTTTAATAGAAAATCAGAAACAACAGGTTTGTTGCCTGATAAATATGAGGTTCTGATTGTATCTTTCCCAACTGTGGCTCAAGCATATTTTTTCTCAACCATAACCTCTTCCTGGAATGTCCTTCATTGTCTCTATCTGTTTATATCCTGTCCATCCTTCAATGCCCTATCAAAGTACACCCTCCACTGTGTCTTTGTTAAGTCCCTACAGGAGTGATGTGCTCATCCTATGAACCCCTATAGCTTTTCATACTTCTTTTATGTATAGCATTATTTATGTACTACCGTGTGATCTCTTGATGATTGCATATGTTCTATGTCCCATGTCTTAGGCCTTTCTTGCTTTGCTATAAAGAGACACTCAAGACTGAGTAATTTATAAGAAAAGAGGTTTAATTGGTTCATGGTTCTGTAGGCTGTACAGAAAGCACAGCAGTAGCATCTGCTTCTAGGGAGGCCTCAGGAAGCTTTTACTGATGGCAGTAGGTAAAGTGAGAGCAGGCACATCACATAGCTAGAGCAGGTACAAGAGAAGGTGGGAAGGGGCAGGCAACACACTTTACAACAACCAGATCTCATGAGAAATCACTATCTATGGCGAAGACAGCACCAAGACATTCATGAAGGATCTGCCCCCAAAACCCAAATACCTTCTACCAGGCCCCATCTCCAACATTGGGGATCACATTTCAACATGAGATTTGGAGGGTATATTCACACTGTATCATCCCCTAATAGAATGTAAGCTCTGTGGTCCCATCACTTAGCTAGGACCGTGCTGGAAATAAATTGTGTAACTTGTTGAGTAATGAATGAATGAATGTTTAGATGGATTTTTGTCTAGGTCAGTGGTTACATTACTACCTCTTAAGGGTGTTTTGGAAATTTAAGGGGGCCACATTGGTTATCACAATGATAGGAAGGGGGTCACTGACATTTTCTGGACATGAACCAGTTGTGGTAGATACCCTGCAGTATGTGATACAGTCCTGCATATTGAGTAATCCCATGGCTCACCTGATTTTCAAATAACTCAGCATGTATTCAGGTAGATGAAAAATGTGTTCATAATTTTTTGAGCTTAGAAAAAAACTCCATTATACATATAAACACAAAGTTTATTTTGCGCTATTTTACTAGACACTGAATTTTCCAGGAATGTGAGCATTATGTAAATTGGGAGAAAATTCTATTGTGTTTTGTTTGGAATTTTAGCAAGTGTTGCCCACCATTTTGGAATATTCCATCGCTGAGAACAGTGCTGCTGATAATAAATGCAGTATGCCTGCATTTGTAGAGGTTTCATTCAGGGGGAAGCCATCTAACTGCTTTACGTGTTCTCCAGTAGTCATTAACTTACTAAAATATATGTTATTTTATTATAAATTACGTGATTTCTGTTTCTTTTTTATATTAACATTAGGATGTTTTATTATTTTAAAATTGTGCATAGGAAAGTTATATTGAATTTCACTTTATGATTATAAAGGAAGGTTAGGTTTGATAAGGTTGAAAACTGCTGATCCAGATGATCAGGTTTCTATCTATTAACCATGGGGCACTTGGATGCCCTTCTGCAATTCCAGAAATGTGGGCTAAAGTATTCTCAATGAAAATAAACCCAATTCATACCAACAGCCTCAATTAAAAGCTGACATTTCAACATAGCTTGAACGATCTCTGGGGAGTTGTTTGCAGTATAATTGTTGGAAGTCACATGATGAATTGAAATTTTCCAAAGTGTTAAAAGATGACCAAATCATCTAACCCAACTGCAGTCCATCCTTTAAGCTCTACCCACTCTCATTTTTGGGACTGCCCTATGATTCCTGCAGCACTGGCATCCTTGTCACCTATTAGGAGAGTGGTTCTCACACTTCAGCCTGTATCAGAATCAATGGGAGGCTAATTAAAATATAGATTATTGGGCTCTGTCCCTAGAGTTTCTGATTCAGTATGTCTGAGGTTGAGCTCAAGCTTTTTAATTTTAACAAGTTCTCTTGTGAAGCTGATGCTGCTAGTCAGGGGCCCACACGTTGAAAACCACTAAGTAGATGCTAGAAATGAGTATTTTCCCCTGCATTGCTCCAATATGGTTTTAAGCCAGGGGATATACTATTGAAGGAAGAGGAAAAAAAAAAAAAAGAAAAACATGAAACTAGCAGTGAGTCGAAAACAAATACGTGAATCCTAGACTCTCATGTATTTTCTGTGAGGATGTTGGGTGGGCTAAGTTTTTAAAAAGTCTCTACTTCGAGACATAGTACATATTTCTATAAAAATTTCCTAAAGCACCTGGAAAAGAACCACTAGTTTATTAATGACTTCTGCTTGGGACAGTGTTCCCATGGCCAGCCTGTTGTGAGCAAATGTGGCGGTTCATTATAACATCATTTTAAAAGTTAAACATAAATACACAGACATGTACATGCATGTGCACTGTCATAGACAACAGATTGAGTCATGTACTTCAAGTTGGACACTTGTGTCAGAGCCATTTAATTTTAAGTAAATGACTTTAATTAGCAGCCCTCCACCATGTTAACTTCCTCTGTTAATGTGGTTCATTTTTCCCTCGTGGTTAACTTAGCTGCAAAACAAACTGATGGGCAGTGGAGGAGACCGCCAACTTAAACCTTCTTTCTAAAGGAGCAAGACAGAATTCCATGTTATTTATTGTCCTTTAGAAAAATCAAGTCTAATAGTCACAGTGAATCCTTTACACACTACCAAGCTATTATTTCTTACTGTCTCCTACAGTGTTTAATGTTCTTTCATGTGTAAAATTTCCCAGAAAATTTAGTACTTAATATTCTGATGGTGTCCAGTACATGTTTTGTCTCCCCACTGAGACAGTAAGTGATTCAAGGGCAAAGTCTATGCCTTAAACCATTTCTTTATCTTCCATTGTGGAGCCCACACTACTGCTGGAGAGAGCCATAGCTCTTCACGTCAGGTAGGGATGAGACAACGTGTCAGAATCACATTGGGAGCTTTTGAAAACTGTACACACCAGTTATAACTCACAGAAAGGCTCACAATAATTCCTAAGATACTAGATTTTGAAAAGACAGCTTAAAATTATCACTGGAAATATAAATATGACTAAAAATCAAAAGTGAAAAAAGTTAACTGCCAACATATGCATATGGTACAATATTTTATATAGAAAACTTTTTGAAATTATCAGATGAACAATTAGAACTAATAAGACAGCTCAGCGGTGTTCCTAGACACAAGAACAATTTATAGAAATCAATAACCTTCCTCTGCTTCCACAATAATAAACTGGAAAATAACACTAGAAAATAAGATACTGATAATGGGCATGAATATACAAAACACCCATATATTAACCTAATGAAGAATTGCAGAAATCTTTTAGCGAATATATTTAAAGCAATATCAAAGGACATTAGAAAATCTGGATAAATGGAGAGAGTCATCGTGTTCCTGGACGGGAATGACCTGACATTAGATATAAGTCAAATTTCCCCAGTTAGTCCATGAATCCTCAATCAGTGTTTAAACTAGATTCTTTGAATATTTTGACGAGTTTCCAAAAACTTATGTTAGGTTTATAAATAAGTCAGCCTCAGAAAAGTGGAGCAAAGAGAAAGAGAAACAGAATACAAGACTCATAAAGTAATGCGTGTAAATATGGGAACTTGGTCTATGATAAAGATAGCACTGCACAATTAATAGGTAAGTGATGAAGTATTTTGTGCCAATAATGGGGATACTGGCTTACTTATTTGGAGGAAAAAAAGATGAACTCATACATTAAAATCATATAAAATGTTTGTGTCATTTATTTATTGAATACCCTATAATATGCCAAGCACTGTTCTAGATTTGGAGGAGATAGGAGTGAGCAAAATAGACAAAAGACCCTGCTCTCCTGCAGCTTTTGGGCTGATTGGGTTCTGTGGACAGTGAACCTACACATACACATATATATTTATGTGCACACATAGTACTTCGGTTTTCCCAGGTCAAAGTGCTATAAAGAAAAATAAAATCAAGATAGAATAGGGTGAGATGCTCTTCTAAATAAGGAAGGCCTATCTGAGAAGGTGACAATTGGGCAGAAATTTTAACAAAAAGAAGCAGGATGTGAAGCAACCTGGGAAAAGGGCATTCTGGGTGGAAAAAACAAGTGACTGCATAAGCCCTTTGCCAGGGAGGAGCTTGCTTGGCTCTTTGAGAAACAGCACAGAGGCCAGTGGGGTGAAGCCAAATGAGTGAGTAAGTGGAGTGGTGGGTGACGGCTGGTTGGAGAGTGGGCTGGAGGAAGGTGAGGGGCTAATAAAATCCAGGAGTGGAGACATAAGATTTCTCTCAATGTGAGAGTATGGGAGTGACACATCTAACCTTCCTTCAGGAAGGCTGATAGATTCCAATTGACAGGTGGTGATTACCATGCATGCCTTGGATACATGTACATTTATACATATACATACACATATACATTCCATACACACACACACACACACATACATACATGCAGATGCATATTTACATGTATAATTTACATGTATAGATATATATCTCACCCTTCTGATTCCAAACTATGATAAACTCCAAGTCTAACTCTGAAACATTGCTCCATTGGGCCCTGAAACATCTAGACAGGCATGCCAGTTAGGACATCACCAGAAAGAAAATGTTACTACTATCAGCCAATCACAAACACACAGAGATTTCATAAGGTTGCATAAAAATGCATTTATTTTTCTCATCCAATTGCCTTTTGGCTCATAGGGAGCTATCCCTGAATGGTCTTCCAGGAGTTCTTTCTTTCATTCTTTTTATACCCATTGTCGATGGCCCAAGCATCCTGGCTTTAGCAGGCCCTGGGACAAGGAAACAACACCCTACTTACTTATTGGAAGGGCGGGGATAGAACCATGGTGTCTAGGCTTAGCTCTTTCAAGTCTGTAAACAATTTTGCTTATTATATGAAATGCCATATTCAGCATAATTTTCATGTTTCATTATTCTAAAAAATACCCTTCCCAGATAGGATAGAGGCAGAGATAAAAGGGGTGAATGGGATATGCAGCCTTATTTTTCCACCTTCTTTCCCAGTGGAAAATTCACCGAGGGGAAGATGACTCATACTCCTTTCGTGCAGAGAGAGAATACGGGGCAACACTCTGGCCCACATACAAGGCAATCTCTGTCACATCCAGAGGGGTTTTCCACTGGGCTAGATATGGTGACTGCCACCAAGCATGTGGAGAGTATGGCATACAAAAGAGAGAAGCAAAAGGCAGGTCCTCACAGCAGGCACTTGGGGCATGTATATCCTCAAGTGTTCAGGAAGGTTGGTTAATTACTACAATCTACTGTCAACTGGTTGTTTGCAGTTGCCTTGGAGACTAGCAGCAATCACATCATGTTTGCTTTCCCAAGGAAGTGGTATGATAGGGAAATGAAAGAGGGATGCCAGTTATTATATTTGGATATTAAAGAAAAGAATTACCCCAGAATTGGAAAGCCTGGGGGCTTTTCGGTAAAATATACAAATAAATTGTTTTCCATCTGATATCTTGTGCACCAACCATGCTCACTGCTCACTGTCATGCTGGCCTATCCTTTTCTGCCTCTCTGCTTTTGTGTTTATGAAAACTTTGCCTTTGGTTGTTTATACTTTGCTTGGAACATAAACAGTCACAATAAAAAAATATAGAGGGATAGATCTTAAAATCGGGTGCTTGGGAGACTATCTTGGCGCTTTGGTCATGCTGAAGTGGGTAGAGAGAGGTGGTTCTAAAAAAGTAGTTGAATGTCCTTGGGTACCCAGCGATGAGGCCCTGGAGCAAAACAGAGGAAACTTTGACTGATTCCCTTAATGCCCTCCCCATCCTGAAAACGTTGGATTTCAAGGCTCAGCCTTAGTACTGGAAAAGGCCAATTTGAGATTGGTCAGACTTGAGCACTTCGCAAACAGCTATCACAAGCCAAGTCACTGGTGCCTGGTAAGGAAATTAGCATTTATCGCATTTCAGTAAAAATGATGTGGCCCAGTTAAGTTAGATTTCCTTTCATTTACAATAGACTTAAAATCCTATTTAGCTATAATCCAGCCATTGTAAAATTGGTTACAAGGATCCTAATTTTCTGAGATATTGAAGCCTCCCATTCTATCTGAGCATCTTGATTTTATCCATTTTCATCCATCGTTAAATTTCTTATGGCTGAGAATGCCAGAGGCGACCTACCTTTCCAATCCGCTGCTGCATTCAGCAGTAACTGGATTGAGATCAGAAACATTTATTTTATTCAATGCCTTATCTGTTCTTTTCCACTGTTTTAAACACTACTGAGGGTCAGACTGAAAAACCTTCTCTGATTCTAACTGTAATCAAGCGGGAAATGGTTTTATTTTATTTTAAACTAATATCGAGCTTAAGAAGAAAGCATCATTTCATACAGTGGCATCGAATGGCCTATTCTGCCATTGCTTAAAATGTACGGTTTGCATATCTTATCACCTAGCCCACATTTACATAGTCTTTAACGTTGAAAATTTGAGCTTTTTCCCCATTTAAATTGACGTATTTCTCATTTGGGAGCCTGTTAAAACCTTCCACCTTTAGGGGCCTGCAATCAAAGGTGATCTCTTTCTCCATGTGAATTCCTGCTGCTCTGAACGTCTATATGTCACCTGTGCGATCTATCCATCCACAACATGATGTCCTTAGCTTGCTTCTGTGTGAATCTTGCCTCCCATACTAAGTGGGCACTTTGTGGAGGCTGAGACTGACTCAAGCTGCTCTATCTATTTCACCCAGATGATGGAGAACATCTGCTGATGGATACAGTCCAACAAGAGGCAAGCTTGCGTGTGCAAGAGTCTGGACTTTTCTGAGTTCCTGACGTTTGGATCTTGCACATGTTAGTTAGAGACTCCTATGAGGAACTTCTTGCTTCTCAGTCCCTTCAGTTCCTTCTGGGCCTTAAGGCCTTCCAGAGGGATTGCAATGGGCTCAGCTGCTCCAGATATGAGGTACTGGGAAGTGCAGATGGGTGAGAAGGTGTGGAGGTGGGCAATGGTAGAGTGGGAGCAGCTGCGTCTCATAGTCTGTACTGAGCTCATTGGTTTCCTAGGCCTGCAGCTTCCTTCCCTGTAGACCAGGATTTGACTCTGCCTTGAACACTCTTCCTCCTCCCTACCCTCCCTGCATGGCTGCAGCTTCCCTCTGGAACTATCTGCAGAGAGATGGGAAAGACATGACTGGAGCATTTTCTAGAGAATGTGGGTTGCTCTGATTCCAAGGAGGAGACAGGACAGGAGGCAGTGCTGGTGAGCTGGCCTTGGTCCTCGAACTTACAGTGACTTAGGGAGCTGGCGTGCTACCTAGGCACAGTCCCGCCACCAGCCATGCATCACTGAGTAAAGGCTGACTCAACATATACCTTCAGCCTGCTCTGTTGGAGGTGCTAGAGCTTGGGGTACAGAGACTTGTCCACTATGGCCCCTGCATTTGAGTTGTTGAACCCTCTACCTAGGAGGACTGAACTTAAGCCCGGTGCTGGCTTCATATCTCCTGGGACACATGAGCATTGTGCCCCAACACTCAAAGAAGAGGAAATCCCTGTGGCGTTCCAGAAGGTAGAATGAGGACACAGGAGGATCAGATAAGGCTTCTGAGTAAAATAGAACTTTATTATTTAATGGACCTGGAAAATGTCCTTCCTATTAGCCAGAATGTACAAAAGCTGGAAGTGTTATTCCTTTGAGAAGGTGGAAGCAAGGATGATACCAATCCGGTGTGGCACAAACTACACTGTAGAGACTGTGAGAGGCTGTGCGAGCTCCAGGCAGGCTCTTCACCAGCTGGAGGGGCTTCCTGGGGCTGGAGAGGCAGAAAACATGGAAAAAAATGACAAGGTACTTTTCCTATTCAAACTTATTAAGAATACCAGCCAGTGCGCTGACAGAAAGCATGGCTCACTGTTTGAGAAAGTTTGGGTCAATTGTTCTCGTCTCTTTTGTTTTATTTTATTTTCCAAAGTCAAATAGGCCTCTGATAGGATGATTTTCTAAAGAAGGAAACTTCTGGGCCTCCCTCTGGCCTTAATCACATTTTATTACAAAAAATACAGGGAAGGAGGAGTTAGATAGGAGCCTCAGCTGCCTTCAGTTGGTTCCCCAGTTCCACGGGTACTGGACAACTGTGATTGAAGCCTTTTGCCAAGGAGGCCTTCCTGCGGGGACCTTGGCTCCCTTCTTTCCCCTTATCCATGCCTGTCATTCTAAATGACACACAGCGTATGGAAAGAGCTGGGTGGAGGGAGCCCTCCTCCAGAGAGAGGCTTGACCTGATCTGGGCTCTGGCTCACCTTTTGTTCCCTTTGACCACTAAGGAACTCTTGGGTTCTTTTCAAGAGACCTGTTATCTCTCATTTCATCAACAACCAGCCCCATTCCTCAACATTGGCTTAAAAAGTGGTGCCAGCAATATCAGCACCGAAGGGCAGAGAAAGTGGCCTCAGGACTGCTTTACTGCTCCAGCTAGCCCTGGGGGTTGTCTGACTAGGGAACACTGAGACTCCGTATGTGATGGACATGGAGTCCCTTCTGAATAATCTATAGGACTGGAGAGGAGGTCCTCAGAGAGAGTGCGGGCTCTATCTGACCTAACCACTCAAAATTCCCTGTCTTCTAAGCCCCACTATTCCTAGAGGGGTTGGCTCCCCAAGCTTTGAGGAGCTGGCCAGGAAACCCTGATGTAGCCGAGGAAAGTGGCAGTGTATGCCCCTCGCCCGCTTGATGGCAGTACAACTGAGCAACTCCTACTGCATATTGGTTCATACTGTGTGAACCAGGGGCACTGTGACTATGCTGTCAGCAGAGGGTGACGGTCACCTCCCTCCTGGACTGCCATGGAGCAGCCTGTTGGCTGGGGTCCAGGGGTCCAGGGAAGGCATACTACACCACTAAGGAGAAAGGGGCTCACAGTCAGACTCAAGAGAGAATTTCTTATTATGACCCAGACTTTCCTCCTTTGATTTTTTTTGCCAATGAACTTTGCTGTAGCTCAGAGATGCTCTAAAGATAGGCCATCTGAGATAAAGGTAACATCTGAAGTCATAGTTCAAGAGCTCTTGTGTCTGTTCCACCAGGGGCACCAAAATCTTAGCTCCACACAAACTCTCTTCCTCAATTTTCACTGAATCCTCTGTCAGCTTATATAGTGACAACTTACAAATGGTGAAACTGAGACCCTAGAATTGGGATTCACGACTTGAATGTTGTTTAAAAGAAGAGTTGGCGTTCAGCCACATGACCTCTGTCCCATTTGCCTTTATGTCTCTGCCTCTGGAAAACCCCATGCTGTGTAGCCTTAAGAAAATGATCTTCCTTCTTTGAACTTCATCAGTAAAGTGGGGTGACCCTTCACAGGGTCTTCAGAGAAGTACATCAAAATAAAATACTTTGCAGGGGTGCCTGGTACATGGCAAGCCCTTCAGAAAATGGCAGATATTAATGTAAGGCTTTGACCATGAGGACTAGATGACTCTGGGTACTCCTTGGGGCTGGGAAACCGCAGCCTTTAAGGATAGTGGAAGAGAGTGGATAGTAAGGTCTGGCTCCATGATATTTGACCTTATTATCCTACCATCTCTGGTTGCCAGGCTTGCTACAAACAGGATTCACCTTAGTCCTGCGCAAAAACTGCCTGAGCTTCTGGTTTGTATCCTATTGGGGCCTGGAACAAAGCGAGAAAGACACAATGAAAGATGTTTCCCTTTGTGTCCACAGCTGCTTCCTGGTTACAATGGGCCATTGTTGTGCTAGGCCACAGTGGAAGGGAAGTGGAACTGATTGGCTAATTGATTCTGTCTGATGTCATGGGCCTCAGAGGCTCTGCTCTGTCAGGGGCATCTGAGGTTTTAGGAACTTGTCTCAAACAGTAAATTAGTTATTACTGACTGGTAGATGGATTATTGATCTTAACTCATTTCTCCTTTCCTATAGTAGAATGATGTGTTCGTGGGCTTTTCATGTGACTTGGGAATACCTCCCACTAGAACAGGAATATATATCCTATTGATGGCGGTCATGGCTTTAACCGTGGATGTTAGGATATATGATATGAGCAGAGGCTTTGAATGTGCTTTATTTGGCTTGGCCTCTTGCATTTCTGCTGTCAGCCATGAGAAAAACATAACCTTGAGTGATTTCTGGTCCATGGAATCAGGAGACATATGGAGCATACCTGAACTCAATTCTTTTTTTTTAATATATATTTTATTGTGTTTTAGGTTTTGGGGTACATGTGAAGAACATGCAAGATTGTTGCATAGGTACATACATGGCAATGTCATTTGCTACCTTTCTCCCCATCACCTATATTTGGCATTTCTCCCCATGTTATCCCTCCCCAACTCCTCAACCCCCACTGTTCCTCCCCTAGTTCACCCCCACAGACCCCAGTGTGTGATGCTTCCCTTCCAGTGTCCGTGTGTTCTCATTGTTCAACACCCACCTATGAGTGAGAACATGTAGTGCTTGATTTTCTGTTCTTGTGTCAGTTTGCTGAGAATGATGGTTTCCAGGTTCATCCATATCCCTACAAAGGACACAAACTCATCAGTTTTTATGGCTGCATAGTATTCCACGGTGTATATGTGCCACGTTTTCTCTGTCTAGTCTCTCATCGATGGGCATTTGGGTTGGTTCCAAGTCTTTGCTGTTGTAAATAGTGCTGCAGTGAATATTCGTGTGCATGTGTCCTTATCATAGAACGATTCATAATCCTTTGGATATATACTCAATAATGAGATTGCTGGGTCAAATGGAATTTCTATTTCTAGGTCCTTAAGGAATCGCCATACTGTCTTCCACAATGGTTGAACTAATTTACACTCCCACCAACAGTGTAAGTGTTCCTATTTCTCCACATCCTGTCCAGCATCTGTTGTCTCCAGGTTTTTTAATGATCGCCATTCTTACTGGTGTGAATTCAATTCTTAGTTCAGATCCAAGCCTTGCTGATCCCAGTTGACATTAGCTGAATCCTAGCCTACCTGCAGAATGAGGGAGAAAAACAAATGTTTATTGTTGTAAGCCCAATGAGACCTGGGGATTGTTTGCTATGCATCATTATTTTGAAGCAACCGCTGATGAATTCACTGACACATGGACTCTCTACTAGAGAAGGGATCAGCAGGAGAATCTGATGGCTCTAGGCTGGCTGATGTAAGTCCCTTAGAGAGAAACTCTGACTTTTCTGGACTGGGTTGCTCAGATTACCTTTTCCCAAAGAGGGGACTATAGAGAGCATGGCTGGGCATGGCTTATCCCCTTTTGTGCTCCCAACACCTCTTCTGGTACCCTACTCTGAGTATCTAGATGATAAATGTATGCTAAATCTTATTTAAATGAATTGAAACATAGCCAGGCTGACGAGGCTTGATTTCCAAAATTAGTGCTTTCTGTAGGAGCATCCAGGATGCAAATCAGAGGAGAGTCTGTGAAAAGGACAGGCGTAGTCCTGTAGGGCAAGGTCAATGCGAGGAGAACTTTTAGAAATGTCCCGAACCCATGAACATTGTTGTAGCTTTGCTCTCTGAGGGTTGCTATAGAATATGCCTAGAAATATATCATTTTCGGACTCAATTTGTCCAAGCTGCTCTAACAGAGTAACAGGTGGTTTAAACAACAGAAGTGTATTTCTCACAGTTTCAGGGACTGGAAAGTTTGAGGTCAGGGCACTAATATGGTCAGGCTCTGGTGAGGGCTCTCTTCCCGGTTTGCAGAGGGCTTTTTTCTTGCTCTTCCCTTACATGGTGGAGAGCAGAGAGAAACAGAGAGAAAATAAACTCTCTTTATCTCTTATAAGGGCACTTATCCCATACATGAGGACACCAGCCTCAGGACCTAATCTCCTCTCAAAGGCCCCACCTCCAAGTTCCATCACATTGGGGGTTAGGTTTCCTCATAGGAATTTTCGGGGTAGAGAATACAAACATTCAGATCATAGCAATTTCCCTTCTAGAAACAACTCTTAATCATGCTCCTCTTTCCTTTTTCTGTACTCCCTTCCCAACTTCCCTCACCCCTCAGAAGATAGCAGAACCCACTGCGATGTTTCATCCCAGAAAAGGCTGGCTGTCAGCTGATCTTGATTTACCTTATTCCATAAGAATGTGAGAAATAAACCTTCTCAGAGATAGCTGTGTTTTTAAAGGAGATTCTGGAGTTAAAAAAGTCTTCTCTTCGCAAGTAAATGACTTGCCGATGATAGAATATCAAACGCTATGTTAGACTGTCACTATTTTCTGGTAGAAAGTTCTGTGTGCTCCCCTACCCCGCCACCCCAATCCCCCTGTAGAGGTTCCCTAAATCCTCCGGTATTAGGGCGAAGCCTGCTCATTTGCTCCTGTCACTTCTTTTCCTCTGTGGTTTTTGGATGAGGCAGAGAGGTAGGCAATGAATTGTACAAGCTGGTTTTATTTAGAATTACTGGGGGCCTCGGGGCATATGCTTGCAAGAGTGCCTGGTTGCCCTGACACTGTGCTGTTGGAAGGTAGAGAGGATACCCTGGGACTTCTCCAGGGGGTGGGACTCCAGAGACTGCTTCCTGCTGCCTCATTAAGCCAGCCAGTCCTGATGCCTAAATGCATGTCACTCCATCCTCTTCCTTTAGCCAGCTACTCAAGGGAGTGGACATTTCAGGTTAGTGTTTCCAGGGAAAGGCTGACTAAAATTAATGAAGGCTCATCATTTTGGAATAGCTGGGTTACTTTCTGATAGCTGCAAGAAAGTAGCAGAACACTGAGAATGCCAGGTGGCAGGGGCCTAGGACCTGGTGTCTGAGGGCTGGAAGCTCAATGTTCTCATCTGGGAATTACAGGAAATAAAAACTTGTCTCACAGGATTGTTGTGAGGCTCAAATGAGATAGAGTGTGTGAAACTCCTCTGAGTGACAGAATTCTGTAGAGACATGAGTTGTTAACAGATTCATTATGGTGACGAATATGGTGTATTAAATAAGTGATGAAGTTTACTTCATCTTCCTCCTGCCAGATCTGTAGTGTCATGAGGCAAAGTGCCAGTCAGGCAGGGATGTTCTGGCATCAGACAGCTTGGGTTCTAATCTTGGCTCCACCACCCACTAGCTGTGTGATTATGGGAAAGTGACTTCATCTCTCTGTGCGTAAGTGTCTCCATCTGTAGAATGGGGAAAATAATAGTACCTACTTTCTATGGTGGTTTTCAGGTTTAAGTGAGTTAATACCTAAAAAATATTTGAACAGTGCATGGCACACACATTCTTTCAAAAGATGTCTGCTATTTTTTTAACTTCTTATTTTAAAATAACCATAGATTGGCAGGAAATTGCAAAGACATATATGGGACTGTCCCTGCATTCTTCACCCAGCCTCCTCCATTGTTGACACTTGGCATAACTGTGATTCTGTATCTATATCAGACAATTAACACTGATATAATCCACAGTGCCTTTTCAGGTTTCACCAGCTTTGCCTGAATTCACATGTGTGTGGGGGCAGGGGAGAGGTCATCATGGCTTCATGTAACCACCAGTCAAGATACAGAACAAGACGTCACAATAAGGCTTCCCCATGCTGTTCCCTTATAGCCACACCAGAAAGCTATTTTTTTTTCTTTTTTTTTTTAAAAGGCCGGAGAGCACCTGCGGGTCTCGAACCACACAGAGTGGTTGTTTTCCACCAAAGAAAGCATTGTCAAAGTAACCGCTGAGCTAAAGCTGGCCCCAGAAAGCTATTTTTAATGCATTTAAGTACTCGGGAAATTGAATCCTTTTCAGTAGAAGCACATGTTTATAGCAAGAAATGCCTGATGCTGAACTTGTAAAAGAGTAGTCTTCCTGTCCTTAGTAATAGTCATGGAGAAGCTGGATCTTCTTTTTTTTTTTTTGAGACGGAGTTTCGCTCGTTACCCAGGCTGGAGTGCAATGGCGCGATCTTGGCTCACCACAACCTCCGCCTCCTGGGTTCAGACAATTCTCCTGCCTCAGCCTCCTGAGTAGCTGGGATTACAGGCATGCACCACCATGCCCAGCTAATTTTTTGTAGTTTTAGTAGAGACGGGGTTTCACTATGTTGACCAGGATGGTCTCGATCTCTTGACCTCGTGATCCACCCGCCTCGGCCTCCCAAAGTGCTGGGATTACAGGCGTGAGCCACTGCACCCAGCCGAAGCTGGATCTTCTTAATTGGGAATTGTTTAAAGTGATAATACAGGACGGGGAGAGAAGATGGAGTAGGCTGAAGTCTGAGGTCCCAACTCTAAGCCTCTGTGATTATACAGGAAGTTTCCCTGCAGGAGGGGAGGTTTCATATGGGCCTTGAAGAACAAGGAGGCAAAGGGAACAGGGAGAATATACCAGGTGAGCAGAAAGGAGAGTCAGCCCTTCTCTGTTCCCTGACCGTGGGGTACAAAGGTATACCTCTTGGGTAGAAGTTTAGGGTTCTCTGAACAAAGTTCTCTGGGCCATTTGGAGCCCAGGCATTAGGCTTCTTTGTCTTTATTCTGGATTAAGGAGTTAACCGCTGGGTTGTCCAGTAGTCAAGGTATCTGCCAGGAGGACAACGCTAAAAGACAGGTATCCCTGCTGAAAACAGGCTGCTCGCCCTTCTGGGCTGCCATTCTCTGGATCTTTTCTGCCCCAGTCCATCTTCCCTCGTCAGTCTGCACTGAGTGGTCCCATAATTATTTCTTCTTGATTATCCAGACTACTTTCTGAAAAGGAAATACTAGCCGGTTTTATCTCTTCTAGCACCCTCTGTGACGGTGTCCTTTCTTTAGAATGTATTCATTCTTCTTTTTCAGGAGGCCTCGGCAGGTAATTTAAAAGACTAACAAACTTTGGCATAGATCACTTTAAGAGCTAGAGAGCTGGCCTGAATATTAATGAAGTCATCTAGTGATAGAGTTGCTTCCTGATGAAGGAACATATCAAAGAGGTTAGGTCCATGAGTGTTGCTCTGCAGAGCCCATCTCTATTATCTAGCTCTTAATTACTTCATTAAAATTCAGCAGAGGAGCTGCCCAAATCCAGTAGCGTGCCCAAGGCTTGCTGGGTGATTTCCCTGCCTCTGGCCATACGTGATTTTTCGTTCTTTAGGTCTCCAGAGATGGGAGTCCGGATCCCAGGCAGACAGACCTGCTGTTGCCGGCTGTGTTAGCTTCCTGCACTAAGCACAGCTGCCTGCCTTCTGTACAACTTCTGTGCAACTGGATTTCTGTCCCCCTCTCCCTGGTGCCTGGACACACTGCCTATTTTGTGTCCTTGGGGAAGGAACTGGTCTGCAAAAGTGTATATTTCAGATTACAGAAGTCTCCTTGGCTAGATGTGCACATACTTCCTGGAACTGTTTTGGAAAGATGGATTGCTTCCTAAAGCAGCAGCCCGGACACCATATTACCTAGGGTGTCTCATCCTTGGGCCTCAGTATTCCCATCTGTAAAATGAAGCTGATACTCCACATGGTGCCCCCATAGCTCTAAATTCTCTTGATCTTTAGGAGAACCCATTTTCTTCCAACATGAAACTGTGGCAGTTAGTTCTTATCCTGAACTATTCCTCTTGGCTCTTCCTTCTCAGTGCTGTTCCTTTTAGTGATATCCATTGTCCGTGGACTTAAAAATTACTGACAAGACCTGGGATCAGGAAAAACATCCTAGGTATCTTTATTTTTAAACATGATTTTGAGTCCACAGGGAAGGACATGAAGGTGGTACTACCTCTTCTTTAGAGTACAATGTATGGGCTCTTTGACAGCTGTTTTTAGATTCAGAGGCCCTTTTAACGTCTCTGGGTTTGTCTCTGTGCTCCAAGTGGAGCAGGTTATTTTAGAATTGCACTGAATTAACAAAAGACAATGCATCTAAATGTGTCTGCCACATAGAGGAGGCAACATGTTTGCTGGTATAAGTTGTAGAAGTTTCATCTGCCTTTTCTGCCTTCCTGTGTCTGCTTTGCATTTTTTCTAATCCTTGTATCTGTTAAAGTTCCTTCAGGGAAGAACAACGGGAGTTGAGTATCTCCTGGGGTTTTGCTGCTGGAGCATCCCAGGAGCCGCTGAAGTGAGAGAGCCCATGACGCAGGCAGTGAGGTGACAGAGAGCTTGGCCCTGGGCTGTGCAGCAGGCAGGCTCGGGCAGAGTATGCAGGCAGGTGCCCCCAGACAGGAGGTCAGCAAAGAGCTCAGGCTTTTAAAGAAGGAAAATCGGAGAGAAGAGCTTTTGCTGAAGAAGTTGGAACCAGTCATGCTAGTGAGCCGTACTGAGATTTCTGACAGTAATAAATAAATAAATAAAATACACGTGTGCGCCTTCTTCTGAGTAATTCCAAGGTAATTAGAGCCTTCCACAAAATCCTAGCGCTTTTCCTCTCTCTGTCTCCTCAGTAAAGGGAGAATCCAGCCCTAGTTAGCTTCCTGCGGGAGGAACTTATGAATGCAGGAGGTGGAGGTGGTGTTTCAGGACTCAGCATTTGGCAAGCAGTTGGCTCCAGAGCCCAGCATTGCTTCTGGCCTCAGGAAAATGCTGGATGGAGAGAGTCCCCAGCATTGGCCGGTGTAGCATTACTCAGGGAATTTCCTTATGTTTCTTTTCTTTTTCTGTTTGGTGGTCAAACCGTTGGAAGAGAAAAATCTTTTCATCATGTTTCTTTCAGCCCCGAATTTATTCATCATTTAACATGGTTATAACTCCCCCAGTTTTATTCGATCGCTTCAGCTTTCTTTTAAAATGTAATTTTGCTTTTTTATTTTCCTGGGCTGACTCTGTGTCTCTGTCTCACTCTATTTCTTGCTCTTTGTTACCATGTCTCATTGCCCAATTCCATTTTGTATCTGTCTGTATTTGCTCATAAAGCTCTGTCTTATTGTCTGTCTGTCTTTTTCTTTCCTTTCTCCTGGGTCAGGAAGGAAGTTAAGGCAGACAGCTGGTCTGTTTCTTTTTTTTTTTCCATTTATTTATTTTATTGCATTTTAGGTTTTGGGGTGCATGTGAAGAACATGCAAGATTGTTGCATAGGTACTCACGTGGCAGTGTGGTTTGCTGCCTACATCTGGCATCTCTCCCCTTGCTATCTCTCCCAAGCTCCCCACCCCCCCACCCCCCACCGTCCCTCCCCTATTTCCCCCCAACTGACCCCAGTGTGTAGTGCTCCCCTCCCTGTGTCCATGTGTTCTCATTGTTCAACACCTGCCTATGAGTGAGAACATGCGGTGTTTGATCTTCTGCTCCTCTGTCAGTTTGCTGAGAATGATGGTTTCCAGGTTCATCCATGTCCCTACAAAGGTTCGGTGGCTGAGAACAGGCAACTTGGGCTTATGTGATCCCGCGAAGCCGCAGCAGCCAGACAAGAGGGAGGTTTTCCATCCTGCTTCCGGGTCTCGTTTTCACAGGGACAGCTCCTACCGGGAAGAAGCCTTGGCGATGAAGCTGGATTTTCCATCCCAAGTCTCCCGAGGCACTTAGTTCTTCTTTGTGGGATTCAAGTGGTCCAGCTCCAAGTGTGTGTGGTGGGGACAGGACCGCTCTCAGCTCATCAGCTTTGGGCAAGGTCTGGGAGAGATAGAACTATAAAGGACACCAGCCCTGTTTCTGAGGAAATGGGGAGACTTTCTCCTCAGTTTGGCATTTAACACCCTTCATGACTTGGCCTCAGTCTCTCCCTTCCTCTTCCCCTTCCCACACACCTTGTTCTAGTATCTGAATTTCTGGCTGCCTCCATGGTTCTGGTTCTTTCTACTGTGCATTGGTGCAAGCCATGTCCTCTGACACTCTCTGTCAACTGCAGCAAACTCTTGTTCATCTACTGCTTCCAATTCAGATGCCACCTCCTCAATGAAGTCTCTCCCAACTCCAGGGAGAGTTAGTTACTCTCTTCTGAGTAACTAACTGTTCTTACCTCTGTTGTCCCCCCACAGTCTTATAATTGTCTACTTAGGTGTTCGTCTTCCTTCCAGACTGTGATCTCTTTGAAGGCAAACATGATGTCTTATTTATTATATCCTTAATATCTTACAACTAGTAAGATGTCAATGCTTGTGGATTAAGAACTTGGAAAAACAGTTTTAGGAGGAATATGATAACACTAAGCTGTGTGCTGAAACTCTGAGGACTACTGAACCATGGAGAAGAAGGGGGGCGGTGAGCATGGGGTTTGAGAGAGACCAGTACCTCCTTCTGCACATGTGTCCCACACTCGCAACAGAGCACGAGTGGGATGGAAACAGTGGCACCACCCAGTGCTTGCTGGAGTCCAAAGTGCCCGGTTTGGGGAATGGAAGTTCTAATGTGTTTCTTTTCCTGTGATCTATCTCCCTTGCCAATGCTGCTCCTTGGAAGACCAGGACCAGAGAACATGCTGGGAAGCCTGGCTGCTCTTTGGGGACTGAGATGAACTTAGCAATGCAGAGAAGAACAAAGAGGGGCTATTGCTCACCATGTTACAGAGGGATCACCGTGTTCCCTTTGATCATTTGAGGACATGAATACAGCTATGGTCTTTGGACAAAAGGCATATGCCAGGCAGTATGAATGGTCTCCCTCTTCTGTGCAATTAGTACTTAAGAGCACGTGGCGGTGAATTTGTGCCTGGGACCTCTTCCTGTTTTAGTATAATAGCACCACAGTAAAGGGCCTGGACTTCGTATGTGCTTGGGAAAGTCAGATCACATTTTCAAGGATTAGTTTCCCTGTTAAGTGTCAATTAAAATAAAATGCTACCTACTCTGTTTATTTTGGAGAGTTTCTATGAGAATTTGATGAACTGTAGCCTGTGAAAGAGTTTCAAAAGTTGTAAAAGTTTGAAGGATAAGTATATGTTGCATGATCCTTTACAGGGTTTCTTGAAAATGTGGTTACTTCAAGGGGCAGTGCTAGTGGAAGCTCATAGCTCATTCTCCTGATTAGAAAACCTTTTTGGGGAAAGAGTTCAGGTTTATTTCTGGTTTTAGCATGCTCAGTTTAATGCAACATATTTCAGCTTCTTATGGAATCTCTACCATATGCTAAGCCTGTGCTAGGCAAAAGGGGGTGGTGTGGCATAGAGATTAGTCACAGAGAAGTTCTGTCTCCCAGGATCACCAAGGGACCCATCTGCTTCTGATAGAGCCCTTTGCTGACTTAGTTGATCATCACTCTTGGCAAAGCCACATGTATGGTAGCCCAGGTTCTTTTGAAATGTAGTGCTTGGCCTGGTGCAGCGGCTCATGCCTGTAATCCCAGGGCTTTGGGTGGCTGAGGCGGGTAGATCGCCTGAGGTCAGGAGTTTGAGACCAACCTGGCCAACGTGGTGAAAACATCTCTAGTGGAAATACAAAAAATTGGCCAGGCATGGTGGCAGGTACCTGTATTCCCAGCTTCTTGGAAGGTTGAGGCAGGAGAATCGCTTGAATCCAGGAAGCGGAGGTTGCAGTGAGCCGAGATTGCGCCATTGCACTCCAGCCTGGGCAACAAGAGCAAAACTCCATCTCAATAATAATAATAATAATAATAATAAAATAAAAGTAGTGCTTTTGGCACTTCGCAATAATAAAGGTAGTACTTCATAGCACTAAAGCAATAACACTCTATTTGGAAAGTACCAACTCATGGTGGTGAGGGTGATGGCTGGAAGAGGGAAGTGAATCAAGGAAAGATGGAAATAATTCAATGCCACCTGCCCCTTTGCCAGCCAGAGGTTTATGTGAACCTTGCAGAGACATATTAGTTCCTCAACAGGCACAGAAACTTTGTACCCTGGGCTACATGGGAAAGTTAGTGAGGAAAAAACACACTTTGAAGTAAAACACATTGGGAAGAAAAGAGGGTATTTATCTGTCCAATTACCTTCCAGTTCCATTTCTCACTGATCAAGGTCATATCCAGTGGAAATTACAGCCCCTGGTGGATGCTCAGTAAGCCAGATCCCATACTCACGATGCTGTGCTTCATATGAGTAGAAAAGTGAGGGACAGCTTGGTGCAAGTGAGCTCCAGCCAAGAGAAAGAAAGAGACAGTCAGGAGCACCTCAGAAGGCACACGGGTGTCGGGTCATATTCTCGGACACTCTCTTCCTCCAGGTTAGGAGAACTTGGAATCCAGTGGAGTGTGGGGTGAGTATGGCTCCACTTCTAAATTCCTTCCTTCATCTCCATCCACTGGAAGTGATTGCATCCTGCTGACAGGCTCCTCAGCTCTGAAGCCCCATCCAAGGGCTTAACAGAAACAGAATGACGTCTGCGGCTCCACCTCAACCTCACCTGCAGACCCGATCCAGCCTTATCCTTTCCACAATCCCTGACGAGAGGCCTGGATTCTTATTAAGAAACACTATATGGATTTTTAGAGTAAAAAATCTATAGAGAGACTTCAGAAACAGTCTGGGGAGATTATAAAGAAATGTGGGCCAGTTTTCCATGGAGATTTTATTGAATATTCAATAGCACTCATGTCATAAAAGGCCTGTGGAGGTTTCCATAGCTGAGGCTGGCCCTGAATTATGATTCCCTGATGCACAGCCCAGCAAAAGGTCACAGCATCCCAGATTAGGACTTGATGCTGCGGCGCTTGTAAAAATAGAGCCACCTCACCTCACTCAAATGCAGTGGGGATATTAATTTCCAGGGCTGGAGTTCAATTTAATAGAAAGACACAGTAGAAAATAGAACTGTCTTTTCAATCCCGGTGGTCATAATAGAACCCCACCCTGCACCTCCCTGGAAACTGTCTCCCAGCCAGCTCCCAGACACGCTGAAACGTACCTTGTGCTTTGCTTTCAATGATAACTGGAGCTGGGTAGCTAGAGGGACGGCAATTACTGTCCACAGATGAGGAACCTGAGGCATTTGGAGGTTAATCTACTCTCTCACGGGCACAGAGCAAGGCAGATGATGCGCCGGTTTGCAGTTAGGAAAATCCTCCTCCCAAGTGGGAGCTGATGACCACAGTTACATTCCACTTTTACAGAAGGAAGGTTATGAAAGTGCAGACCCACTGTGTGCTAGGCCCTGTGTGAAGTGCTTGACAGTCACACTCCCATTCAGTTTTACAGTGAACCTGATAGGTCGATATTTCCTCCATTTATTAGGAAACCAAGGCTCAGTGAGGCAAGGACATTTGTCCAAATAAATCCCATAGCTCTGAGGAGGGCTGGGTCTGAGAAGAATGGGTGCCAGGTGGTCTGACTGGTGAAGTTTTACCCCCTCATGGCCCCATGACATCTGCTGTGTCTCCCAGCTAGACTGGACTCCCCAGACCAGGAACTGTGTCTTGGGTCTTCCTAGCACCCAGCTCAGGGAGGGCTATGAAGGCTGCTGAACGCAGGTGAGTTGGCAGAATCTGGAAAGTGGGAAGAATCGGACCTATCCTTTTAAAACATTGTCTTGAAATTTTAACTGGAACTTTCTTTCTTTTTTTTTTTTTCTACTCTTGTTTCCCAGGGTGGAGTGCAATGGTGCGATCTCGGCTCACTGCAGCCTCTGCCTCCCAGGTTCAAGTGATTCTCCTGCCTCAGCCTCCCAAGCAGCTGGGATTACAGGCATGCACCACCACTCTCGGCTGATTTTTGTATTTTTAGTAGAAACGGTGTTTCACCATGGTCTCGAACTCCCGACCTCAGGTGATCCACCCACCTCAGCCTCCCAAAGTGCTGGGATTATAGGCATGAGCCACCGTGCCCGGCCAGAACTTTATTTCCTTACCTTAAAGCTCAGTGAATGTCAGTCTCTGAGCAGATGGGATGAATGAGGACGAATTTGTCTGCTTAAATGGTAATGGAAGCTTAAGAACAAGGATATTTGAAGGTGAGATCAGGGACCTTGCTGGGTTGTTGAGGTACAGAAGGTCAAATGGAGAGACCCTGAGATTTCTCCATTCCTAAGGTAGACTCGTAGTGGGCTCTCAATTAGCATCTCCTGGGCTTGTGATGACTTCCTCCTAGGACTCTCACTGTTGGCCTACAGCGGCTATGAGCCGAGGCTGGAGCCCGGCAGGAAGGCTGAGCCCCATGCTCAGTGATGGTGGAGGATTCTCTCAGGTGTGAGGGTTCGAGGTGCTTCAGCAGATGCTGCCCAGGTAGGTGTTTTGTGCAGGGCCAGGTGCCAGGTGCTCCTTGCAGAGGCAGAGGGGATCAGAGGTGAAGACTAGCCCTGGGGCTGGGGTCCTGTGTGGTCTTTGGCTCAGTCCCACCCAGACTTAGAGCAACAGAGCAGAAGAAGGGCGAGACTCCTGCTTCTGTGGAGGAGGAGAGATTCTGGTTTACACAAATGGCCTAGCAAAGCAGGGCTACTGTGCCCTAAAGAGTGGTAACTATACCATATTTATTTATTCATTTTGTAGGCCCAACATGCAGTTTCTGTATGTTAGTGCTTGTTGAAGGGAGAATAGAGAAATGAAGAAAGACTGCAAGAGCAGAGCGAATGACACAGACTGGACCCTAGAGGTCAGAGGAGGGAAGGATCGCGGCTGAGCAGGGCAGGGCTGAGGTTGTTGGGGCAGCCTTGTGTGGAATAGAGAAGCTGAAGCAGAGGATGCTGTGATGTATGGCCCAGATCTCCCTTTCAGGACAGAGACATTGTCCCATCTGCTGGACACATTGGTGGCCTACAATCCTCAGTCCTCTCCAAGATGACTTACCTTGGTCTTATCTTGTCCAAGGTTCAGGCCCCCTTCCTGAGGACAACCCACATTCAAGGACTCAGTGGGGGTGAGAGGGATAAAGGCTACCTCCTCCGTTGTTTCAGTGTAAGACAGCTCAGAACAGCCACCATCTCTAGGGTACCCGTGGGATTTGTGGGCCGAAATGTTCTTAAAAGGTAAAATCAATCAACAAAGTGTAAAGAAGAGAGGAGAGTGTCCCATGGGGGAAGAATGGCATGTGTAAGGGTACACGGGAGAGCTCTGATTATCTGTTGCCCCTCCTACCTGGATTTTCCGGCCACCCTTCTGGTCCCTCTCGGTGGCCATCAGCAGTCTGAAGTTGCCAAAGCTGCGGTGATGTGCATGTGTTGAGTCAGAGCAGTATATTCCCTGGGGTGAGTTTAAACTACTCTGTGAACACTTCCAACTTTGTGGTGTAGAGGAAAGAATGCTGAACAAGGAAGTGCGAGACCCACGGTCTAATCCTGGCTGTGACACTAACTTGCTCTGTGACCTTGGACCAGTCAGTTCATGTCTCTGAGCCTCGTTGCCCTTGTCTCTCAAAAACTAGTCCCCACACAAGGCCTTGCTGAATAATGGCTGCTGGTGGCTTGTCTCCATGTGCCTGGTGTGTCTTTTCTGCTGGACTGGAATTTTCTGGAGGGCAGAGGCCATGCATCCTATGCAAAGTTCTTGCCCTGCACCTTCACCTTTCCTCTGTGAGTCTCTCCCTCTGGTTCTGCATACAGTGGCACTCAGTGAGCACTGATCCTGAGGCCCCTCCATCAGGGAGTCAGTCCTTGGTCCCCCAGGAGGCACACTTCTGTGCCCCTCAGGCTCTGCCCACAGTGTGTGAGTGACACTCTCCTGGCTGTTACCCATTTGGCCCGTGCAGCCTGTGTCTGATGCAGCATGTGACATCAGGGCCTGTAATCGTGCCTAGCACATGGAGTACACAGGAAATACGAACTCAATTGAGGGAGGTAATTATGAAAAATGTACACGAAAGCACCCACAAATAAAATGTGCTCTGATTATCTGCTGCCCCTGCTGCCTTGATTTAGCCAGCCACCCTCCTGGTCCCTTTCAGTGGCCATCAGTGGTATGAAGTTACTGGGGCCGTGATAATGCCAGTGAACTAATGAGGATGTTATCTGAGTCAGTGCTGGCCGTATGACCATGACCCTGGCCTGTGATTACAAATGGGAGCAGGAGCTTGGGTTCAGCTGTGGTCTGTGATCCTTGTCACTGCAGCCTATGTCACACTTAAAAAGGATCTCATTAGTGCCCGGAGAAACCTTCTTCCCCAGCCCTTTTCTCTCCTATGAGTGAGCAGTTTTAATTGCATTCAATCCCATTTTGCAATGATGCCAATGTCATCTTACTGTTTTCTTATTTCCCTGCTACCCCGAGACTGTATTGATACATGTAGCCTGCACCTTGTGGGTGTGAAATGGTTACGTGCATGACTCTGTGGGGGAAGAGGATGATGTTTGATGGTATCATGCGGGAAGTGTCACGGCGTCCATATTTGTGCACAAGAGAGAATGTATTTCCAGCTCATGCCCCATCTGCAAGTTACTTTTCTAGGCAAAAAGACCAGAATTTACCCACCCATTTCTTATTACTGCAGTGTGACCAGAACACAGAGGTAGCTACAACAAACCAGAGATTTGGATCAGAGCAGCTGGTTTTCAAATTTCAGGGTGTGGAAGAAGAACTTGGGAGGTGGGTTAAAAATGCAGGTGCCTGAGCAGAATCTCCAGTGTCTTTGGAGATTCTGATTTGGTAGCTCTGACTATAGACTGGGCGCTTACATTTTTAACACCCCCTTCAGGCCATGTCAGTCCATGAGACAGCCACACTTTGAGAACCACTGGATTAAAAAAATGAGTCAAAAGTCACATAGCTGCAGGACCCTGTACACAGAGACTAAAAAGCCTTTTAGGGGTAATATTTAATGATCAGCTGGTGAATGTAAACCTGTAAAAGGAAACAGCGATCCAATGCAGTTGATAAAGCCTTCAGGTTAGGGTGGCTATATGTCGTGCTTTGTCTGGGTTCATGGTTGAGGCATTAATAGATCAATTAATACCTGCTTATTATTTTTTTAACCTCTTCTCAGAAGGGTGTACATTTGGATAATAGATTATGTAGTTACCCTACTTAAAATGAACTTTGAGCAAACTTAGTAAAGAAAAGAAACACTTTGTCCTGCAAACATAAGCTCTGAGATGAGTTACTCATCCCTGCAAACAGTGTCCTTGGAATCTGAGGGTTGGAGGACTAAGCACATCAAGTTTGCTGATTTTTCCTTGCTAGTGTCCCCAGCTAAGAGATGAACTCAGGAAGGTTAAAGGCTCCTGATCTCATTGAGGTTTCTGTGGCATAAATGATTCAAAAAGGCCATCGGCATGTTTCCAGAAGCATAACAATCATATTAAAATTATGACTTACTCTCAGTAAATTCAAATCTGTTTACATCCAACTTACTACATGTGGCCACAGAAAAGCTTCACTTATTCTAATCTCAACAATTTTTTCTCTTGTTCAGCATTCAGATTTTATTTCCACAAACCCAGAACCGCATTCTACATTTAAGGATGTCATTTAAGGCCAAGAAACTCCAATAAAAAAGCATTTATCAGCAGTAAAGTTTGTTTGAGGATTACCCACTGCGAATAAAGCCAAGCTCCCCTTTTAAACCGAAGCATGCTATTTCAGGAATGTGACCCCTTTCATGAATAAATGACATGGTGACATTTACAGATAAAGCAAGATTTAACTGCTATGAAAGGAGGTGACAAATGTCAGGATGTCAATAATGATCCGTGAACATAATGGTTTCTTGCCTGAGCGTTGAGCAGATACATAGTGTAGCTGCTGCCTGACAGAGTTCTGCAGAGAATGAGCCCTGAGCTCTGGGAGGAGTCAAGAAGGCTCCCAGCACTGTGTCAGTCATGAGTCTGGGGTGGTCAGTGTCTGAGTAGGGTCTGAGTACAATCTGGCCAGTATGTTAATTCCTTCTCATAGCTAGCATGTCTATGTGCCGGGAGGTATGAAGTTTTTCTACCACGTATGGTTAAATTTTGTCAGAGTAGGATTTAGATGTTGTGAAAATAGCTTTTTGGACAAGCTTTCGTTTTCTAGAAGAGCCAAGAATTTAGACAAAAAGTCCGGCAAAAGTCCGTGTTGTCACTATCACAGTGAGGCCAAGGTCATGGGTGGAGCCTGACCAGGTGGTGCAGCATAGACGCCCCCACTGAGATCATTTTCTCCTCTGACTTGGGGCTAGCCAGCTGTCCCAACACGCGTGTCTGAAGTCACAGAGTGCACTAGTGAGAGTGCAGATGACTCCTCTGGACCCAGTCCACACCCGCAGACCTTGTACCCTGGGCCATCTCTCCTGCCTTGCATTCAAGGCATTCTTCCCTCCTGGTTCTGCACCTACATCTTTGAGTCTGCTTTCTGTATTCTTTGACTGCCTTTTTCTCTCCTCCTTTAAAATGACATGTCCTTTGGTAGTGGTAAAAATGTCTAATAACCAGCCTTGTGAAGAACCATCCCAATTAGTTTGCAGTTTTCTGTTATGTAAATACTGCCATACCCCCACAGCTGATTTTCAGTGACTTTTTAATATGAAGTCATTGAACACTGAGTTGGGAAGAGATACACATGAATGGCCCCAGCTTCAGGATTGCACAGAAATTTTGGGGGTCCTCTTTGCTTTTCTACAGTCTCTTCCTAGCTCATTGACCACTCCAGTCCTCCAGATGAACTTATCATTTCCATGCAAAGAAGTCTAAGTGTGGATTTCTAAGCCCGATGTCTCTCTGCAAATCCAGCCCCATGTACCTGGTTCAGAGGACATCTTCCTTCATTTCCTATTTTGCAATTTCCCTGCCTGACCCCACTTCAACTCTCAACTCCTAAGGCATGGTCAGGCCTGACCCTTCTTCCCCTGCGACACTTTCTGGGACTTGCTCATGGTCTCCACCTCTGTGATAAGTACTCCCTATATCTATCCCTGGGTCTGGACAATGTTTTCTTTTTTTGTAAAGCATTAAAGCCCCTGTGTGTTTGGCTGTCATCTCATTCAACAGTGAGAAAAGGAAGCAGAGGCTCTGAGGGGTGAACTGACTTGCCTGAGGCCTTATGATGTGTGAGACCCACGTTGTGACTAGAACCCAGGTTTCTCAGTTGTCAATGCCCTGGGCTTATCCCCAGATAGCATCCTGTCTTCCACTACTCCCCAGGTCCAAGGCCTAGCTAGAGCTTGCATATCCTCAGCTCCTCCTCCCCCCATCCAAGTCCTCTCCCCACCGTGATGCCCTCGCCATCCTCCAAGTCCCCGTGGATCACTCTGCTGAGGGTGAGAGATAGGAGCCGTTGACAGCTGTCCTCGTGGGGCCTCTGGTACCGCATCGTGGCACATTTCACTCACCTGTTTTTCAGTCCCTTGGTACAGGTGTAATTTTCTTGACAAATACCACGGTCCTGTCCCCTGTGGCTACCAGAAAACCATTAACGTTAAGAACAAGAGCAGGTCAGGAGATGGAGCTATCGTATTCAGCACCAACAGGCCGCCAGCCTCCACCTGCAGCACCGAGCAAGGCTCTGGGAGTGTGCCTTGGTTGGGGGAGTCTTCTCCATATGGGGACATTTCTCTAAGACAAACAAGGGAACACTGTTCCCCCATCTTTCTGTACCACACAGGTTTGCATTACATGCTCTGCCTCGTGTGTGAGAAGCGCTGTGTGTGGTTGCACTATGAGGGGGAGGGAGAGAGTGCAGTGTCAGTGCCATAGGGCCGGGTGGGTGAGGAGGGACGTGATGGGTTCTCTCTAGCCCGAGGCCTTCCCAGGCCCCTCAGCTGGGCCAGATCTGTCTGAGTAACAGGAGGGAGAAGTTTCTGTTGTCTGGGAGAGTCAGGGATGAGTTTGTGGATGAAGGAGGATGGGAGCAGAGCTTTGAAAGATGGGCAGCATTTGATATGGAAAGGACAAAGAGTTGACCAGGACACCTGGAAGAGGAAGACTGCGGTTAAGAAGAGGTTCAGGCTGGGCGTGGTGGCTCACACCTATAATCCCAGCACCTTGGGAGGCTGAGGTGGGTGGATCACTTGAGGTCAAGAGTATGAGACCAGCCTGATCAACATGGTGAAAACCTGTCTCTACTAAAAATACAAGAATTAGCCGGGTGTGGTGTCACATACCTGTAATCCCAGCGGAGGCTCAGAGAGGAGAATCGCTTGAATCGTTTGAGCCTGGGAGGCAGAGGCTGCAGTGAGCCAAGTGTGCCATTGCACTCCAGCCTGGATGACAGAATGAGACTCCATCGCAAAAAAAAAAAAAAAAAAAAAAAGGAAGTTCAGAGGAGGAAAGGAGCAGGTCTCCCCTCTTAAATCTATCTCGCATCTTCCCACCTTGCTGCTGCCAAGAGAGCCCAGGCTGAGGAAATCCCAAAGAGCGAGGACACAGGAAGTCTCAGTCTTTTCACTAACATGTAAATGACTTCAGACCTTTTCCTAAAGGGGGGCAGATCGGGATCCTCTGCAGGTCCTCCTGCTCTTTGAGGGGGCTGTACAGTAGGAAGGACTGAGGTCGTGAGGTCAAGGTAGCTGGTGAGCACCCCCCTGTCATGCATCCAGTGTGCAGACTGTGCCCTCTCGCCATGAAGCAGCCCCTGCCTTGGCCATTGTAAGAGGTCGGCAGCCACTACGGGTAGCATGGGTGCAGGCTGGGGGCCCTGCACCTCCTTAGCAGTCTTGGAGGCAATTAGGAGCCTGACTGACATTTTTTTTTCTCAACACAAACTCACTTCCATCCTGCTTTACTCGTACAACCTGACAAGATTTCAACTCAAGGTAGGAGACTCACGGTGCTGTCATAAAGTACAAGTGGAGAAGAACTGTGAGGTAAATGCATTTCACTGGAAGTCAATTTTGTCTGGAAGTTTCCTTGTGGTTGGAAGTTTCTTTGAAAACTTGGTGATTATTAAGATGTCAATGGCAGGAAGATATTTGCTGCTGCCTCCCTGCTTCTGGCTCCATCTGCTCTGACAGTTCCCTCTGCTCAGAGCAGGGCAGACACTAAAGGGTGGTGGGTGGCAGAGAAAGATCTCTGAGCCTGGGCTCTGTGATACTTGGTGTGCAAAGACCCTGCAAGGTTTTTCTCTCCTTCTACATGTGGCAGATCCCAGACAAGTATGCAGCCAAAAAATGTCACAAACACACGCAGGTGTTCAATGATCTTGGGGTGGCTGTAGAACCTGTCTTTGAAGGGGCATTAGTAAGCCCTTTGATCATACAAAAGCAGGAGAGAGGAAGAGGGTGATGAAGGAGGACCTCAAACCGCCCTTCCTGATGATGGAGGTGCTGTCTACCCTCCCTGTGGCCAGAGCAAAAGCTCTGGGAGGATTACTTGGAGTGTAACCATTTTGCTCGGGCTCCCTAGAGTTGTGTATGACAAGGCGTGTGACTCGGGACCTGGGGGGAGCAGGGGAGGAAAGAACTCCAGAGAACTGCCCTCTGGGAGTGCCTGGCAGCTCGGTGGGGCATGAGGGTATATTCCTGAGTGCACAGGTGAGGGGTGCTGCTGCCTGAAGGGATCTGCTCCCCACCGTGGGATTGCATTGCTGATGGGCACTGGAAGCAGTGGGTTCCGATATTCCCCTTGGAGGCCTTCCTTCCCAGCATCATCTCCTCTTGGTTTATCCTCAGAGGGCATGAAGCTCTGATGTTTCACAGCTGAGTGCCAGGCTTGTGTGGGTACCGAAAGGGGAGAGGGTGCCCATGTATGGGGAGAAGCCAAGTAGAAGCACAGGGCACAGGAGGAACCTCACAAATGGGAGGTCAGCAGGGAAGGGCTCCAAGCACTGCTCTGAAACCAGCAGGGAAGAGCTGTCCCTGGTGAACCTGACCACGTGACTTTCCTGGGCTCACAGCAGTCCTAAGGGAGGGGAACCTGCTGGGAGTCACGGTCTTTCTACAGTCACAGAAGTGGTCCTCAATTATTTTTATTTTACTTTTCCTGGAAGACAGGAAAGTTAGGAATATTTGCATTTCCCTACATATCTCTCATGAAGCACTTTATTTATTCACTCAAGGACACCTGTTGAACACTGCTTAGGGTCAGGCTCTATAAAGGGTGCGGAGAACAAAAGGACCCAGTATCTGTCCTTGATAATCTGTCTCTGGCTATTGCTGGATGATGATGGTGGTGGTGGTAACAATGACTATTACGGCAGAGTCTTACATGGTAGGAAGTTTGCAGACTTTAAGGGGGATGCTGGCTCTGCCCAGAACTGGCCATAGCTCCTGGATGAACTTTGATCTTGGACGCCTGTCCCTGGAGTCAGCTGTGGGTTGGGGCATCCCGATGAGAAAGAATAGGAATCTCAGGAGCAAGGAGAAGCACTCACCCTTATTCTGCTGAAATAATTCTATTCTGAAAACTCCCCAGAGTCAAGAGCAATGTGCATCTAGATTAGAGTTGGCATTTTGAAGTCAAGTTTCCTCCCAGGTCATGCATTTTTCAATATCATGTCTCCCTCTTCATGTTCTTTATCCTGTCATCAGGGTGTCTGATCCGCTGAACTGTGGTTTTCTGGAGGACAGAAACTGTCTCCAGGAAGCTGAGCATGGGCCTGGGCACCCAGCATGCTCCATCTTGGCTGAATTGAACACGGACACTGCACCTGCTTCAGAGGGGTTTCCTGTTTTCTACCAGGCAGCTTGAAATGAGCAGCCATGGGTGGGCATGGTCTTCCTGAGCAGGGGTTTCTGGTTAGCAGCCTTGGCCTTCTCCTTTGTGCCCTTTAATCCCTGCCTTTGGGCCTCCTTGATTTCTCCACCTGGAGACAACAGGGCCCACACCTCCATCTCTGAATGCTGTGTTCCGGAAGGACGCTGGTGCTGGAGAACGGCCCACCTGCTCCAGCAGCCTGTAGCTGTGTTCTCAGCTTGACTGCTCCAGAGGGAAAAATGATATTTCCTGGCACTTAAGTTCTCAGCTGTAGCCTGTGCCTCTGAAAGATTTATTCTTTGGTCAGGCTGTTCCAAACCTTCACTCTGCTGGGTGTCCTCCTGACTCAGCTCCCTGGGGCTGGTGCCCGGAGGGAGTTCTGGTGCCTCTGCTGCACAGAATGTGAGCCCAGAGTAGTGGACATCACTGATTTTTCTGATCTGCAACCCTGGAGAGGCTGCAGGAGACAGAGGCTCTCCATCTCAGAGCTTTGCCCATTGAAATGCTGGTGTTATGATCCAAACAGCATGGGAAGAGTTAGGACCAACTGGAGCTTCACTGAATGTGTCAATGAAAGGAAATGTGGCATGTATCAGTGTGTTTAGAGGAAGTGTGCATGCATGTGTGAGTGTGTGTGCCTGTGTCTGTGTGTAGATCTATGCATGTGTGGGTCTATATGAAAACAGCCCCAATGATTAGTATTTTAATACATAAATCTGGAAGAAAACACTGAGCTATAGCTTTAGTTGAAATATTTTCTTTACTACTCTAGTGAGGAAACACTTGAACAAGAGACTAAAACATAAAGTCCAGTTTCCCTTTGACCGATCCATCGCCATACCGCAAAGTCTGCTTCCTATCCTGTCTCGCCGCCCTGGGATCCCACGTTCACACATGCTAAGCCAAAGGTAGACGGGGCATGGCTGGCTCCTGGGGGCCTGCTCAGGCCCAAGGGGCAGCAGCTGTGCCTTTGCTCCACTCCACTTAGCTCCACAATTAGGAGAACTGCTCTCTGTGACTTTTAAACTTTGAGGGTGAAGGGCATGATGCCAATTTTCGGGTGTGGCATTTCTGTGAATGAGCAGGAGGCAGTTGGGGAACTATAAACGTGCATATTACGGAGCAGCAAGGAGCAGCCAGGCCTCAAAGGCTGATGTTTTTCTCATATCCCACAGTTTTATGGCTCCATACCTTTAAATATTCATCTCCATTGCTCTACATGAGGACATAAAATCAGATTGTGCCCTCACAAGTCCTGGTGGGTGCCGATCTCTGCAGTCCTTATAGTGGCTTCTTTAGGAGAGCCAGAAGGAGTCTCATCTTCCCCCAACTCTGCAGAAAGAGGGAAAACTCCAAGCCAAAAGGGCTGGCCTGGCACCTTCAGCCCCTTGGAAGGTGACACAGTAGAGTCAGCCTGCCATTGTTCTCTCCTGAGGGTCACCTCTAGACACTCTTCTCCTTATTCTTCTGGTATCAGACCTCGTTAATGCATTCTATGTGTGCGTCCATGGGTAACTCATTCTTATAAGGGAAGAATTAGACATCCCTCTATGTTTAGAAACCCAGTTCCCACCACAGCTTCTGAAACATGCTGGGTGTTCAATTACTATTTATTGAACTAATGAATGATTCTCCCTTGTGATGACTTACATGTTCTTCAGTGACTAGAGGTTTCACGAATAAACACCAGGTTGTGAATAAAATATGCAATAGGAAGATACAGTTATAAAACTACACTCTTCATAACTGTAGCAAGGAAGCTACCAAGTTATTCGTTCACTTCCACTCACTTCCAGTCCCCACAGCCTGGCTTTCTTCCTAGATAGGAAGCCTGC
Source organism: Sapajus apella (assembly GCF_009761245.1). Taxonomy (NCBI): domain Eukaryota; kingdom Metazoa; phylum Chordata; class Mammalia; order Primates; family Cebidae; genus Sapajus; species Sapajus apella. Next base: position 4,648,510 of record NW_022436971.1, on the reverse strand, counting down.
AACTTGGAGTTTAACAGAGGCCAGACCAGTCACAGGCTCCTGAGCTTCAGCTGCAGTTAAGGATTCTGTTCAAACATGTGGTCCTCTGCTAGCAGAAACTCTTTGGCTAAAAAAGATGTCTTCGCTACAGCAACTGCTTCTAATTTATAACAGACAGGCACAAGCATAATGCATTTTATTTTCTTTAGGGAGTACCCCCAACGTCTTCAATTTCTTGGTATTTGGACATATTATAGAATATCTGGTCAGGCTGCATTGTTTTAGGTTTGTACAGAGTCACTGTTCCTGAATAGTTACAGTTACCAGGAAGTCTGGTCTTGGCAGAGAGGACCCCGGGCCAACATCGAACTCATCCATTTTATGACTGTGTGTTTGATTTTCTTAGAATGACACCCTTGCACAGTTCATCTGAGGTCAAACTAGTGAAAGGTAGCCATTGAATGAGAAAGGAGGCTCAGATTTCGAGCCATAAAATATTGACATGTGTGGTTATGCTATGTATTGATAGAACACTTGTCCACCCCAGCATTTCATAGACATTTACAATCTCCTGCATATATTGTATTTCTTTAAAAGACCTGGACACAGCACACTAAATGAAAAAATTGTCCCCACCCTTGTGCTGCTGGATTGGTTATAAGAATGTTGGCCGGGCACCAGTGGCTCACGCCTGTAATCCTAGCACTTTGGAAGGCCAAGGTGGGTGGATCATGAGGTCAGGAGTTCAAGACTAGCCTGGTTAACATGGTGAAACCCCATCTCTACTAAAAATACAAAAAGTAGCTGGGTGTGGTGGCAGGCACCTGTAATCCCAGCTACTTGGGAGGCTGAGGCAGAGAATTACTTGAACCCGGGAGGCGGAGGTTGCAAAAAAGAATGTTAATGACACAGAAGTAGAGGCAGAAATGTGACCAACAGGCCCCATATACTGGTATTTCCCATGAAGCATGAAGCTACAGCCACCAAACCCACACTTGGCTCCTCAACCTTACTTTATCTTGCAACCTATGACTTAAAGGGATCACTTCCCCTTTCACATACTTCTTTACAGCTTTCTATTGTCAGTGTTGCCACTGACACCAACTGTATGACCACAACTCCTAAATCACAGGTTACAAAGCTCTTCCCCCTGCACCAGCAACCTCGATCTTCATACCACTCTTGTGAGGTAGACCAGGTGCCTAATGCCCTCTGTTTTAACAGACCTAAGAAGTAAGTCTCAGCGAGATGAAGTGACTTAGAACCATCTCATTGATTGAAGAGTGGGTTGATACCAGAACTCAGGACTTCTGAATTCTAATCTTATGCTGTCTACACTGCCACCCGAGGGTACATGCTGCCACCCTAACCCAAGAAGTGTCTTTCAGAAAAGGAAGGTCAAGTTCTCCCTACAAATGCTTGAATTTAACAAGTACTTTTGGTGTTCAACTTCAGAACATCTTTAGCCAACACTGGTTTTCTCCCTGAGCACTCGCATTTCCAGCCTCTCCGCTCCATTTCTGGGTACTGACCTGATGCCATTCCAGCTTTGCAATGAAGCTCTTGCTGATGCCTCCTTTTGCTCTCTGCCTTTCTATGTATTCTTTAAGAAGACTCCAGGTATGCAGGCCTGGGTGTCAAGTGAGTGTGGTTTGTCTTTGCTGGTCCCTCCTTGGAGAGGGTCTAGTCCCAAGTGAGTGCAGGTGAGTGCAGTTATGCAAGGTGCACAGCAGGGACTTAATAAGGTTAGTCACATTACAACTTCAGAATCAACTTTAGAATCAAAACAGTGGTCTAAGGTGGAGAATGGGCTAAATGGTGAATTAAGGGCATTTGCCTTTGGGGTCTCCTGTCTCTTTCTTCTGGCAATTCCTCTAGCACCTCTTTTCATCTCCAGAGGAGTTGTGCTTTTCCAAATATGTTCTCAGAAAAGGCAGGAAATTCACCCATTCTGTTTTAAACAGTGGTACTGGTTTTCGGGCAAACTTGAGGGATGGGGAGAAGTACAGCCCAGAGGAAGGGAGAAAGCTCTGGGGGCAGCATTCCTGACACTGGCCAGCACGTGGACCAAGGATCAAGTCAGGAGAATGGATCTTTTTTTTTTTTTTTTTTTTTTTTTTCAATTTTTTTATTTTATATTTTTTTGAGATGGTGTCTCGCTCTGTCACCCAGGCTGGAGTGCAGTGGTGCAACCTCGGCTCACTACAACTTCAGCCTACTGGGTTCAAGCGATTCTCCTGCCGTAGACCCCCAAGTAGCTGGTATTACAAGCATGTGCCACCACGCCCAACTAATTTTTGTACTTTTAGTAGAGACAATGTTTCACTATGTTGGCCAGGCTGATCTCAAACTCCTGACCTCAGGTGATCCACCTGCCTCAGCCTCCCAAAGTGCTGGGATTACAGATGTGAGTCACCATGCCCAGCCGAGAATGGATATTTAGATGCCCAACCCAGGGTCAGCTGCCCAGGGGATGCTGCTCTGGGAGGGGTGAATAAACTTCTCCTGCCAAGGATAGGGGACTGGTGCTTGGAAAAGATTTAAGATGCTGCAGCATTGCACCGGTAAGCTGTGCTTTTGACTCAGTTCTGGGTATATCACAATTCCTTTCCTTCCAGAGCCAACTGAATTAATTAGGAAAGGGAAAGAGCCCCAGTGACTTGTGCTCTGACAAGCCCTTGGTCTCTTTGAGCTCTGGTGACAGGCAGCCAGACTTCAAAGGCCCCTGTGCCCTCCTCCTTTTACCCTGCCTGTCAAGAGAGGCTGCTGAGGAGTGGTGCTGGGGCTGGAGGGAGGGCAGCCAGGGAGCAGGTCTCCCTGACATTTGTCCTTCCCTCACTGCCGACAGCCAACTCCAGATCAGCTCTGTACCCTGCTGCCACAGCCCCGGACCTCTCACACCAGGGAGACAGCTCGCCTCTAAATTTAGCAGGAGGAGGGGAAGGGGAGGTCATCGTGTCCAGGGTGAGGGCTGAAGGTGGAAGTGGAATAAAAGAGACAGTGGACAAGTGGGGGCAATGAGAGAGAGAGAGAGAGGAGGGAGGGGAAGGATTTCTAGTTAGAAGCAGCTGTGACAGATTGAGAGAAGAGAGTCTTTTAAAGAGTTTGTAAAATGTAGAGTGTGACTCTTTCACTGTTAGTACCGGGGAGCATCACTAATGTGTCCTAATGGAACAGTCAGTTTGCATTTGTGAGGAGGCTGAATTAGAGCTCTCTTTTAATGCAGCAGGAGCCTGTTTGCGCAACTAAAGCTACTACTGTAACCGAAGCCAGACCAAGGGCATTGCCATTTCTGTCCAGTAGAAAGCAAGGCAGTAGACGGGAGTGCTTATTAAACACATATTATGCGTCCTGACTGGAATTGGCATGTTCTTTTACGTAGCTCTCAAGTCTTACAGCAGTTTGGTGGGATTCCTTTTAGGATGATTTTCTTTTTTTGAATTATGGATTAAGCTAAGGCTCGATTTGTAGACTTTAAGTGTCGAGTCTAGGATTCGACTATATCTGTCTGATCTTAAACCCATGCACTTTCCACTCCTGTAATAAATGAATATGAATACCCTGAAATTCTCCCACCAGAATATGAGTCTATGGCTCTAACGTCTTCCTTCAAAAAAGGCCACACTTCTTACATTTCTTTTAATGGACATGACAATGATTTTTCTTTTTAGTTGGCAATTTTGTTTCTATTCTTGCTTGACTTTGCAAACCATGTCTGTCTCGAAGGGAGCTCAGATGAGTTTCAGACAATTTTGGTCTTCAGAACAGACGACATTTTGGATCAAAGCCCCTGTGAGCTGTTCAGAGCTATGATAGCTGATGTCTTTGATTACCAGTGCAGGCCTACATGCACTTTCTCAAATGGGCACTTTTGGGTGGGAGAAGCATTTGGATGGAAACATGTTTCTAACCAGATAGGAGCACCACGTCCAGCAAGGAAACAACAGCCACATGGAAACAGCCTTTGAATTCTCCAATTCTCCAAGGAAGCTTTTTTCTTTTTCCTTAAAAACCCAGCTAAGTGACAATATTGAGATTATTCTGCAGTATATTTGTGATTGTGCTATCACCACCTGTTGCTAGGCAACCAAGAGTGTGAGCAGTCATCAGTGAGAGGATGTATGTTCCCGGGTCCACCTCCGGCTCTGCTGGCATTGACTTGTGACTTGGTCTTGGCAAGAAATGTTCAGCTGCCCCAGGCTTCATTCCAGAAGTGTGCCAAGGAGATGGTAGGCATGTCCACACTTGCTTCCATTGACCAAATAGGCAAATGAATGAATGAAGGAAGGAATATCTTTAAAGGAGCTTACTTTTGTCTGTGTGTGTGACAACCTTCCAGTGAATTCTGGAAGTAGTTTTTTTTAAGTGGAGCAGGCCTCTAAAAGGCATGTGAATGTGAGTGTGTGTGTGTATGTATATGTATATGTATATGTACGTGTATGTACTGTCATGCATGGCATAATGTCTTGGTCAATCAGAAGCCATATATATAATGGTTATCCCATAAGATTATAATGCCACATTTGTACTATACAACTTCTGTGTTTAAGCATGTTTAGATACACAGATACTCACCATTGTGTTACAGTTGCCTATGGTATGCAGTAGCCACATGCTGTATAGGCTTGTTGCATGGGAGCAATAGGCTACACCATACAGCCTAGGTGTGTAGTAGGCTACACCATGTGAGTTTGTGTAAGTATACTCTGTGATGCTTGCATAAAAAGAAATTACTTAATGATGCATTCCTTGGAACATATCCTGTAGTTAAGTGAGGCATGACTGTGTGTGTGCATACATTTTTGTTACGTATACGCACCTGTGTATGATGCATATGTGTGTACATGTGTGTATGTGTGTTTGTGTGTGTGTGTGTGTGTGTGTGTATGCTCAAGTGTGTTTGCAGGAGGAGAGAAAGGGGAAAGATGAGGTCATGGGCAGTGGGGAAAGGGAAGGTTGGAGGGCTTTGGGGCTCTGTTGACTACATATGAGGCGATGCATATCACCCTGCAGGCCTAGTGTCTGGCCCCTCCTTCCCAGTATCATGGTTTTTCTGCATCTTATGATCACTGTCATTGCCTCCAGTGCCTAGGGCCTACTGGAAAGGCGAATTGTCTGCTCTCTGTCTGGCCTGGCCATGCTTGCTTCTCTGGCCTCACCTGGTAGATGAAGGTGCTGACTTCCAGAATGCCAGGAGCGTAGGATTCCCTGCTCTGAGCACGGGTGCATCCATGTGAACAGTGCAGGCCTGTTTGTTGTACAGGAAATGACTGCTGCATTACGAAACACGGTTCATTTCTAGCTAACGTGTATTGTTTCCCGTGCAGCTCTTTTTATGTTAAAGCCTGTCTCTCTCAGTGTTATCTGATGGTTTCCTAGGAGATGCCCTCCCCGGCCAAGCTCTCGCTGATGCTGCAGCTGGATATTATCTATAAGCACTAAATATCTGCTTTGTTCACTCAGCACTGCTGCTCTGCTCTTTTTCCGTGGGCTGGTGGCTAGTTTCTTGCCAGCATCCCTGATGGCTGTGCAGAGAGACTGAAAGGCTGTATCTGCCTTCCCACATCTTCCACAGCCATGGAGATGGGCTTCCAGATGTCTCTGATGGATTTTACTCACTAGTTACTTCACATTTCAAGCTAATATAAAGACTTTTTTGGTTGCTGGTGGATTTTTCAAATAGAGAGAAATTTGAGGCACAGCAACATTGCCATTATTCGCATGATGAACAGAGACCCCTTTCTCAGAAGGATACATTAAGTAATTTTTTCTCTTTATACCTCAGCTTCTATATCTGTAAAATGGAGCCTCTGCAGTAATATCACCATGAACAGTTGCTGCGAACTTCAAGTAGGTGCCTGACTTCCTCTTTCTCAGACTTCTTTGACAGAAAGGTCCAAATATAGCTCCAGGCTGGTTTTTCACAGTGAGATGAGAAGACAGTGTCCCTGAAGTTTGAGGGAGGCTGCTGTCACCATGGGAAAAGGGTTTGACAACTTGGGCAGTAGCCACACAAAGATACAATTCCTAATCTGTCAAAATTGCTTTTTCTTAGAAGCTCTGATTATATTAACACATTCTCTATCTGATCTGATGGTGTCTCTTTGAAATCTTCTCCTTACAACTGTAACCAAAATCAATCAGACTATATTAAAAAGAGTATGCATATATATTACTTCTGGAACTAAATTTAAAGGTAAATCACATATATCATGGTTTAGCTTTAGATTTCTGAAATGAGAAGTGGTGGAAAGGGACAAGCAGGAATTAAAAGGAAACAAGAACTGTTAGAAGATAATGAGATATCAACAAGTCTGTGTATAAAATCACAGTTCAGCTGTTCTCCTTCATGGTACGAGAAGAAGATATAAAAGAAAGATAATAGACCGTTATTTAAGGGAAGTAAATAATCCCAAGAGACTGAATAAGTTAGTATTTACTCCAAAGAAAACCTTCTCCTGGTCTCCTCTTTTCCATAACCCTCAGCCCTGTCTCAGCTGGAGATCCATGGAGGGACAATGTGTTTTATTGAGTTCATGAGAGAGTCCCTTGAAAATTGAATGAGCACAAGTGCTGAACACATGGCAAAGGCTGTGTCTACCCTGCAGCTGTTTGCAAATAGAATTATGCCACCTCTGCTCTGACAACTTCATGTATCTATCTGGTAGCCATTGATCTTTGTCTCTGGATAGACCAGCTCTGTGGCAAAATTTAAGATGACAGAGTAGAACATCAAGAGTAGCAAGCTGAGCCCAATTCTCACGCCTCACACTCAGCTTCACAAAGTGCTACCATGACACTTCACCCAGGCCTTCCTCAAATTTCTAGAACCTTCTAGCCATGGAGAAAGACCTGACTCTGGGGCCTTGGGAGTACCTTTCAAAGTGATGGCATTCACACGTGTTAGATTGAGACCCAATATAAGAAATATATTTGATAGTGGCATCCAGTACACAAAGACATATGTAGATGTACATGCATAACTATAAAAATGAAACAAACATTTCATAAAACAACCACCTTACTATGTAGGATATACTTGGATATTTTTGATTCTATTCAATTTCATTCCATTACAGATAATTAATTGTGACTCTGTAATTAATTTCACTACTCTGACACAAATCTAGAACCAGGGTTGGAGTAGACAAGGGACTCCTTTGGACAAGTCGTCAAGGTTGTCCTCTACCTACAGACCTGAAAGGGACTCACGGAGCCTCTTGTAGCAGCCCCTACCATATTTGAATGATATCTGATAAATATTTAAACAAAACGAAGCAGGGCATTTAAAAAATTTTATGGATTTTTATTTTGCTTCAGTGTAATATGACTCAAATACAAGTTATTTTGAAGTGAACTTTAATACTATAATTATTATATTAATTTAGTTTTAAGTCAGTCATTGCCTTTAAATTTATTTTGGAAGACGGATAGAAGTAACAGGTATCAATACGTATGTGCCCAGTATGTTACACGTTATTTAATCCTCAGGTTCATCCTAAAAGAAATATATTATTTTCATTACTTTACGGATAAGGAAACTGAGGTACAGAGGAGGGGAAGAGCCATGACTGACTCCATGCAACATCAGAGAGGGCATCCAGATTTACAGGGGGATCTGTTTCACTGCAAAGCAGTGCCCTTGACTTAGTGCTCCATCACTTCTCATACAAGCTTCAAACCGAATTCCACCTTCATTAGCTTAGTGACTGTAGACCACTGAACACTTCTAACATCTCTCTCAGAGGTGATGTGTTGGCTTCTGCATACAGAACTATCCTAAAAGTAACTGAAACAAGGGATTTTTGACTCCATGGATAAACGGTTCCTGGGCAGCAGACCTTGATTCTAGCCATTACTTAGAAAACAAATCAAATTCATAGTCAGACTAGTGATGTTGTCAGAACTTTTCAAACATAAAGACCCATGAATGGACATGCACGCTTGGGACCAAAAGTACTTTCCTCTTCCAAACAGCAGCCTACACTTAGCCTTTTGAAAGGCTGAGCTATTGCTAAGGACTGTTTAGCTGGAAGGTTTGATTGATGGTTAGGGAGGCACTGAAGAAGAGACAAGATGGTGTCCAGGATGGAAGGAAGGCTCCAGACATCAGAACTTTGGTTTCTGATATAGGATGGGCCACTGCACTGCTGTGTAAATATGCAAAACATGCTTAATCCTTATGGCTTGTTTCCTCATCTGGAAAATGAGTTAAATGAGATCCATTTTATAGAATTGTTGTAATGATTACATAAGTAAACACATAGTAATGTTATTTGATTTTATGATGATGATGATGATGATGATGACTTGTCACTCAAAGCATTTAGCTTTGGTGTCTCCAGTACTTAGTACTCACATTCACGTCCAAATTTGGACGCTAGGTAGAAATGAAGACTTTGTATATACCACCAGAGAAGGCTATTTATTCTTCGTCATTGCCTGTCACAAACTCAAAGATACTATTTGCTTATCCAAAGGTACTTAATACCTCAGTTTTTTATGTGACTAAAAAGGGGCCTACTTTGATCTTAATATAAACTCAAATCCTTTTGAAATTTCAATTTGACAGTTTTGATATTTGTTCCTCTCTCTCTTCTGCTCCTCCTATCCAGGAAATGAGGCACATTGTAGTTTTTGACTTAATAACGGGACCTATATTAATAGTAAAGAAAGTTCAGAAGCCAAGAGAAAACCCATGGAATGATAAAAAAAGGTAGATGGATATATTTTTTAAAAATGTTCTGCCAAACACCTTTGAATTGGCACCATTGAGAATACCTTTCAACATGTAGGTTTGAGAAAACATTTTGCTTTATAAAGCCTCAGAGAAAATCTTGTGACAAAATTAGTTAGAGTTGAGTAGAAATGGATTAAAGACAGAACCAAAGAATTTAACTCATCAGCGAGAACAGATAAAATCAGATCCTCAGCCTGGAATTCCCACATGGTCAGGCTTCTGGAGTTCCCGGAGGGTCAGGCCCCTCACCAGTTTTTTTTTCACTGCTGGTTCTATAAATGACAGAGAAGATGGGTGGAGGGATGTGTTGTCCTGGACTGGTCACTTGTGCAAGCAGATCACAATTGGGAGAGGTCCACTGGTATTTGAGGAAAGCCATTTGGAAGTGGGCATCTTAGATTGGGAATTATTGAAAAGCATTAGCCCATTAGCTCTAAGAGCGATGGAAGATCATGAATCCAAGCAATATTAGAGTTTTCCTTTATGTGGAGCTGGATAGCCCTAAAGTAGCCAGGGCGTTGCTGTAGATGGCCACTGTGGATAGTACACTGTGAGGCTTCCTGCTGGCTGGAGGTGTCCTAGGAAGATGGACCCATCAAGGGCATGGGCTTCTCAAAAGGCTTAGCATGGTACAAATGCTTCTCAGTTACTGCAGAAACAATGGTGTTCAAGGACTGGGCCATCATTTGGATCTTTCCTTGAGGTCACTAACCCTGTAATGAAGAAGCACCTTGTCACTGGTCAGGATGCAATGCTGGTTCCTGGCTGCTGGGGGACATCCTAAGTCTGGTGGAGAGCTAACAACAACATGAATCACCTTGCATTTGCCTGCTGTGCCTTTCACTTAAGGCTCTGTCTCTATCACTGGGAGTCTGTGGACAGCAGTTGGCTCCTAATGTGACAAGTTAGCTTCAGAGAACAAACTATCCATTCCTCTGTGTTACAGAATACATGCAGACCCAAGGAAGATGCTTGCCTGCTTGTCTGCTCCATCCAGGGTCATGACCTTCATATACATTCTATCTCCTGAGCCCAATCTTCCTTCCTAACATTTGCTGGTGAAAGGTCTGGCCTCAGCTTCCATCTACCCTACCTCCCACCCAGTGCTCCCTTCCCACCTCAGACTCCACAGTCCACTCCCAGTCCCCTCTTCTCAGCTCCTTATCAAATCCTAGCCTCAAAAGTCAACATGAAAATTTCCTTATGAAGGGAAATGTCTGACATCATTGAAAAGGATGCCTTTCTCAAGGTTATTTGCATTTGAACAGAGTGATTGTGTCCAGGGCCAATGTCTCTGCACTTTCTAATCCATGCTTTCCATTTACCTCTTTATTTTTATACCCACAGCTACATTTTCTGCTGCCCCCAAATTGATTGCCACCTTCTTTAATTATTAATTAATCACCAAAATCAATTTTTTGTCCCTGCTTTTCATTCTCTTTTTGGCTTCAACAACTACTTAATATCACGGCATTGAAACTGTTTCTTTTGTCCTCAGTTCCTAAAATCTACTATGCTTTCCAGAGCTTCACCATCACTAGACAACCCTAAAATCTAGAAGCGAGTTAGAATTCTTCAGCCATAATCTACATACCTTTCTCTTTTTCCCCACTTCAATATTCAGCTGAACTTTCTTCTGCCTCTATTGGGTTTATCAATAGTTTCCATACTTTGAATCAAATTGAATCCATTTTAGATTTACCTGAATCCCTAACTGGCCTGGATTCTATCACCATTCAAGCCAAAGATTCTCAAGTCAATATCCAAGATTCCTGTCCATCTTTACCTGAGTCTGCTATGTCACTTTCTTTAAAGAGTACCATTTTTATAAAGCAAAGAAGGTCCGTGAACCAGGCAGACCTGTATCTCAAGGGCCACCTGGATTTGGGGGAAGCTATTGGTCTTTTGAGCAATTGGATAGCATGATAGCATTTGTTTGAGTATTTTGTCTTAAATTTATGCACTTGTGAACACATCTGTCACTTGTGGAGACTCTAAGCAGGGACTTATTGTGACTGCCACTTGGAAAGGTTGGGAGATTTAAGTCCCTGCTTCACAAAGAGGCAGCTCAAGTGAAAACAAACACGAACTGTAAGAAGCAAAATGAGCATTTACTTTGGGCCAAATGTGTCACTGCAGATCACAGTAATGGTCTGCTCCATACCCACTGCCAAATGCCAGGTGATGAGCTGCACCCAGAGACAGAGCTGGCCTTGGAGGCTGGTACCTGAGTTTCTCATACCTTCCTCCTTTCTTGCTGTAACACCTTCTTCACAGTGTGGCCAACAGGAAGGGGATCTGCTGCTGAGATGTCCTTAGCTCTTTTGGGAACCCTGGTGAGCTCTCAGGCTGCAGAGCGTAACTTTCTCTGTGGATTCCAACACTGTAGGTTGCTGGGAAATTCAGAAGGATTCCTCCATTCCAAGATGGCCAGTATTCACCTTAAATTCAGCCTCATATTTAGCATAAATGTATGAGGCATGTGCTGAGTTTAAAGCACTGTGCTCAGTCATGTATAAACAACAAAATAAGACATGGATCTTGTCTTCAAGGAATAATCTGACCCTAGTGAGCTACAGAGAAACAGTACACACATACCCAAAACAAGGTGGAAAGTGCAATAAATGTTACAATACAAGAAAAATTAAGCATCATGAGAGCAAAGATGAAGAAATAAGGAATTCGAATGAAGAAAAAGGCAGAAATCGAGTAAGACTCCTTAGGGGAGCTAGCAATTGAGCTGTGCCTTGAAGAAAAGAAATCTAGATGGGTGGAGATGAGGAGAGAGCAGGGAAAGGGGAAGGATTCCAGGAGGAGGGGACAGAGTGAACAGAGGGCTGTGGGCAGGACCCAGGAGGCAAGGCTAGAATGTGTGCAGGGTGGAAGGGCAGAGTAGGGGGAGGCACCAAAGGTATGTTGAGTAGCCTTTAAGTTTTACATGTATTCAATAAATGACAATTATTGTGCAAAGCGCAGGCTTACCCACAAAGAAAGCAGCGAGACTTACAAATTGCATGCATATCTGGGAAGTAAAGCCATGCAGCTCTGAGGCTGTTTTGGGACCATTGGTGGCCATGAGTTTTCCAGTGCTTAAGTTCTCTCTGACCATCTCTCTTGCTCACTCTCTTTGTTTGTTGAACCCTGATAATGTGAACCCTCTGACCCTTCGTAATCTCCAATTCTTGCCTAGTTTTTGTTGACTCTGACTGACTTTGACAGCATCTAGTTCTCTGCCTATAAATATAAGGTAACCTAATCCTTCGATGCTCTGGCCAGCCCTGAGTGGAGTTTGTCCTCATGTGAATACAGACATATTTCGCCTTGGTAGTTCTGGCTTCTGCTGAATGTTTTCTCCCTCCAGGCTCTCACTTTGTTGTTATGTAGGCACACAGTTTCAATGCTTGCAGTGTTACAGATGCATCAGGAAAAAAAAAAGGACAAAACAACAGCAAAACTCTACCAAAAGAGTTCCAACTTCAATGAGTAATGAAGTTGCATGAATCCTAACTTGTAGTTCCAAAGGATTTCCATAAGCCTCTTGATTTCCAAATGAGAAAATCATGATAAGCAGTTAATTAGCTCTTTAAGCAAAGGCGAGTCACCACAGACACTGCGGTGCACTCCACGCTCTCAGGAGAGGGAGGCCACTGCCACATTCTGAAAAACATGCAGTGCAAGCATGAAAACGGAGTTCATAGAAATTCAAGTAATGTCCTTTGACTTTTCATTAAGCTGGGCATGTCCCAGTTACCCCTTGGGGACTTTCTTAATGTTATCATGGCAACATACAATTAAGTCAGATTACATTTTTTATATTCGGGGAGAGGTACTAAGATACTATTCTAAATTATTCATCAGTTCACTTTTCACAAAACAACCCCAGATACTACTTTAAGATGTGCAATATTTAAAAAAAAAACCAGATAATTTGATATTGCTATATCATGTAAAGAAGCCTTTCTTCCTTTCCCCAGGGAGAACAAAAGACTTAATTGAACTCCACATGTGTCACTGTGCTTATCACAATTTACCGTATTACTCTGATTTATGTGGCAGATTGTGAACTCCTCGAGAATTAACGGAAGTTTTCTCCCTAGGGCTGGAATATTTTGATTTCAGCATTATAAAGCTGGGGACAGCTCTGAAAAGGAGCTAAATTATTTTTTTCTCTCTCTCTCCCTCTGTGTGTATGCGTGTATGCGTGTATGTGTGTGCGTGTATGTGTGTGTGTGTGTGTGTGTGTTTGGGTGGGGGTGGGGGCAAGGATGTGTGTTGACCCTTGGTAGTAATAAACCAGTCATTAGGGATTCATTAAGGAGACTTACGACATATAGGCACCTTTAGAATGGCATCACACTAGTAAGTCTTAAGGGTCTCCCTTAGTTTTCTGAGAAAAACTGAAAGGAGAATGAATTGGGATGCTGAGTTGTACAGCTGGAAGTCAGCCCCAGTGGGGCAGGGCTTAGTGTTAGGAGACACTCTTTCATGGGTTTCTTGTGCTCCTATACATCTTGTAGAGTATGCCAAGATTACAAGGCCCTGACCACTCTTTATCTAGGCCATTTCTCAAAATTTATTTGCAGCAAGCGTCCTTGAAGGATGAGGTAATGTCTCCTTCAAGAAAGAGAGCAAGCAGGCTTTCTTACACACTGCTGTAAAGCGATGCATTCCCGGGGTTAGTATTTCTCTCTTCTAATGAATCCCACTTTGTGTTCATCCATCCAGGTTCACCCGTGCTGGCCCTGAGGTAATTGGGGCTCGGTGACCGTGATGACGCTCTGGCTACTGATTTTTTTGTGAGTTAAAAAAGGCTTTTTTCGGGCCAGGCGCGGTGGCTCAAGCCTGTAATCCCAGCACTTTGGGAGGCCGAGGCAGGTGGATCACGAGGTCAAGAGATCGAGACCATCCTGGTCAACATGGTGAAACCCCGTCTCTACTAAAAATACAAAAAAAAAAAAAAAAAAAAAAAAAACAAAAAAAAAAAAACGGCTTTTTTCTCTGACTCAAGAAAGCAACCATGAAAGGGTGGCAAGTTAACTTGTTAGCTTGCAAGCAGTGTAACATCTCGAAGCTACATAGACCTTGACAATTAATGTGTAATGCTTCTGGTGGCTCTCTCTTTTCCTTGTCTATTCTGAAGATAAGATTCTTCTTGTTGGACTATCCTATTTTACTATACTCAGTGCTCAAATGCTCTTAAACTCCAGGTCTGAATAGGAGCCTTCTTTATTCTCAAGCTCTCAAAAAGAAGAGTTTATCATGGACCACTAAGAAAGAAAATGCCACGCATAAATTCCTAGTGCCCAGGCCTTCTCTAACAGGGTGTACTAGATGAGACTTGACTCATTAACCCCTGTGAGCAGGATAGATAGAATCTTTGATGTGTGGAAAACAGTTGCTGCCTTGGTCTTACGTGTTCAGTTTTATGACATCATTATGGGTCTGGGAGAAAAAGCCCTGGTGCTTTATTTAAATATCCACTTCTGGGCCACGTTCCCACATTCAGATTCAGGGTTCCCCAGAAACCATGCCTTGGACAGTAACTTAGATGGCGGGGCGCCAGGCACTCATGTGCAGGTTCTTTTCTGTTGTTTATGGGACAGACATGTGAAAACGTGTGAGGCTGGGCTGATGAGCCATGGAAACTCTGTCTCCTAGTTCAGGACTTCTCTCCTGTCTACCAGGAAGTGATTTTGTTGCTTTTGTTTGAGAAGAAATGTGACTCTCTCTGGACCTCCCCCAGCTGGAATGTCTGCTTTTATTACTGTGTCATACTTCTGAGGGGCCAGCCTGGCCAAGGAGTAGGTGACAACAGAACTACACCTACTACAGCCACCACATTCCAACAACAATCATCTTCATATATTTATTGTCTCCTATGCACCAAGCTCCTTAAACCTATGATCTTTAAATTCCACAGCAGCCATGAGAACTGGGTATCATACTGTCTACTTTATACCCAGGGAGACAGGAACTAACGGGGTCATAGAGCTTCTATAGCTTCTGAGTGCCAAAGCTAGGATTATAACCCAGAGTTCTTGGAGTTCAAAATCTTTCCAATTTATACTGGTGCCTCTCTAGTCCCCCTTCCTTTGTCAAGAGTCAGAAAGATGAGTGGTCTGTGAATCATGAAGACCTTCATTTCTCAGTTCAAATGCCCCCAAAATAATCCATATCACTTACAGAATAGAGCCCTGTCTTCCTGCCTTTCAGTCAGTTCTCTCTGTCGTATTACCTCAATCATCATTTTAGCCACATTTCCCGCTATGCACCCAGAAACAGAACTTAAATCACAGCCAAATGAAATATTAGTAATTCCTGTAGTGTCATCCATTTTTCTCACTCTGTGCTTTTGCTTAGGTATCCCAGCCTGAAACAGCCTACTTTTTCGCTAATAGCTCACTAACGTCCTACCATCTTTAAAGGTCTTAAATCAAACATCACCTCCATGAGGCCATTTCAGATTCCCACAACAGGATGTGAACGTTTCCTCTTTTTGACTCAGACCCTGTTTCCATGTCTCCAGGCTCTGAACACACATAGCCTTAGTGTGCCTCCCTCTTTCTCGACTGTGCTTTTGAAAAGTAGGTTGTCCTGGGATTGCAGATCTTTCTTGTGCTTTAAATCTGTAAATCTCACTGCCTACCAAATATCTCCCCTGGAGAATTCTACAGAGAAATTCTCAGTATTGATACAGTTGGAACTGATCTAATCTCCCTCATGAACAAGAGCCCCCTCCAGGGCTCCCATCCCAGTCAGTGACCCTCCCACACCCATTTGTCCAAGCTAGAAATAGGGGTATCATCACTGACCCTTTTTTCTCCATCAGTTGTCACATACACTCAATCATCTAATCCTACTGCATCTACCTCCAAAATAGACCTCAAATCTAAGAATTTGTCTCCAATTCCCTGGTAATTTCCCAAGTCTAAGTGACCATCATATCTCATCAGATTACTATAGCAGCTTCCTTAAAATTTATCTCCAAACTTTTAGGTTTGCCCGACCCAAATCAATTCTCACTACTAGAGTGAGAGCAAGCATTAAAAAAATGCAACTCACATCATGAAGTTCTGCTCAGAAAACTCCCCTGCTCAGAAATTGATCTTTGAATAAAATCTAAACAAATGGTTTGTGTGACTTTTCCTTGCTTGACCATTTTGCACCTCTCTAGCCATATCTCTTACAGTTTTTCCTTTCCCCTTTATGCCTTGTCCATTCTAAACCTCATTCATTTCTTCAGATAAACAGTGTTCATTCCCACTTTCATTTTTCTTCATCTCCAAGAATACGGAGCTTTTGTCTTCAACTTGATACACACATTTTTGCCTGGCTACTCCTCAGCTCTATCTCAGGTTAGATATAACTTCTGAGATGCTTTCTCTGACCTCACAGTCTGGACTTGCTGCTCTCTGATGTCTTCCTAAATCACCTTTACTCTCCAGTCACAGCAGAGTGTTAAAGATGCATTTAACTGTCTGTCTCCCCAACAAGACTAATTAGAGAATATCCATTAAAACCTTGATATCTGTGGAATTCTTTCCCATGAGTATTTGTCTCCCCAACTAGATGTTAAATCTTAGTAGAGTTTGGACTAGGCTCCATATGATTATAAACATCCATAGAGCCTAGTATATGGAAAGCATACTGAAAACTTGCATTTTGATTATTTGAGAAGAAAACAGGTATTTTCTGTTTGCAACTAGTCACATGGATTGTTAGATATATTCTTGAGTCTTTAAATTGCCATTTTTTTTGTTGTTAAATTAATAATGTCTTGGTGGTGAGCAAGAGTTAATAGCTATTTTAAAAGGACCCAGAGAAAGTAGGAAAGAACTTGTCTATGTTCATGATGACATTAATTTATGAGTAAGGGTTGGAGGAACAAGCCAATCAAATACTGGATGCCAAATTACCATATATCACACAATTTACAAGGCAGTCAAAAGTGTTATTAAATTGGAGACCAGAACAACCTTCTTAATTCATCCTTATGACAGTGATTGTAATGACTCTAAGAACCTGGTTTAACCTGAGTTCATCTTATGAAAGGCCTTTCATTTTAAAAAATTACATTTATTGGATTTTTAAAGAAGACTTAGTTTAAAAGATATACAGTTAAAGCATAATAAAATGCCTCAATAATCAATCTATGTTCTATATTTGGATCCCCAAATTCCAGCATCTAAGGAAGGCATGCAGTAGATCCTGGTTTATACAAGCCTAGTATTGATGCATTTCTTTTTCTCTGCAGAACAAAACAATTAATCTCCAGATTTCATCAATGTAATCCTGCCTTTTTTTTTTTTTTAAATTATCCCATGGCCCTAGCATCTCTCACCAGATTCTAATTTTTCTCTTGTAAAAACTCTAAAGAAGTCAGTTTGACTGGCCCTTAGTGGACGCCTCCCTAATCCTTCTGCTTTGCAGGGGAAGCCAGCACCCATGAACCCAAGAAGAGCCCTGGTCAAGGAAAAGGTCCTGCTTTTCTCATTGCTTTGAGTCTCATTGATCTCTGGCTTTGTGGATTCAAGTGAAAACTGTAAGTATGATGTTATTTCTAACTTCATTGTTGGCTTCTAAGGAGCTAGGATACTGTAGCTGCAATAACCTAGCATGGCTTCCTACCCAGCCCCCAGCTCTAAGCACAAAACAGATGCTCAGTAACACATGTGGCAAGAGCAAAGAAATATTTTTATTTATTCATTTTTTTTGATTTGTTGACTTTTATAATTCACTAGTTAATGTTATCAACTAGTTTATATTATCAATTCAGGACTGACTCAGATAAACATGAACCTGATGGTGTGTTTCTTCATTTGGGGCTTTTCTTCTCAGGGCATTGCCATACTTAGGTATAGTCCGTACAGCTGGATGCAGCTCTGCCAAAGCTCATTAAATGGGAGTGAGAACAGCACTTCAGTATGCTGTGTTCCCTGGCTTCCACTCTCAGAGCAGCTGGCTTCCTTGGTGGCTGCCAGTCAGCCTCTTAGTGATGGCTTCCATATACCACGCTGGAGTGGTTTTTGGCCTTCTGCACTTGCTGGGAACTCTGGAGAACAAGGTAGCTTCTAAAATCTCAAATAAGTCTTTCTCCTAAAATGACATATTTCTAATAGCCCCCAAGTTGGGACATGGACTCTGAAAGGGCCTGACACTTAAGTGGTTTAGATGATGGCTGTGTGATTGGTAAGAGTTAAACAGAGAGAGCCCATGGTGTGCCCAATGCCTAAAAAGCACTTAATATTGTCAATGTCCTTTTCCTATAATTCTTTCATCCTGCCTCTGGCTCCATCACACCTTGTCCCCTTGGTGAAGCTACTGGGCTTTTGTGAGAGGAGAAAGAGTATGAAAACCAAGAATATGAGCTTATTAACAGTAAATATGAATTATTAATATAAACAGGCTTAGAAAGATGTTTTGGGTAGAAGCAACAACTCAAACTAAGATACAGAGATGAGAAATAACAAGGAGTGCATAGGAAACTCAATGTGAGGTGAGAAGGGTTGGAGTTGAGGGTGGAGAGTTAGGGCTAAATCATTGAGGAACTTCTAGATGATGCTAACGTTCAAAGGCTTTGATCTGAAGTCAAGGAGAGGACATAGGAGGGTTTTAAGTGGTCCTGGGAAATGCAGTCACATCTGCATGTTTGAAATACTGCTCACTCTGTCTGCAATGTGGAGAATAAAATGCTGGGAAATTAGGAGGCTGATTCAGAATTTCACCAAGGTCCACTGAAGCCTGAGCTGGATCAGTGGTATGGAGGGGAAGCAATGCTGTTCCTATCCTGCCAAACTCTTACATAATTCTTCAACTTAGGTGTTTATGATTCCATTTCAGGATCTCTCACTCTCTCTGTCTCTCAGTGGTGATCAAAGCCTTGTGAAGGCTCTATGCTAGAACTTCAGGCATCAATAATGAGTAGAGCAGCAGTTTCAGGAAAGGAATTTTTTTAAGTTACCTGACATCATACCATTACCATGGTTATTTGTTCATAGGTCTGAGCCAAGGTGGCTTTCAGGGACTGACCTTGTCATGCTCTGTCTTTGCTGCACTGTAAGCTACTTGTACCCCAAGCATGTCTAGCCCAGCATGTTCAGCATCTCCAGCTAGACTTCCTTCCTGAACACAGATAGGCACTAGGGAGCCTCAAGAATCTAGAATCTAAGCAGCCTCCTTATAAGGAATGGGGGCCCATTGTTGCTCTCTGCTTTCACTAGGATGGGTGGGGTGTTTATAAGCTGTGTCATGTAGCTTCATACCACTCTTTGAGCTATTGCTTTGATTCTTTCTCGAATTTTAGAATCCATGACTAGTGATTTCTTCTTATACTCCATTGAGTAAATCTCTTAAGAAATATCCTTGCTTAGAATTTGAATACTCCTATCAACAGGGATCTTATCCTTTATAGAAGAACTTTCTAATTTAGGATTATCAGGCTCCTAAAAATCTCCACCTATATTGTTAAAATGCTGTATTTTTTGTGCTTTCCATACACTGCTCTCTTCTGTTTTCTAAACCTAGTAGAACATGAAGGAGCTGAAGAGATTCCCAGTTACTTCACCCATCTTGCAGAATCTTCTGCTCTTGAGGATGAGCACCCACTGTATACTTGGGATTAGCACCTGAATCACATGCATTCTAATCCCCCTACCATTTCACCCTCTTTGGATGTATGTACTTGTTTTTAGTGTGGGCCTGTAGCTGACTGTAGCTAGGGCAACTAACATTTATAAATAATTAGGTAAACCTGCTGGGGATTAGCTGACCGTGAGTTGAGAGGAAAGCTCTGAAGGAAAGAAGTATCACATCAGAACAGGGAAAGAGGAGACAGAAAAGGAGATAGTAGTCAGGACTCTCCTCAACTGTAGACAGGCTTCTACCTTGTGGCAACAGGGGCAGGAGGCAGGACTAGAGTCAGCTCCAGGCTCTGTCATCTAAGCTTTTAACTCATTTAGTAAGAGACACTCAAATATAAAACCGGAAGGAGAGCTCCTGACGGGGGTGGATTGTGTTATAACATCATCCCGGAGCCTCACACTATGGCTCGAGGGATGGGGTTACCATTTTGGGTGATGCCTGTGTTGTGAGACTCTCCTGTGACTGGGGCATGGAGAGTGAATGGGAAAACACTGTGGTTGACAATCCCCTTAGAGCAGTCTGGAGTGGGGACAGACCATTCTAAAGAAGAGGAAGTGTGGTTTTCATAAAAGGAGAAGGGATGCCAGGTAGTCAAAATAGACAGATATCCCTTATAGAGACTGTTTGAGGAAGAAAAAGAGGCAGAAAGAATGATTGAAGGAATCCCAGGATAAGCTTATCCTCAAGCTTCACAATTTAGCCAAAGCCACGGGAAGGGCTTAATTTCTCAAGGCCAGAGGTCTGCCTCTTTGGAACTTTCACTCTTCTGTTTGAAGAATGGCATTCATACAGCATGGGGGTGTGTTTCCTGAACAGCTTGTGTAAAACAAAAGGCCCCTGGGAGCCTGAGGTTCTGTCCAGGAGAGATAATGAGACATGCTGACTCTGCTCATCATCCGCCAAATGATGCCTCCTCACCTTCCTGGGTTATGGAATTGCAGAGCGGGGACGGTCACAACAGGCCCTGCCCTGTCTTCCAGACAGAAGCTGAGAGGAGAGGTCAAGGATCTGGTCCTGAGCCCCCGGATGTGCATGCACCCTGAAAAATTCTCCTTGATTTCAGTTCACCTTAACATATCTATAGTTTGACCTTTTAATTGAATGGCCATTTAAATAGAATTTTAAAAAGCAACTGCAGCCCAAATATCTCCTTAATGTGATGTTTTGAAAAGTTGTTTCAAACTCTTTAAGCAAACGCCTGCCTGTATTTTATTGTAATGATTCTCTCAATACCTCATCTCCCCAGAGCATTTGTGCATTGTAACTACCTTCTGTTTGCTGCTTAAGCTGTTTATTAATCACATTCTTTCCTATTCAGCCCTAACCAGGAGAAATGACAATGTTAGGCATTTCTCAGTTACCTACTATAAATTGGCCCGATTACTATATGATCTTATAAACTATTCCTTGGGGTATTTCACCCACTCTAGCACTGTAATTGGTTTGCTAAAAGGAAAAAAGAAAAAAAAAATACAAAACTGGGTCTTAATGCTGTGTTATAGGGTTTGTTGAAGTTTAAGTTTTCTCTTAAATGGCTAAGGGAGTTTAAGGTGCATGTCATTATAGCAGCAATCACATTTAATGAACACATAAATGCTCACCACAATTTTAGTGAGAATATCCCATTTTCGACATTTATAAACCTAGAAATTGAGGCTCTTTGTCTTCCCATGCAGGGTAGGCTGTGGGATTGAAAATCTAAATTGGGTGCAGTAACCATTCACTAAAGATTGGAAGACATACCCTTCACAATCAGGGCACATGAGCTCCGTTTACTTTGTCTTTCCAGAACTTCTCTTCTCAGGCATTGAGATGTTTATCCCATATCCCTGCCTCCCCCACAAAAGAAGAAGCCATTTTTCAGCTTCATTACTTGCAGCATTGAGGAAACACAGCGCCCTTGTGAGATGCTGCAGGCTGAGATGGTGCCCCATGGATGGAGAGCAGGAGTGTGTGTGTGTGTGTGTGTGTGTGTGTGTGTGTGTGTGTGTGTGTGCGCGCGCGCGCGCGCGCACGGGGGGTGGGGTGGGTGTTAGACTCATCAAACAGATGATTTCCCGGATGATGTCCTGTGGGGGTCTTGACCACTGAGGGCTCCAGGAACTAGGACGCTTTGCCCTGTGGCTTTGGGACCTGGGTTTTATATAATTGGGCTATTTTTGGAAAAGCAAATTAGAAGTTAGAGATGGTACAGTATGTGAGGGTTAAGGAAGCTTTTTACTTGTATCATTCACATTTCCAACTTCCTTCAGATTCGGTTCATGTTTTGTCTCCAGAAAGCCCTTCCTGAGCTCCAGGCCTGAGTTACTGACTCTGTTCTAAGCTTCAGCACCATATGCCCCGTAGCCCCCGTGACATTTCATTGAAATGATCCATTTATGTCTGATTGCCTTTCCAAGTCAGGGACTCTGTCTTATTGCCCTGTGCATCACTGGCACCCAGCATAGGGTCTAGGGACATGATTATAGACTCTGACATGGGCTCAAGGCTTAATATCCATGGGCGCCTTCTCAGCAGAACTACAGTGAGATATTCATAGTCACGGGCTATGAGGGTCAGAGTCATGGGCCATGTGGGTCAAAGACCCTCCGGGTCTTTGGTACAGGATGCAAAAGAGAAGAGGGAGGTGCTGCTATGGGACAGCAGTAGGCTTAGGGGAGGCATAGCCATAGTGCTAGAAAAGCTGTGCAAAGGTCATATGGCAACAGAAAGATCTGGATGAGGTGAAGGAAAGGCAGATTGGTGAAAGGGAGCTCAGACAAAGTCCTCAGCAATCATGGAGCTGTTGCCTATGGGATGTGTTTGGGGGCATTGGTGGCCCCTTTCTAACCTATGGGAACTTTCCTGCCACCCCAAGTTCTTTGGGGACACCAGTTTATTCTTAATATTGGAATATTGGAGACATTGCCCCCTAGTCATTGCTTCCTTTATTAGATCATGCGGTCACCTGGGCAATGCTGTAAGTTTAGGGAGATGGGTAATTAACTGACCTTCTGAGGTCCAAACGCAAGGGTTAGAATTCTAACTTTTTTCCTTAAAGTTGCTGCTGTAATTGGCCTCATCTATTAAATGTACTATATCATCCTTCACTGCCATGTATTTAATTATGCATTGTGGAATGGTTTAAATAACAACTTCTACTTCTAAAAGCCTGCTCCAAGTCTTCCAGCATTACTAATAGAACTCCCAGGGAGCAAAGCCTATATTAAAATAGAAAATAAAAAATGCATAAACTGAACCAAGCCAATGTAATGGAAATCTTGCCAAAACATAAAAAAACATATGCATAATATTTTATTAAACTTAAGAAACACACATAAATTCCTCTGTGGGATCCAAGTATATTAGTAATAGATATACCATAAAATTCAGTTATTCAATAGTCATAAAAGCACAGATCAAGTAAATGCTTCCATTTTAAAGGCAACATTTCAAAATGAGAGGAAAAATACATTTACTTTCTAATTGCAATCAAAACAATGACAATGATGTAGTCAATGGCCACAAGTCATCTCTGAGTAGCTCCAGGTCTAGTGGAGAGAGTGGGAGTGGGGTGCTATATCAATCAGTGTTCTTCAGAAAAAGAGAGCTGTTGACATATGTATGTATATATACAAAGACATCCCTTGATATACATGGAGGATTGATTCGATGACCCCTTGCGTATACCAAAATCTGTGCACACTCAAGTCTGGCAGTCAGTCCATGGAACCCACTTATCAGAATATTTGGCCTTTTGTGTAGAAGGGTTTTGCCTCCTTTGACATCTGCATTTCTAATCTGCATTTTGTTGAAAACAATCCATATATAAGTGGACCCATGCAGTTCAAACCTGTGTTGTTCAAGGGTCAAATGTGTACACATATTTATTACAAAAGATTTATTATAAAGAATAGGCTCCTACAATTATGGAGGCTGAGAAGTCCTACCATCTGCAGTTGACAAAGTGGAGACTTAGGAGAGCCAATGGTATAGAACCTGTCTGAGTCCAAAGGCCTAGGCACCATGAGAACTGATGATATAAGATCTAGTGTGAGTCTGAGTCCAAAGGCAGGAAAAGACTGATGTCCCCACTCAAAGACAGGCAGAGAGAGAGAGCTGCTTCTTACTACACTGTTTGAAAAAAATTTAGACCTTCAATTAACTGGATCAGGCCTACTCACATTACAGAAGGCCATCTGCTTTACTCAACCTACTAATCAATCAAATGCTAATCTCATCCAGAAACACCCTCAGAGAATAACTCTCGGATGGAATTACACTCATAATAACACAGAGTAACACCCTCATAGAAACAGCCAGAATAATGTTTGACCAAATATCTGGGCACCTCATGGCCCAGTCAAACTGACACATAAAATTAGCCATCAAAGGTGCTATGTCCTAGAGTACTCCAGCAGAGGAAGGAGCACCACCTGACTTTATAGTGTTAGGTGTGTGATGTTTGTACAATACCACAATATAAAAAAATTAGAGTAGCCAGTCTTGGACTGAACACAAGGTATGCAACATAGCGTCAATGGCTTAACTTATTTGTGTGCATTTCTTTCTAATATTTTGCATCTAAAGTAAAGTACGTACATCTAAAGTAACATTTGGCCATGATTATAATAAAAATGCAGTAGAAAAGACAAATGAGTTGATACTGAAAGAAGGAAATTGACTCCTACTATAGAATATTGCCTTTCCAAAGAGAAGAGGCTCAGAGTTAGCAAATGGAACAAGGATCCTTAGTAACCTCCTGATTCTGTATTCCCTACCAACTCGTAGTCATTGATATTGTGAACCTTCCATGTTTTTGCACTTATGTACAAATTTGGAAGGTGAGGATCCAATTTATTTAGATTGTTTCTTCCAGGATTCATGACTCTTTCTTTCTTCACCCACATCTACCAATCCAGTGGTGTTACGACATAGGGCTAGGGAAAATCTTTCAAGGCTGGAGGGTTGAGGTTAAAAAGCAAGAATTGCATGACAGTGGTTCTTTCCTTGTCTTGTTCCACCATGACTACATCTCAGGAAATAAGTCTAGGTGGCTCAGGCAGCAAAGTGGGATTTGTATGATAAGACTGTTTTAGGATGGAGTGAGTGAAGAATGACAAAGAAACAGTGGTTATATTCTGATGCAGTAGGCATGTTGCTTGAACTTCAGTGCCCTTATCCCTGAGGTTATACAAAGATGTAGAACAAACATGGAATCTTCTTGAAGCATCAATTTTGTCTAGTAGTTTTGAGGAAAAATGATTTTTTATTAAGCCAACAGATGCTTCACTGAGTAGAATATAAAATTTGCAAAAATTTTAAAAATTGCAACATGTTATTTCAGAGAAATTTTATGCTTATGCCCAGCTGCTATGAGTTATATTTCCTTCCCTTGGGGTTGAGTGCATACCCTCTTCTGTAATTAAAGATATTTAGGTGGAAAAGTTTGAGAGCTCTAGTGAAGATCATTTTCAGGTAAGAGATTTGGTTTCTACACTCAAATATTTTGTTGATTTGCTGTCTGTCTGTGGGCAATACACCTGTTCTCTCTTTACCTGTGCCTTTGCATCTATAAAGCTGAAATAAAGTTGTATTTGTTTAAAATCTCCAGGCTGAAACAAAATTATTCCTTGAACACTTGTGAACTACTGCTGCCTCTTTGATTCTCACTGGGCTTGAGAAAAGTAGGTAGCTCTTATGACATTTGTGTTGTGTCCATTTTCTACCCCATTCCATGGAGTTTTTTGTTTTTTTTTTTTTTGAGATGGAGTCTTGCTCTGTAGCCCAGGCTGGAGTACAGTGGCACCATCTCGGCTCACTGTAACCTCTGGCTCCCGGGTCCCGGTTTAAGCAATTCTCCTACTCAGCCTCCCAAGTAGCTGGGATTACAGGCATGAGCCACCATGCCCAGCTAATTTTTGTAGTTTTTAGTAGAGATGGGGTTTTACCATGTTGGCCAGTCTGGTCTTGAACTCCAGACCTTGTGATCCACCTGCCTTTGCCTCCCAAAGTGCTGGAATTACAGGCTTGAGCCACTGTGCCTGGCCCCATTGAGTATTTTAATTGCTCTGTATCTCTAGGTCATAGCCTCTAAGAATCATTTCTGGAATCCCCTAAAAGACACAGGATTTCATTGTTGATACAGAATGCTCCTCTATCCCCTTATCATTGGAAAGAGCGATTACAGCCATCAGCAGGTGACAAGCTCCTATCAGCCTAGTAGGGGTAGCTGTGGAAGCACACACCTTATTAAACACAACCATGACAGATTGAAGTCATGTGAACACTTGCTAAATGGCTTGGCAAAGACAGAGATCTTTTTGCCAAGTAAGGTCTGGAAATTACCCCATCTCCAATCCATTATAGAACAGCTTTATACTGAGGTCATAGAGATTTGGATATTCTAAAAAGGATCATTCCACTGACAGATTGTTCCAACATTTGTACAGAAAATGGGTCCTTTTTAGAATCCCAAGGCACTTTTGTTTTGAGGAAATCAAATTTGAGTGAAAATTTAGTAAAATGTTATGAAGACACATTTGCATTGTTTGGGATATCTAGTTGTAAATGCAGCTGGCAGTTTCTCCCTGAATGGTAGAAGTGTAGGAGACCCAATGGGATCAAGTTTGTAGGCTCTTGTCTTCAGAGACAAATAAAGGTGGGATACTGACTTTCCATCTGTAGCTGTTCTATTGGAGCCTTTTACTCTAAGGTTGTGACTTTAAGGTTACAGCCTTCCTGAAGAACTCAACATTCACTGCTTTTCTGTATTCTGGGACAAGTCATCATATAGCACTGGGTCCAATAACAAGGATTGTCATCATCACATAAAGAGACTGCTTTTGCCTTGAAGGAAAGCCTGTAAAATTATTCACCTACTTACCCAATAAATATTTTTGAACACTTACTCTATGTTAGACACAATAGGGTCTGATAACTTAATTATTTCCATTTATTTCTAAAAGAAAATTTAACCAAACCTATTGGCATCTATTGGTTTGAGAGCTAGGGAATGTTCACTTCTTGTTTCTGTTTTCTCGCCTGACAGTCTTGAACAATGAGTCTCCTTCTAGTCTAACAACTGGGCCAGACCAGTTGTCACAGTGTTCCAGTTATTTATGGCAACACAAAATGGTGGCCCGAGGCCAGACCCTTTTGCTCATCCTGACTGTAGACTACTGCATCCCAAGTTTAGCTGCACCAGAATCCTTAAGTAAACTCTGGAATTTTGTACAGCCACAAGACTAGGAAGTGTTTCCCAGTAGACTACAAGCTTCGGGAGGGCATCATGATACTCTTACCTTTTCTCTGTAATAACACTTACCATACATTACTGTAGCTCCTTATTCAACTGCCTCCCACCCGCTTTCGACTGGAAACTCTCAGAGGGCAGTGGTGGTGTCTCCCTTCATTGCTACTGTATCCCCAAAGTTCATAGACATACCAAGGTACCTAAAAAGTACCCAACAAATGTTTATTGGTTGAAAAATAAATACCTTATTGCCTTGGACCTTCTGATAAATTCAAGTAAAGGGAAAGCAAAATTCTCCCATGACACTCATCCCATCTTCCTTGATATCCCAATATTTTATGGACTCATTGTAAAAGTCAGAGGGCAGGGTATCAAGTTAGATCCACTGACAATGTATATTTGACTACTACTCGGTATGAGATGTAATTTCAGTGAACTAACTTTACTTCAAATGACAGTGAGACATAAAACAAATACAGTGTAGAAATGTGTTGTTTTTGGGCTCAATAAATCCAAAGGCTTTAATATTTTAGTGAAATAACACCATTTCCAAGAAAGTTAGAGTCATTAATCAAATTCTAGAGTAAAGGTCAAATTTTTTTTTGCTGTTTCTTTTTCATTTTCACACCTTTCATTCAGATGATAGTAGATTTGGAAGGCTGAGAAGACATAACAAGCATACAAAACAACAATTTTGTTTTAATAAATTCTTACCTAGGCTTATGGTTTGTTCTAGAATAAAATTGTATCATTGTCTTCCTGTGAAAAATGGAAATGTATGGTCAAAACGACCAACTTTGCCTTTAGCAAATTCTTGTGGTCTCATGAAAACATAAACAGTGCGGTCTAGACAGTTTTGTCCTTAAATACAGACTAGTTAGAAGCAAAGTAAATGGCACATACATTTTAATGGGTGATTCTCTGACAATTGTGATTGTTTGAAAAGCATAGCTGAATTTGGGAAAATCATGAAGACTGTGGAACTTGAGGAGAGGTTTGTGAACCATTCCACAATTGTCTAATGATTACTGAAACCCTTCCTCTGTATACAAGGCCTCATGGATGTAACGCTGAATAGGTAGCCATGCCTTTCGGGACATTGTCTCAGTGGGACATATACATTTATGTCTGGAATTATGGCACCCTGTGCTCTGAGAGTTTTGAGCAGAGTGCTGAGGAAGCATGAAGAAGAGAACTGGACTTATGTAATAGTTGACGTCAGAGCTAAATCTTCAAGCTGATGGGGAAGTCTCCTGCTAGAGAGGACAGGATTTTTTAAGCAGGAGGAAAAATCGTGCAGATATAAAGTCATTAAAGAGCTTGGTGTATGGAGAAATGTTCAGGAGAGTATTGTGGCTAGAGAGGAGAGGTGAGCTCAGGAAAATATGAACGATGCAGTTTACACGCGAGATGGTGGGAGGAGAGAAAGGTGGTTTGCTCTGCTGTGGAAGGAGCCTGAGTGGCAAGTGTGATGGTGAACAGAGTGATGGGGGCTAAGGAATTGCGACAATTCCAATTCAGATAATAATAATTTTATAATGTTGAGATAGTTTTTGTTAATGGCATGGGAAAGCTATCCCAACTTAGAGGTCAAAAAATACTTTCTGGAGGGATTGACATCTGAAGGATAAATAGGAGAAATCAGGGAAAGTGGAGAGGA
The DNA here is from genome assembly GCF_009761245.1 of Sapajus apella. Lineage (NCBI taxonomy): Eukaryota > Metazoa > Chordata > Mammalia > Primates > Cebidae > Sapajus > Sapajus apella. The sequence continues at coordinate 4,620,256 of NW_022436971.1, read as the reverse complement.
AAAATATCATTCTGGGCATAAGGATCATGCTGTAGAAAGAGATGAGTGAGAGAGGGGAGCAGAGGGAAAGGAAAGAATGAGAAGGGAAGTGGGGAAGGGAAAGGAGGGGAGGCAAATGACGGGGAAGATACATTCTGAGACCTGAAAGTATTTGAGTATGACAGGAGGATGGGAACAGAAGTTAATAAATGAGTGTTGAAGAGATGAGACTTGAAATGAAAGCAGTTGGTTAGATCAGGCAGGTCCTTATAAGCAATCAGGATGGGAGAACCCCTGAAGTGTTTAAAGTGGGGAGGTGATGTGATCAGCTTTGCCAATAAAAAAGATCACCCTGGAGTCTTGAATTGGAGAATCCATGGGAAACCAGGAAATCAATTGATATCCTGCTTCATTAGTCTAGAAACGAGGTGATGGTAGCCCAAACTAGAATATGTATTGGCAAGAGAGTTGAAGACATTTTTAAGAAAGGGAGTGAGTGAGGACCACAGAGGTTAAGGTTATTGGAGAAGAAAGTGAAGACAGGAGTACATTCACAGAGACCAAGAGGTGGTTCCACGGAGGGTTGTGTGTGCAGAAGACTGGCTGTGGGTGGTGTGAGAGGGATCATCCTAAGAGAGTATTGTGCTCATAAGGCAACGTCTGATTTGTTGTTGTTGTTGTTTCAGAAATAGAGTGGCTGTTGACAATGATAAACTGTTCATGATGCAAACAGAGGAAAGAGAAACAGAAAAGAAGTTGCCCAGTGAGGAGGACTGGGTTGGGTGAGTGCAGTGTTGGAATCCTGGGCTCTAGGGTTCTGGGTAGAGAAGAGAGGGGAGACTGCTGCAGGCTTTTTTGACAGAGATGTGATATGGGACTGGAAAGATGATGATGATGAGGGGCAGGAAAATGGTCCGCAAGCGGAATGACATAAGCTTGGAAGAAGCAGGGGGCTTCTTACAAGAAAACAGTGGGAAATCATCTAGAAATAGCACTGAGCAGCTATCAGAGAATGTGCAAGAATGATCTGCCTCAAGATGTGAGGGAAGCAGAGGGGATTTCCAGGAGAAAGCCACATTTGAGGTAAGGCAAGAAGGTGAGAGGAGCTTTTGTTGAAAAGACCTAGACCATGTGGGACCTGATTTGGGGTTCTGGAGGACACAGATTTAGGAAGAAAAGAGAGAGAGGCAGGCTGGATAATAAAATAAACCTGGATGTGAGGCACATGGGTTTTGATGGTTGTAGGTTTCCAAAATGCTGGAGGGAGATGGTTGCTCAAGCTTTTACAGAGGATTAGCAATGCACACTTTTATTAAACGTGAAAATAATAAGCTACCACTTCCCCTAAGTGGACTTTGTGTATTTACAACTAGAGCCTTAGCTTTGTGGCACTGCCAGTTGGCCTATTTCTGATCACAGCAGAAGGATGCCAACCCATAGGGCATCTCTGGAGATCTCTGTCCTGGACACAAGCCATTGGCTGCATTACTGACCCCTCAGATTGGTAATGGTGAGATAACTAGATATGCTGTTGCAGTAGCCAGGAAATAATAATTCGCTAAAAGATTTTTATCTCCAGCTCTTTTTCAGACACTTCTTCAGGAAAGACATGCTTTCTCTTTTTGTGTATTTAAAGAAATAAGCTCTAACCTGAGGGAAGACAGAATCAAAGATCTGGCAACCACATTTGTCATAAATAATGAATGAGAAAACATTAAAAAATTAATTGGGAAAAATTAAGTATCAGTGTAGTACTTGTGCAAATTGGCTCGTGGGAGTTGTGGTAGGTTTGCCTCACTGATGAGCTGCCTACATAAAGTTCTTCTTCTGTGGCATTCTTAAGGCATTGCCTAGGTTCTTCCCCCACTCATCAGGAGCTCCTTCCATTTTTCTCCTGTGCTTCATTGAGGTTTGGGCATTCCTCAAACCTCAACTCTCAAGCTTCTGTTCTCCAATTGTCTATTCTTTGGATTCCACTGATATGTGATCAGTCCCTAATTCCATTTTCTTTCTCCCCAAATCTACCCTGTTCACAAAGTCTGTCTTCTCAAAGTACTGATTTTTCTTTACTCTGTTAAAAAAAAATGTACAGATCATTCTATCCATGCCTCTCTGTTATCTCAGTCCTATATTCCAAGACCCAGTCCCAGTGCACCTTCTCCAGCGAACAATGTTTTTTATCAAAAACTTGATCTCTCCTTGTTGGCATCTGCTTCCAAAGAGTTCAACCTGTGAAAATTGGTACTGGACATGGTCTAAGAAAAGCAGATGATTAAATGGGGCTTTAGATCTCTAGCTATCAGATTGACAATAAGTGATTGGCCTGTGTACTAATCACTGGTATACAGACAGCCCTTGGCCATAGATAACATTCCTCTTGTCAAAACTTTCATGAGTGATGAAATGAGATGGTGAATTGGGAAAAGGAAATGTACTAGCATGCATGATATATCAGGTTTTTGAGATAAATGTATGAAATGAGTAAATAGTGTCTATAAGGGTTCTTTAGGATTGGATGGCTATTGCTAAATTCCACTGATGCTTTACAGAGAGATAATGAAGAGTTGAAGGTGAGTAAATGCAATAGAAAGCCAGAGAGCATCTGGGCATCTTTGGTTTCATACAAAGAAGCTCTCATCTCAAAATCAAGAACCAAGCTACAACTTAATAGTGATAGTGCCTGACGTTTAAGGTGACAGTGGTTAAATGTCCAACCCAGGGCAGGTTTGTTTTGCTAGAGTTCAACCAGAACTAAGAATATTGCCCAGGGGGTTGGTTGAGTCTCTAGGAAGAAAGACCATGGCAACATCATGGAATACATGTACTGTGATGTCTCTCAAGTCCTTCTCTAAAGACACCTAAAGTCATTTACATGAGTGACTGCAATGAGGAAAGGAGATCACCAAGGTGTTCCAAGGACTACTGAGCATAGACTTCAGTTGATATTGATACCCGAAGACCCAAATTATATGATGCTCCTGTTGGAGGGTGGGCATATAACATCATGCATGCTAGTACATTTCCTTTTCCCAGTTCACCATCTCATTTCATCACTCACGAAAGTTTTGACAAGAGGAATGTTATCTTCAGTTGATATTGATACCCGAAGACCCAAAGTATATGATGCTCCTGTTGGAGGGCAGTCCTGTAGGAGGTCTGGTGGTCATTTTTCCCTTCTTTAATATACATTTAGGCTTAATGTACTTTGCAGTTGGTGCAGGAACCATACTGGGGCATTGGTCTGTGTAGTCAGACTTACTATAAAAGATAGAAGGAAGACTAGGATCTTCCCCTTACCACATCATATCCCTGTAGTCAAGATAGTGAATCAAAACCAATATCACATCAAGGAGGGGATGGTTGTGATTAGTGTCATACTTAAAGGATCTAAAGGATGCAGAAATAGTGGTCCCCATCATATTTCCACTAATTTCATAAATCTGTTCCTTTCAAAAGCTGGATGGAACTTGGAGGATGATGGTAGATTACCATGATATTTCCATTTATTTCATAAATCTGGTCCTGGCAAAAGCTGGATAGGACTTTGAGGAGGATGGTAGATTACTACAAGCTCGACCATGTAGTAGTCCCAATCATAGCTGCCTTGCCAAATGTGTCATTTTCTAGAGCAGATTGATACAGCCTTAGGTACATGGTAAGCAGCCACTGATTTGGCCATTGGATCTTTTCTATTGCATTCACAAAAATGGTTTAGAAAAAGTTCACGTTCACATCATATGGAATGGATAAACTCATGCATTTTTGTTCCAGGTCTATGCTAATGCTCTTGCCCTTTTTCATAATATAGTCTGGGGAGTTCTAGATCAGTGCTGTTCAGTAGAAATAAAATATGAACCACATATATAATTTAAATTTTCTAGTAATCACATTAAAAAAGGAAATAGAAAATATTAATTTTAATAATATACTTTAACCCAGTGTTTCTAAAATAACATTATTTCAACATGAAACCAACATAAAAATATTAGTGGTGAGTTTTTTTGGGTACAGTGCCTTCCATATTTCTGATGTGTCTTACACTTATAGCATATCTCAGTTTTGATGCTGAATTTTCGTGGACTATATGTGATCTCATAAAATTTATATTTGAAAAAGTAGATTCACATGCCCAATTGTCTCAAACATATTTTAAAGATACCTGATAACTGAATCAATTACAAAAGAATAATTTTTAATTTAATACTGCATCCACATTGACATAGTGAATGTATCTTTTTTAAACAGTTGATTTGACTTTGAAGCAGATGTGTTTCCATTTCAAAATTAAGACTGCTAAAATTAATGGAATCCATTAGCTCTTTTGTCAACTCAGTATTATTAAAATGGAATGCAAAGGGTTAGTGCGCAAATTGAAAAGCAGCTCTAAATTTATCCATATCAAAAAGTGTTCACCAAGTTTTTCTCATAGTTTTTGCAATCGGTTTATGTAATACTGTTGATTATAATTAAAGTCTTCTCCATATTGATTCATGTTGGAAAAATACATAAAAATATTATTTATTTGAATTATGAAAGCTTTTAATTTCAGCATAAATTTGCATATATGTGTACCTAGGTCACAAATACACTTTTATTTTCCGTAGAGCTTCAAAGTTAATTTATTCATATGCAGTGTAACACCAGTGAGAACACGTAGATGCATTGCCATTTGTTGCTTTTAATTATTGGATATTTGGTAAGCATTCTTTTTGTTTTGAGAAGTTTACAGTTTATTGTATTTGGAGATTGTAGTTCAGGAAATTTCTGTACAACTCTTCCACTACTCAAGCAATGTGAGATTATTAATTTTATTTTTTTTTTAGTTCTTTCAAACGTTCTATAACCTGGTGACAATTCATAGCTTTTGCACATATACATTGCATAGTTTAACAACTACATCAATGAGTTTGCTTCAGAAAACTGAAGACAAATATTTCAAATATGTATCAGACAGTGGGACAAATCAATAAGGGAAACATCAGTGTCTTGTTTCAAAATTCCAGTAACTTAACAGTAGTGCTAAGTTAAACTTGTATTAGTGATAGAAACAAATTTTTCATCATTAGGTGAACATGTTCTTTGAGAGTTATAAAACATTTTAGAAGTCTATGTGATGAGTCTGACTTTTTAGGTTGAAAACTGACATTTATTTATACATTTTGAAGTCAAAATGAGACAAAATATACCAACATACTAATTGGGCTGTGTCTCTTAATATTGCGTGATTCATCTAAAGCAAAAGAAAATTACTTGCAATTTTTCAAATTTCAATCAATTTGATTTTGATTGTGTTAAAATCAATTTGATTTTGACCTTGTATTCTAATGATACTTGTTTTATTGCTTAATTGATGATCTTTTACTATTTGTAAAACATACTTTTAAATATTTTTCTTATAATTTTTAAGTTCTTTATTTAATTAAAAATTTTTATTTAAGAGATGTGCTGTTGCTCTATTCCTAGGGTGCACTCAAACTCCTGGGCTCAAGTGACCTTCCAGCATCAGCCTCCAGAGCAGCTGGGACTACAGGTGGGCACCACCATGCCTGGCTTCTCATAATTTTTAAATAAACTTTCTATAACTGAAATGGTAATTATTTTACGATCTCTAAATTCAGAAATCATTTTCTGTTTTGTGTAGGAATCCAAGATATTTCATAGCTGGCCAAAGTTACAAGCTCAGATCCCATTGTTGTTGGATATTTAATTCTAATTCAGGTAATTAAATTTATTGATTGCCCTTTTTACTTTAGGAGAAACCTTATCAAATTCATCATATATTGGCTGAAAATGTTTCAGTATTTTCTACTTTGTTATTGCCTGTAACCCCACACTTTGGGAGGCCGAGGCAGGTGGATCATGAGGTCAGGAGATCGATACCATACTGGTCACATGGTGAAACCCTGCCTCTATTAAAAATACAAAAATTAGCTGGGCATAGTGGCACGTGCATGTAATTTCAGCTACTTGGGAGCTTGAAGCAGGAGAATCACTTGAACCAGGGAGTTGGAGGTTGCACTGAACAGAGATTATGCCACTGTACTCCAGCGTGGTGACAGAGCAAGACTCATCTCAAAAAAAAAAATTTCTGACACAAAAAACCACATTCGTTTTTTGGTTTGCTTTGCTGCAACAAATTGCAATCACAATGCATCATGAAATGTGTGACATACTTTCTTCCAGTCTTTTTTTTCTTTACCTTTCCAATTGTAGTACTAGTTATTGCATTTTCACTCAATTCTGTATCAATAATATGCCTTCATTTTGATGTTTTAAAAATTATCCTTATTTATTTCTGTAAACTAGAGAAATGGTTTAATTACATTATAATCAAAATAATAGCAAACATTTTAATTTTATTACCAATTACATTTTATATTGGTATTATTAGGATGTTTGCTGGTTACAAAAAATAGTTTTAAAAATTCAGTATTACACTCATATCTGAAAAAAATTGTTATAAATTTATTGATGTCCCCTTAGTGATGTGTTTATATGTAACTCTAGAAGTAATGCATTCCCTTAATATGTGCTTTACATGTAGTAATATTCCATGAAACGGTTAACATGCCATGTAATCTTACAAAAAAGGTGAAGTTATGTTTCATGAAAAAAACTTACACTGTTTCAGTCTTTAAATTTAAATTCATTAAAATTAATTCAAATTAAATATTCAGTTTCTCAGTTGCACTAGTCATATTTTATATGCTCAACAGCCACATGAGATTAGTGGCTACCATAATGGATGACACAGATCTAGGACTTCTTGATGTCTTGCAGAACATCATGTTTATCCATTACATCAATGACATTATGCTGACTGGGATAGAGGAAGAAGGGGTAGCTGGCATACTGAAAGCTATAGTGAGACTCATGGGGAACAGAAGAGGAATTCTGCAGACATTCAGAAACCTATTATATTCATAAAATTTTTAGGAACCCATTGGTTAGAAGCATGATACAACATCCCTCTGAAAGGAAAAGAGAAATTATTGCAACTTGCACTTTCTGTTTTGAAGAAGGGAGCACAATAGTGCTGGTAGGACTTTTCAGTTTTGTCAGTAGCGTATTCTACACATAGAGATATTGGTCTAGCCCATATATACGTAACACAAAAGCCTGCCATCTTTGAGAAGGCCCAGAACAGGAAGGGTTTCTGCAGTCCTACCACTTCAGCCATATGCCAGTAGACTCTATGGTATTGTAGGCATCCATGGTGACAAGAGATGCCACCTAGGGGTTGTGACAAGCTCCAGTGATGGAATCCCAAAGCAGGACCATGAGGTTCTAGAGTAAAGCCATGCTATCTGCAGTAGAGAATGTTTTGTTGTTTGTGTGTTTTTTGTTTTAGTTTTAAAAAAGAACAAAAGTCAGCTCCTAGTATACTACTGAGCCCTCACAGTGACAGAATGCCTGACAATGGGTCAACAGGTGACCATGAGGCAGGAACTCTCCATCATCATTTGAGCCCTGTCAGACCTTCCAAGTCATAGGTTGGGTAGACCCACAACAATCCATTGCAAGATGGAAGTGGTGCATCCTGGGTTGGGCATGAACAGGACCAGAGGACACAAGCAGGTACCTGAGCAGGTAGCCCAGATCCCTGTGGCACCCACTACTATTGCATTAGTGATTCTCCCTTGGCTCATGCCTATGACTGTGTGGGGGATTTCATGCAAGCAGTTGAGGAAAAAGGAAAATACTGATCTTTCTTACCAATGGGCAAACTTATTACATGGGTAAAAACCAAAAATGGACAGCCACCTCACTACAGCCTGGGGGTATTCTTGAAAAACAGCAGTGGGAGAAAATTCTCCTAATAGGAAGAGCTTTGGATAATGCACTTGACCATCCATTTTGTATGAAAAGAGATAAAGTTTAATACATATGACCTCATAGGCAGTATCAAATAGAAACAGATTGGAAGATCAATAACAACAACTCAGACAAAGAAGTCTGGGTTGATAACATGTGCATGGACAAATGCGAATTGTCATGAAGTGTGAAGATTTTTATAGCACATGTTGGTACCCACCAGAGATCACCGAAAGAAGAGACACTAGGCAACCAAATAGGCAAAATGATTCAGCTGGATGATGGCAGCCAGCCTCTGTCATCATTCACTTCAATACTGGCTTGAGGCATGCATGAACAGAGTGGCCATTATGGCAGAGATGGATGCTACATATGGGTTCAGCAACATGGATTCTGAGTTACCGAGGCTAATCTATTTACTACCACCACAGCCCAGCCTGCCGGCAAGAGAGGTGGATGCTGAACACCCAAATGGCACCATTCATTGAAAATATTAAGTGGCCATTGGTGGCAAGATAGTAACACTGGACCCCTCTCATACTGAGAGGTGAGCAGTTCACTTTCACAGGAATAGACACATAGAACTTGTGTAGGTAGAAGATTTTCCTGCCTACAGGGCCCAGCCAGCACCACTCTTAGTTTATGTAGTGTTAGATCCAACTGGAAGGAGAAAGAGGCAGGGTGGGATGGGGTAGGAGGTGGGGAGAGAGAGAGCAAGAAAGCTGCATTTCCAGAATGAAAAGAGGTTCAGATGCCTAGAGAGGTAATAGGCAAGCTGAGTGGGAGACAGAATGTGGGAGAGGATTTCAAGGGGTGGATCATGGAAAGGCTTTGTAAGCCATGCTAAGAAGTTCAAGCCGTATAGATATAGATAACCAATGAAGGATTTTTGTTTTTTTCCTTCTTGAGACAGAGTCTCACTCTCTGGCCCAGGCTGGAGTGCAGTGGTGCAATCTTGGCTCACTGCAATCCCTGCCACCTGGATTCAATAGATTATCGTGCCTTAGCCACCCACGTAGCTGGGATTGGAGGTATGTGCCACCATGCCTGGCTAATTTTTGTATTTCTGGTAGAGGTGGATTTCAGCATGTTGGCCAAGCTGGCCTTGAACTTCTGGCCTCAAGAGATCCTCCAACCTTGGCCTCCCAAAGTGCTGGGATTACAGGCGTGAACCACTGTGCCAGATCCCACTGAAGGATTTTAGAAAGGTGGATGGCCTAATCGGATTCACTTTGAGCTCCTTATTATCTTTGACTTTATTTCTCACCTTACTTGTGAGAAGAAGAGGGATGTGAAATTCGGAACTAAATTATAATCTCTTGTGAGCCAGGCCTCTGTCCTATTTATCTCAGAAGAATGCTCTCTCATTTTTATAATGAGACAATTGCCAAGATTACACTTTTTTAAAGTAGCAAAAACATACAAAAGGAGTAAAGGGGATCTTTGCTTGCTCATATTTGTGAAAACTAAGAACAGAATATAGAAATGCCCAAAGAGCATGTTTGAATACATATCTTTGTAAAACATGACAGAAAGGAGTGATTATTTAAATTGGACAGGACTTTGCATTCCTGGCTCCTTGGTGGTAGTGCCTTTTGTCTGAACTCTCTTACTAGAAAAAAATGTCACAAAGGATAAAAAATGAGTCCAATAAGTTTTATTCAATTTCAGAGTCTATTATATATTCTGTTTTACACAAAGCATATAATTTTAAATTTCATAGATAGGCACACTGAACATACACTTGGTAGATATACAGCTATTTGTACGAGTGAAATTGAAACCCTCCAGGGAGGGTACATTAATAATTCCTTACTTGTAAGACAGAACAGCCATCTCATATTCCAAACAAAGCGTGGCCAGCACAGAAGTGATTCATGGTCATTTATGAAACCTGATTACCAATCGCCAGATCTTAAAGCCATGGCAACATTTATTTTTCAATCTCATAAACAATAAAGCTCCTTTTTGTTAAACACATGAGGGACCTCTTTCCCACGGAGGAGTTAGTAAATGCAAAAGCTAATTTTCCACATCTGACAGCATGCATGAAAGCTGATGAATACATGTATGATAAACACATATTTCAGTAGAGAGAAAAATTAATGTGTATATTCTTATATAGCATTTTCTTTCACTGGGGTGTTGATCTAAGAGTAGCAGTGGGGGGAACCTGACTTTTTTTTTTAGTGCCTCAAAGACAAACATTTTCCTAATTGGACAGTTTAAAATATTCAGTTCATTAATCCTAGATAAAAGCCATATTCATATTTAGCTTAAATGGTTCTTTTCAACAAGATATATTAAAATTGTAGTTTCTGTATTTAATATTGAGAAACAAGAGATCACAATAATGCCTAATTTGTAGCTTATTCTCGACACTTGGTAGAGACATTAGACAAACCATTTATCAATTTTCTATCACCAAAGTGTCCTAAGGTACCACCAGGAAGAACCAGCATGATTTTGTGACCAGCAGATCCTTCTGGGGCTGCCTTTTCCTATGCCAGTGGTTGAAGGCCAGGTCAACTGGACACGAGAAAGTAACAAGGTCATTCTTCACTTGGCCTTCACTTGTGTGTCTGTTGTGTGTCCCAGGGAGATAGTAACTTCTCCAAGGTCAGCTTGAAAGCCCAGAAGTCTTCTCCCCGATCCTGTAGCCAGAAGTGCTGGGATATGAAGGGATATGAAATCCAACACTCAGTAAAAGGGTAGGTAGAGGGTGGGGAGATGGAGGAACACAGGCACGTCAGTTTCCCATGATGTGCATAATTGGTCTTGCATCTCAAAGTGCCTCTTAAAACATTTTAATTCAGAGTGAGCTGAAGAGGTTTAAAAAATAAGCAGCCCTAAATCCAATGATAGGTTAGGCCATTTTCAAAGGTAATGTGGCCAGAGCTGAGCAAGTTGAAATTTTGCTGGCAGAAGTCCACTGGTATCTTTGGACCCCTGTATTAAGAATAGGTAAATGTAGATGTTAGGCCGTGTGGCTTCTCCTGATCTAACTCTTGAGTTTGACTTTGAAGCACTGACCCTGGACTTAGCCTTTCCAGAGCCTTAGGACCCCCATGTCTAGGTATTCATTAGAAGAGGCGAATCTATGTCCAGTCTGTGGCTCCTGACTTGTTACATCTCTTCCTTGTCCTTTGGCCAAGCTCTGCCCCAGACTTGAGCCTTTTTAACACAATTTGATCCACTCTTGTTGCAAATCTTGACTGGTGGCATCATTAATGGTATATTCATTATTACCTCAGTCAAAAATGGCCAGCTTCCTGCCTTCTTGTCTACTTCCTTGAGCATTTTATTGCCAAACCATGAAAAAAGGTTGAGTTGTGGGGTCAAAAGTAGCTCAAAAATTCCAGTCCAGTTCTTGCCACAAGAACAATCTTTAATTCTTGTTTTGCACCAAATATACAATCCCTTCTGGGTCTGTTCTAAGCTGTGTAAGCAGATAATTTCCAGTTTTTCAATGGTATTTTTAATAGTTACTTTCTGGAATTCAGCTTTCAAGGGATTTCCTGATAAGAGCTATGTAATCAGGATGGAATCTCTTATTAAAAGGATTTTCCTTTTCCAAATCTTGAAAAAAGTCTGTTTCTCTCTTCTCAAATTATCAGGCTATCTATCAATAATTGAAGGTGAGATTGAAACTATGACCTTGGCAGGTAGTGCAGAAGATTTGCTGAAGTCGTTCAATAGTGTGAGCAATTTTTTAGATTATGGAGTGTTTTTAAACTATATTAAAAGTAAACTTCTTTTTATACTCTTCAGGGGACTGGGAACAGGTTCATTTGTTCAATAAACATTTCACTTATTCAACAACCGTACTGTGGAAGTAGAGGAAAAGAGTGAATTCGGGACTTTTCCAGTTGCCCTTCACACTGACTCTCCTTGGCACATTGCTGCTGATCCGTCCATCCTTGGCCTACTTACCATGGTGTCCCACAGTTATGAGGACAGTTCTGTCTCTTGATAAATGATGCAGTGGGCCCTAGTGCTTACAGACCTTCACCTGAATCACAGGGAGACTATGTTAAAATGGCTGCAAGCCAGATATACAGTCAGTATCTAAATGGAAGGACCAGGAATCTGCCTTCAGAAGTTAATAGAATGATCTTGGACAATCTATTTAACTTCTCGATGCCTCAGTTTCCTCATCTGTAAAATGGTAGATAATAACAGTGTCTACCTCATGGGAGTAGTTTTAAGGATTATGTAGTTAATATGTGTTGTTAAAAGATGTTAAATGCTTACACTAGTGCTTAGAGGTGCTATATAGCTGTTTTCAATTATTATCACCATTAGTTCTAGGATTGCTGATAGCAGGAGACTCAGCCTGTATGGCGTTCCCTGTGGACCTTCAGGTGCTCCCAGTTTCAGGGCTCAGCCAGGTGTCAGGTGGCAAGGTCTCTTGTATTAGACTTAATTGGAGGAAGATGAGCAGAGGGCACATTGTGAAGCTGGGGGCCGAGAGAGCTCGGAGCAGCAGGTGTGGTGGTTGAGGCCAATTTCAGTTTAAGTCTCAATACTCGCCCCTAGTGGCAATACTTCCCCCTAGTGGCAGTATAAACAAAAGCTGGAGCTTATTTCCCTTACCTGTTAAACGGAAGTGAAAAAGTTAATGGCGACTCCCTTTCATCTCTTAAATTTTACCTTTTGAAACAAATGGTTAAAATAGGACATTTCCTGTTAACTCGACTTTGGTATTGTGTTCTCTGACCCAAAATTGTGAAACCACGCTAAAGGGTGATTCCACAACAGGCTGGTCAATGTTGGCTATCACCTTCCTCCAAGTTACATTGCAGGAGACAAAGGAAAGAATTAGGAGAGAATGGAGAGTTCTATGGAGAGAGTGTTAGTGTGCTGTACATTCCCTCCTATCCTGTCTTCTGTCCCCTCCTCTTCTCAAAGCCAAGTGGGAAGGGGCTTCAGAGAAAGATCCAGAAAGCTTGATTTATGGCTAGTAAACTTTAGGAGGGAGAGGCGCTGGGATGCAGCTCAACCTGAGAAAGTCGCAAGTGAGCGGCTGGCTGGAGTTCCTTATGGTGGCAGAGCAGAGACAGGGCTACTATAGAGTGAGCTGCCCTTCTACCACAGTGGGGCAAAGGTGCTTGTTTCCTGTGGGCCAGATGTAGAGTCTGGTGGACAGAGGAGGCCATGCGCCATCATGCAAAAGAACCTTGGCCACGAGGCATCCTGCTTGGGAGTGAGGTGGGCTCTGCAGAAAGATTGCCATGGAGCATCTAGGGGGTTAGCTAGAGACTGTACTAGGGAACTGCAGTCAGAGAATGGGGGATGGGAGGAAAATAAATACCCACAAAAGCAACCTGGAAGAGAAAGAATCAAGTTCAACATATGGACAGTTACTACACTCAATTTGCCAGCACTGGATTACAACTCTGCCTGGCAAGAGAAGCCTTTTCTTTCCCTCCACCTGACTATGGAGAAGCCAGAAATGGCCAGTAGGGGAAGAGGTGAAGCAAACCAAATCTGCAATTGTCCATGCCCCTCCAACTCTGCTGATGTAGGATGTAGGTTTCTAAGCCTGGGACAAACCAAAGCTTGGCAACAGGAGAGACTTTATATTGAAAGAGGGTTTGACAGTTTAGTATTAGACTTGACTGGGGCTTTCCAAATCATGAAGTGAGTGAAAATGCTGTAGGAACTGTGCAGGATTTTATCTGACAGGGAAGACTGACTCTACGGAGTAGGTGTAAAGGGACAGCAGTGAGATATAAGAAAGCTCCTGCCCGTGGGGAGCTTATTGTCTCTAAACAGGGACAGTTGCAAACCCCACTATTTCCTTACCCTCTTTTCTGCCAGGTCAAATGAAGTCAGACAGCAAAGGTGATTGAATTTTCAATCTTGAAAATACGTCACGCAACCTGATTTTCCATAGAAGTGATTCAAACCAAACAGCAAGGTAGCTTACCTTATTGCGCCCTGTCACTGAACTCCTCAGGCCCTTAATTCTCTCATCTTCAAATACTCACCCCTTTCGAAGAATCTGCCTACTGCTCTGAGTCCCGACGTCTTGATGTTCCGTCTTGCTGCCCCAGTACTCTCTTTAACCTCAGGGAAAGGAATCCCCACTTTGTGCCACTAGAATGTGGAGCAGAAAAGCAGGAAGAGCTGGCATAATTCAGAACAAACAGATTTTAAAAACAAACAAACAAAAACCACAACTGGTTCCATCAGCCACACCTGGTAGCAAGGCCCTCCATGGCCAACTCTGAAGTAGCACTTTGGTTCTTAAATGGCAGCATCTTCTTAGATAATGCTGTGCCTGGTGCACAGTGGAAGCTTATTAAATATTATGACAAATTAATGTCTTTACTGATTATGTATAGCTTTCTGGGCGAGAGCAATGAAGATAATCCTACATCTTCCTTAATCCAGTCAACAGACAACTTTCTGTTTAAAAATTGTGTGCTGGATAATCAGGATATACAGAACGCTGATGTACAGCCATAGTATCAAACTACGATATGGCAATGTTAATCCAGCAGTATGTATAATAAGAATGTTGGCTACAACAGAAAAAAGGTGATTGTCTGGTCTGTATCTCTCAAGTGTGAGGAAACAGTTTAGTCAAACAAGTTGAAAAATAAAACAAAATTTAAAAAGGATCAGAAAACCTATGGTTCTTTGTTTTCCAGCGGAGACATCTCTATGCTGAGCTAAATTTAAGTTCCCCATTGTGTATGATTGTCCTCCAGTATGGGGCTACTCTGCTCTAGAGGCACAGCTTTGCCCGTGATGAGGATTAATCCCACTCTTGACCCACACAGATGGTCTTAGTGACTGTATCTTTTATGCAGCTCCATTACTCCTCAGAATATGCAAATGAGATGTTTCTTCCAGGCTATGGAGATTGAGGTGCCTGGGGTATCAGAGTGAGGGAAGGAAGGAGCACTGAGAAGTAGCCGCTGAAGGCAGATTGCACAAAAGAGACAGGAAGACCATCAAATGCAGACATAAAAACTCAAAGACAGCAGCAGTCTGGGGCTATTTATTCCATAAACAAAGTAGGAAACCTTTCGGTCTTCCTCCTGTATTACATCAGAGTTCCTTTTAAGAAGATAAGCAACTTGGTGATCACAAGTTGTTAAGAAAAAGTAGAAGAGATAGAAGTGCAGGTGTCATGCATTGTGAAAAATTGTCCATTTAAAATGGATACAAAACGGAGGCACAATTTTATTTCATGACAGTAAACTTATCTAGAATGCTGCATTCCTAGAGCCTATCAGCTCAGAATTAGTTGACTGAACACCTTCTGCCTGTCTTTGTCAGGCCCATAGCTACATGAAGACTGGTCTTCTCAAGGTGCTTCCAGTTTGCTGTTGCTTCACCAATGGGAATCATTTATATCTCACATAGGGTGAGTATTGATGGTTGCTCTTCGAAGCCTTTTAGTGACTCTTACCTTGCTCTTCATGTAAAGAATATACCATATTCTGCTGTGCCACCCAGGGCCATTCTATCATAAAATAGAGCCCCATGATCCTGATCCTCAGAGCTGCAGAATGAATTCCACCCAAGGATCTGGAAAAAGGTTTGGGGGAGGGTCTTGGGAAGGGTGTGAGAATAACCCATAACCCAGGGAAGCAGGTTGAATCACAAGGCATGAGTAACCAGGCCCCACAGTGGTTTTTGGGGTTCCAAGTAGAATCTACCTGCCCACAGGCAGTATATAGTTGGAGTGGAAAGAGCCTACCTGGTAGGGGATGACCTAGCTCTCAGTCATCCTTTTGAAACTATAGGCCTTGGGGGAAATATTTCTCTTTTGGAACCTCAGTTTCATCTTCTGAAAACCAAGAGGGCTGAACTCACACCCTCTGTAAGTTTCTTCCTGAGTTGACTTTCTGATTAGGCCGTTTCCTCTTGCTGTGCTATGGTCCTTCACAGCTGGATCTGTTTCACCGGCATTTGGATTAAGCCCAGTGAGGCAGTAAATACATAGCACAAAGTTATTTATATGATAATAGGGTGGACCCTGGGTGGCTGAAGGCCCTGTGCACCCAAGCACAGTGGCCCCAGAATTCTGCATCTGACTCAATGGTTCCCACATTATGCGCAATAGACTTTGGTGAGGATCAAAGAGTGGTATTGAGGAACCATGTCCACCCTCACACATCCTTGATATTGAATGTAACCTTCACATCGCTGGTTTGTTGATTGGCAGTATTTTGAAAGACTTCTTAGCCAAGGTCCAGTTGCCAGAATGGCCAAGTCTTCACATCTGAACTAGCCTTTATCTTCTCTTGTAGGTCCCACGCTACCTGATTTGAGAAATTAGGACTCATTAAATATTGTATTAATTCCCAGTCATTCCTTCAAAACAAACAACAAAAAAATGACCAAACAAATAGTCATAAGTTTATTTAATTTCTATTTGCTCAGGTTAGACATCTTAGGACACCCTTAAGCCTCCCCTTACCTTGGGTCTAATATGTATTCAGTAACGAAGCCTTTTGATGCTTCTCCGTGCTGCTGTTTCTTTCTGTGTCTATCACCCTAATTTAGGTCTTGACTACCACAATATTTTCCAAAATGGACACCATGCCTCATCTTTCAACATTTCCAAATCCCATTTGTCATATGTGTATATCTACATTAGCTTATTACATCTTAAACCTTGGCCATTGTTTTCTCTTAGACAGAAACATCAGTGTTTTCCATTGGTCCTGAAGGAAGTCCAAATTTCTCAGCTTCATATTCAGAGCCCTCCAACCTCCCTGTCCATCCTCTCTTTATCCTCATTCTGACATGGTCCAACACAAAAACCTAGGCTCCATCATCACTAATTTTTTAGTGAACCTTCAGCTAACTTCCATTTTCTTCCAGTGTACATCATGTACATGGCTTAAGCCCTCCACTGTGGTGTAAACACTTAGGGGTAATATTTAAGCTGACTCCCTCTGTCTCCTATAATAGCTAGACAGGAGTGTGACACAGACTGCGATTTAGTGCTTATAGAACAAATCAGTGATTGTATCCCACAAAGCCAATGCCATTTCTACCTTCAGCTGTTTCTCAAACAACGTCCTCTGCTTGGAATGCACTATTCTGCTCACCTTACAATTTTGCCAATTTCGTTGAGTTAATTTTCATCTAAATTCCCTTTTTCTTGGCATAAAGTTCTTCATAATCTGTTCTTATCATATTAATTTTGGTGGCATCGGTAATTAAATTCCCCTTTTTGTTCCTAATACTGTTTATTCATGTGTTCTGTAGCTTTTATCTTGATCAATCTTGCTAGATGTTTGTTAATTTTATTACTTTTCACAAGGAGCCAACTTCTAGCTTTTGTTTTATCCTCTCTATTGTATATTGCTTTTCTATTTTATTAATCTGCTCTTATCTTTATTGTATGTTTCTACTTTCTTTAGATTTAATTTGCTGTTCTTTTTTAACTTTCTAAGACAGCTGCTTAGTTCAATACTTCTCAACTATTTTCTTTTTCTAACATAAGCATTTGAGATTCTGGTCTTGCTATCATGATTATTTTAATTGCATTTCATAATGCAGGAATTTGCTACATAGCATTATTGTTTAGATATTTTTGAATTTATAAGATGATTTTGTCTTTGATCTGTGAATGATTTAGGAGTGAATGCTTATATTTCTAAACATGTGAAATTTTCCTAGTTATCTTTTAGCTACTATTTCTTACCTAATTGCTTTGTGAATTTAGCATGAAACCAAATCCTTTCAAATTTGTTGAGACTTTCCTTATGGTCCAATATATTGTTGAGTTTAGTTGAAAATATTTTATGTCTTAATTATTGAGTGGAATGTTCTAGAAATGTCCATTATGTGGTGCAGCTAATAGTTTTCTGTTGGTATTCTAATGGTTTTATCCCTTGCTTAGGCTAATAGCTATGAAAATAGTCGTTAAACAAAATCTTTAACATGGTAGTTTGTATATTTTTCTGTCTAGGTATAGAAATATTTGCTTTAAATATTTTCAGGGTATATATTAAGTACATCTGTATTAAGAATTATACACATACTTTCTGTTAAACTGAAACTTTTAACATTATATAGTGACCTTTCTTCTTTCTCTGGTCATATTTTTCCCTGAGTCAATTTTGTCTAATATTGATACAATATTCTTTATTTAGTATTTGTCTGGTATATATATCTTTTCATTATTTTACTTTCAATCTTGTGATATCCTATGTCTTAGAGATGTAAGACATATCTAGCACAAAACTGAATTTAAATAACACAAAACTGAATTTATTTTTATCATCTTCAATCTTCATCTTTTAATGCATCAATATCTTTCATAATTACTGATATTCATACACAATATATTTATTACTACATATATATTCATACTCAATATATTTATTTGTGTTTTCTATTTATAGCATCTTTTCTTTGAGACAGGGTCTTGCTGTCAAGGTAAACTGTCACATGGTCCTAAATTAGGGTGGTGGTGATAGACACAGAAAGGAATGGTAGCATGGAGAAGCATCGAAAGGCTTCATTACTGATTACATATTAAATCCAAGGTAAGGGGAGGCTTAAGGGTGTCCTAAGCAAATATTTACCCAGGATGGAATGCAATGGTGTGATCACTACTCACTGCCACCTTGAACTCCCAGGTTCAAGTGATCCTCTCCCTTCAGCCTTCTAGGTAGCTTGTCATCACATCTGGCTAATTTTTTCTTTTTATATTTGTGTAGAGAAAAGATCGTACTATATTGCCCAGGCTAGTCTGGAAGCCCTAGGCTAAAGGGATCTTCCTGCCTTAGCCTCTGAAAATGCTGGGATTACAAGCATGAGCTACTGCACTTGTCCGTATAGCATTTAATTTTTCTATTTATTTTGTCTGTTCTATATTTTCTCCCTTCTTGTCTTACTCTTAATTTTATGTTTCATTATTACATTTCTCATCTTAGAAACCATACACCCTGTTTTTCTTTTTTTAGTGAGTACCCTAGAAATTTTAACAAGCATATGTAACTTGCATTCTAGTTAATCAATATTTTGTCCTTTAGCCTCAGCAATGACTCTGTAAGCCACTCTCTTTATCCCTCTCCTATTTTTCACAGCTTTGAGATATAACTTACATGCAATTTGCTCGTGTGAAGTGAACGATTCAGTGATTTATAGTATATTCAGAGTTGTGCAACCATTGCCACTATCTCATTTTAGAACATTTTCGTTACCCCCAAAAGACACCCACACCTAGTAGCAGTTGCTCCCCATTTTTCCCTAGTTCTAGCTCCTGTCAACCACTAATTTAATTTCTGTAACTATGGATTTCTCTATTCTGGAAAATTCACTTAAATCTATATACAATATGTGGTCTTCTGTGACTGGCTTTTTTCACTTACCATAACGTTTTCAAGATTCATCTAGGTTGTGATATATCATTACTTCATTTTTTATCGTCAGATAATAATCCATTGTATTGATATTTGTGTTTATCAGGTTTTCTAAATGCTTTTAAAATTCAAGTTCCTTCAGTGATTATTTTAAACCTGAAGCCCCATTCTTTACTCATTCCTTGATTTGAAATGATTTACTTTATTGACTCGTCATGCTAAGTCAAGACATTAAATTTAGTTTTTTTAGTTCTTCGTAGCAGGTAATTGATTCAGGATGCTACATAGAGGGCCAAAGTAACCATCCAAAGGCCTCCTTTTCTGTCATTTGACTCTCCTGCTCAGCCTTCTCCACAGGTCAAACTGTCATCACTAAGAAGCCAGCATATTGAGGCCTCCCTCTCCTTATATTCCTCTGGCACTATTTTTTAAGCCCTAAGTATGTCCTTCTTGATGGAGATGGCCTTTTATTCAGTTACCACTGACTATGGTGAGAAGCCCTGGGTAGGTAGACATGAATGGTACCTGCTGTTTCTCTCCATCTTTAGTAAGGTAGCCGACTTAGGTATCTTTTGAAAGGCACTCAAACATATGGTAGAGAGAGGGTAGGTATACAAGAATTTTGAACTATTGAACAAATAAATAATCAGTGACTTTGACTTCTATTTTCTTCCATGACGATTGACTCCACTCAGCTGAATTTCATGTATCTGATTCCTTATGCCTGGATAAAGTGAGTTGAGATCAAGGTGCTAATACATCACTCTGGCACCTTCCCTGGGCCTGGCGTCTTGATCTCAGTGGCATGAAAGGGGGTCAAAGAGCAAGCTCTTATTATTTACAGCATCCACAGGATGTGCAGGTGGATACAGAACAAATCATCTTCCCCAGCCTGGCTCCATTGATGCCTCACACTTCTGAGGACTGGGAGGCATTTGTTGCAATTTTGATTTCCCTAGTTCAGTGGGGGCTTAGAAATATGTCTGTCTTAAGCTCCTTATTGTCTTTCTGCATATTGTGTGGCAAAATCAAGGTCTCAAGGAGCATATTCAAAAGGGAGATCCAGAGAGGAATTTGGATCAGATCTGATTAAACCACAATCCCCTTATTATTACCACCTAGAAGGAAAACACTGCACAGGCCCTGTGGTGGGGCATATTTTACAGACTTGCTTATATGGCTTGTTCTGGTAGGCAGGACACAGTGACCCAGAAGCCTTGTACTGACCTCATAGGCGGGGTAGTCGTCTTTGAATTTGCATTTTTAAGCCAAGCTGGGAATGGAGAGCACTAAGGTTGAACAGATGGGGCTGTGGCAACTTCTCTTTGGGCTAATGAGAAATTGGTATTCCCAGATAGCAAAGGGCTCTGGAAGGACACGATCCAGCAGCTTAAGAGAGTTTAGAGAAGGATTAGGGAGGCAGTAAAGAATCATCACTGCAGAGCTTTCTGCTGCTTCATGAAACCAGCACATTGCCCTTATTCTTTCTGTCTGAAATAGAAGTTGGTTCATCAGGGATGTCTGATCTTAACACAGTTGAGAGAATGTATATCTCTGTTTTAAAAGAGAGAATAAGTGGAACAAAAATGAAAATATGGTGTTGCAGCCTAGCAATAACGGGGGAAGATTTCACATAAACCAAATCTAATTTATGGTTGGCGCTTGCGAAGGGTTGTGGTGCCTTACACATAATAGAAGCTTAATGGGTATTTGTTGAATGTAATGATTTGAATCATTTGCAGCAAAACAAATTCCACTTTGTCTGAATTGCTCAGATAGGTTTCCTCCTTGCTGCATTTAGCGCAGCAGGCAGGTGAGAGTTTCCACATGCAGTAGAACCACGGGATGATGGGACCCTTGCCCATCCATACACCATGCCCTCAGCCAAGGAAGCATGTGACAGTTGTACTGAAACAGAAGGACCTTGGCCTGAGTCCTGGCTTTCTAATTTACCCATTAGTAAAAATATAGGACTCGTTGATGAGAAATAACATTTATAATGAAACAACACGATGTCTGGCACAGACTGGGCCTCAATCAACTTTTGTTACAAAAATAAATTGTGATTTCCCCACAAGGTAGTGTTTTATAAAAGTTGGTGACTCAGTCTTGGGGCTTCTCACTAAAATATTAATGCATTCTGCAAAAAATATGGAAAAACCTAATAGCCTGAAAGTGTGAATTAACTTGTGATGATGTTTGAGATGCATTTGCTTTAATTATGATAAGATCTGTAGTTAATTGGAAATCCTGACCCTGGCCTGGGGCTGATGCCTTTATTTTTGGAAGGATGAGCAGCACACCCATAGCCCTGAACCAAAGTTAGGAGAAGGCTGCAGTAAATGGAGAACACAAAGAAAAATCTACTTTCAAAAGAAATCGAGAGTGTTTTACTCCACCCAATTACTACTTTTCTTTATCTGCTCAGAGAATATAAACCCCAATTTTAATATACGGGCTTGGGGCAGAAGCAGATCAAGTGAGGGGCTTTTGTTACTAGTAAAATTTGAGGAAGGGGTTGTGGCAAAAAGAAAGCACTCCAGGAGCTGGATTTTTCATCTACAGTTAAACGAAAATGTCTGGAAGTGGGCACTGAAGGATCAGGAGGCTGTCAAAGCTCTCCAGGTGATTCTAATATGTGGCTAGGGTTGCAAGCCTCTCGATAGATAATAATCAAAGAGGTGTTTCTCAAAATATGTGTTAAAAATACAGCTAAGGGACCCTCTCCAAGATACCAAATCAGAATTTGGGAAGGAAGGGCTGGGCCTTGGGATTCTGCCTTTTTCAACAAGCTCTTCAGCTGCTTTTTATGCTTACTTAAGTCTGAAAACTGATGACAGTGGGTTGTAAACTTAGCTACATATTAGAATTGTTTGGAGAGCTTTAAAAAAATATCCTGATGCAGAGGCCCTAGGGATCAACTAGTTTAAAAGCTCCCCAGCGAATTCAATGTATTGCAAGGATTAAGAACCGCTGAACTAGAGCCTATGTTTGTTAATAAACCAGTAAGCTTAAAATGTGAGAGAAAAATTCCTACAGCAACAATATGGACAGAGAATCCATTCCTTTTGCTTATTGGCTACACAGATTTCCAATTCCAAGATTATTAAGCTAATGAGACAAATACGGAGCAATGGAAAGTGCTGCAAATCTATGGCCAACCTGGCTTTACTAGCAGAGTCACGGATTAAACACTAGATGCACTCCTTTTAAAACAGGAACATGATAAGCATGCTCATGATCATTAAAAATTGTTTTAGAAGTTTTCACTAATGAAATAAGACAAGACAGAAAAATGCAGGCAGAACTAGTGAAACAGGTTAGCAAAATTAAGTTTATTTTTGATGTTAGGATCTCTTGCCTAGCAAACCTGGTGTGTAACTAATAAGGATGCTTAGCAAGTTGATAAGATAGAAAGCAAACATTTAAAAAGCACTCCCTTTCCCATAATTTAGCATTAACCAATTAGAAAAAAATAGACAATGATGTCATTCACATGAGCAAGGAAAAAAAAATCTTATGTCTTTTTTGTTTTTTTTAAGACAGGGTTTCACTCTGTCACCCACGCTGGAGTACAGTGGTGTGATCATGGCTCATTGTATCCTCTACCTCCCTGGGCTCAGGTGATCCTGTCACCTCAGCCTCTCAAGACTTGGGACTACAGGTGTGTGCCACCACACTCAGCTAATATTTGTATATTTTAAAGTAGAGATGGGGTTTACCATGTTGTCCAGGCTGGTCTTGAACTCCTGGGTTCAAGCTATCCACCAGCCTCAGCCTCTCAAAGTGCTGAGAGATTAGAGGCATAAGCCACCATGCCCAGCCCTAAAAGAAATCTTTAAGATGTATAAGAAACCACTTAACATTAATAAGCAACATAAAAGATGTCTTATATAAATGGAGTCACCTGATGCAAAGTTAGAAAGACTGACCTGTAACCATGTCAACTTTCTGCAAACTAATTTATAGTTTTAACAGAATTTCAAATAAAGCCACAGCGTTTGTTTTTTTAAAAATGATACGATTATTCTAAAGTTGACCTAGAAGAACAAGTGAAGATTATTTAAGAAAATTGTGTAAAAGACATACATATGTTTCCTGCCCTATTGTTTATGACAATGTACAAAACTGAAAAATTCTGTGATACCTTTCAAGAGGAAAAAGTGTTGTCAAAGACAGCCTAGAAACATAAATAAACAAAAAGTCTTAAAGTATTCCTAAAATACATATACATTCATGTGATTTGATAGTATTTCAGATCCTTGGAAAAATTAATTATCCAACAATTAGAATCAGAACAATTGATTTACCTTTGAAAAAAATACTCAGGTTAGATTTCTACCTCATGTAACAAAATTAATTGCAATTCAGTTAAATGCCCCCTTGTAAATCACATAAAAATGAATACCTTAGTAGAAAATATATAAAGTTTATAAACCATTTTTAAATGAAGAAATGTAAATGACCAATAAGAATATGAATTTAAAATAATATATTTTTCTTTTTTTAGGAGAATCCAAATTTATGTATGTATGTATGTATGTATTTTTATTGTATTTGGGCTCTGGGGTATATGTGCACATCCTGTATCCTACAGAATTATTGCTTAGGTACATATATGCCATGATGGTGGTTTGCTGTCTCTATCCCATGCCCCCCCAACCGCCCATCACCTACATCAGGCATTTCTCCCAGTGTTACCCCTCCCATCCTCCCTGCCCCCTTTGGCTGTTCCTCCCCTCCCTTACCCTCCCCTCACCTCCTCTCCACTCCCCACCTAGCCCTGTGAGTGTTGCTCCCTTCCCTGTGCCCAAGTGTTCTCCTTGTTCATCACCTGCCTATGAGTGAAAACATGTAGCATTTGGTTTTCTGTTCTTGTGTCAGTTTGGTGAGAATGATGGTTTCTAGATTCATCCATGTCTCTACAAAGGACACGAACTCATCTTTTTTTTTTCATTTATTTACTTAGCAAGGAGAAAAGTTATGAAGAGGTTGTGGTAGATTGGCTTCTCTTCTACTCTTCTATTGAGGATGTAAATTGGCATAATCATGTTTGCAGGGTAATTTGGAAGCATGTATTAAATCTTAAGAATATGTATTCTTAAAATGTCCAAAATTTTCAATAAGTAATTCCACTTCTAGGAATTTTTCTTTAGGATATAATCAGAGATTTGTGTAATGACTATTGCATAAGGATTCCCAGCACTACATTATTTTTATAGTGAAAATTAGGGAAAAAACATAAACGTTCATAGTAGGGGATTAAGTTTTGGTTTAGTTCTGTAATGTAGTTCTGTAAAACCTTAACAAACTATCTTTTCAGAGAAAAATGACAAGGGAAAAGTGTGTGCTGTTAAAAAAAAACCCCACAAAAATTCATTTTATACTGGCTTTTGTAAAGAAGGAGTTTAAACCACCCCACACTCTCTGGCAGAATCAAATCTGGACATATTTTATTAAGTAATATATTAGGAAGTAAAACACTTTGTGTAATTATGAGGTATTGCTCAGATAGGTGTGACTCTTCTGTTGCTTTTATCTTGCCAGAATTAAAGTGACACTGTATCTTTGACTGATCTTCTTCTTCTCCTCCTAGAAGTGTGTATATAAGAAAGGGGGCATGGAGAAGAGGGCAGAGCTATTGCCATTGGGTCAAGTGTTCTCTCCTGCGATCTTTTTCTCTCCATTCTTCTCTCTGGTGCCAGAACCCTGTCATGGACTCTCCTTCCTTATATTAAAGTGGGAAGAGGCAAGATCCCAATTCCAGCTTAGGAGAAGCAGTGAGGGTAGGGCCTTTGGTTTCCCCAGCACAAGGAAAAGCAATCCTTCCTCTTGCTCATCAGAGCCATATGTTAGGGCTTGGGACCAAGCATCAGGTAAAATCATTATTATCTAACTGTGCCTTATCCTCAGGATGTATTTATTTCACTTGAAGACCTTTCACATTGTCGTGTTCTAGGACAGCATCAGGTGGTTGAGGCCTTGATCTAATACTATCTTAATCTCACCAGAATTTCTCTCTGTCTCATCTCTCTTTTGAGAAACTGATTTTACAAACAGGGAATGGCCAGACCATGTATAAAAATAGAACTCTGATTCACAATCTGTAGCAATCAGTCCAGAAGGACAAACCACAACCTCTGTAGCAATCAGCCCCAAACAGTTAATCAATAACTGCCAGCTGCAGTATTTTTTGCCCGTTTCCAATTTAGATCTAACTTGGGAAAGCTAAATATGCTCTCCTTACCAATTACATAGGATACCCTCATTCTAGTTTGCCTACCTGCAGCTTCCCTTATGCAAACAACTTCCAATAGAGGCATATCTGAACCTTCCCTTTTTGTTCACTATAAAACTTCTATACTCCCCTGCTTGCCTTTGAGTGTCTCTGAACTGCAAGTAATGGTGGCTGACTTCCTTGCTCTAGCAAGCTCTGAATGATTCTTGCTTGTTCTCATTTGAGTGGTCTTTGTTTCCATACCTTATCTGTGTATTTTCCTATAGGTATACGACTATACATAGAAAAATATATACCATAAAGGGAGAAATATCTAGTATCTGTAGATATAGACATAATAATCACAATAAATACATATTGCTATATTGCTTTCATATTGGAAAACTAAATGCACAGGGTGATCACATTGGAACTCAAGGAATGCCTGGCTTTCAGCACACTTTCAGGAAATTATAAAACTCCAGGAAAGAAGAAAAACTATAGACTGGAATCAGGGAAGTCTCTGGGAGTGAGAAACTGGAGCAGAAGCCAGGTAGAGACAGGAAGTCAGAGGTCAGTGTTCTTTATCTGTAGTGCAATATGCTTATGTAAAGTTCTAGTCTGAAAGTACTCTTGGGAGTAGAGAGGGAGAGAGACTGAAGGCAGGGATGCCAGCCAAGGGCTCTTCAGCAGTGTAGAAGAAATTCTGAGATCACCCAAGAAGAAGGGATAAAATATTCATCCTTCAAGCCATATTGTGGTAGCTAATTTTATGGGTCAATATGACTGGGCCACTGGATGTCCAGATATTTGGTCAAATATTCTGAGTTTATGTGAGGGTATTAATGGATTAGATTATGGTAAAATCAACACTCTGAGTAAAGCAGATTTTCCTCCACAATGTGGTGGGCCACATCCAATCAGTTGAAGTCTTTAATAGGAAAAAAGGCTAACACTTTCTCTCTTTTTTTTTTTTTACAAGATAACAAGTATCTCACAAAAATGTTGCAAGTTGTATAAACTCTTTTATAATTCAGATAGAACTCTGTGAATATGACCTTCG
This sequence comes from Sapajus apella, assembly GCF_009761245.1. NCBI lineage: Eukaryota > Metazoa > Chordata > Mammalia > Primates > Cebidae > Sapajus > Sapajus apella. The sequence continues at coordinate 4,593,840 of NW_022436971.1, read as the reverse complement.
CCTGAATCTGAAGCATATTGCAAATCAGCATAGAGAAGTGTAACTTGAATGCATTTAAATATTTAGAGTTTTTAAAATAAAATCACCCCTCTTTTGAGGAAAGCAAGCATTGCTTTGAAGCGTTTTCTTTCTTTTTTTTTTTTTTTAATGTCTAATTCCCTTCCTATACAGTTCTATTCCCTCAATCTCATTTCTCACTAACCTCTGCTTTATACCCTCTCTAGAAATATGCTTTCCTTGCTTCAAAGTGACCTTTAAATCCCAGTGCTACTTCTGGAACAGTTTCCAGGAAAGCATATTATATCTTATGTCTAAATGTTTGTTTCAGGTCTACCTATTCTGAAGCTTTTTCAGATTGACTTCATCTCTTTTCAACTTCTAACTTATCTTTATACAACCTGACCTCTTAATATTCTTCATTTCTTTTCTTTGTATAGAGAAGTATGCTTAGGAATGCATCTGTTATTCTCTCTTTTGGATTCTTTTTTTTTTTTTAAGAGAGAAAGAAAAAGAATTAAAAAAAAAAAGAAAAAGAAAAAAAAAGAAAGGAAAGGAAGAAAGAGGAAGAGGAAGAGGGAGAGAGAACGGGGGTGTTGCTTTATTGCCCGGGCTAAAATGCAATCTAAAAATGGGTATGCCTGTAATTATGTTTAATAATAGAGACAGGAAGAAAATAATTAACAAGCAGCCAACCAATATTTCATTTAAACCTGTAAATACGTGTGATGTAGTACTGATAAGAGTGTATGTTTTGTGTATTTAAAGTGGAGAGTTCTATGAATGTTAATTAAGTCTACTTGTTCCGGATCTGAGTTCAAGTCCTGAATATCGATGTTAACTTTCTGTCTCATGGATCTGTAAGTCTCCCACTATTATTGTGTGGGAGTCCAAGTCTCTTTATAAGTCTTATATATCTGGGTATTTTTGTATTGGGTGCATATATATTTGGGATCTTTAGCTCTTCTTGTTACATTGATCCTTTTATGTAATATCCTTTGCTTCTTTTGATCTTTGTTGCTTTGAAGTCTATTTTATCAGCAAAAATTGCAACTCCTACTTTCTATTTATTTGTTTTTGCTTTCCATTTGGTTGGTAAATTTTTCTCCATCCCTTTGTTTTGAGTCTTTGCGTATCCTTGCATGTAAGATGGATCTGGATGTAGCATCTCAGATAAGACGCTACTTTCTCAAATAAGAAAGGATTAGCCTGTTTGAATGCCTTTCGAATGAAACATCAGCTCTCATCAATTCTATCACAGCTACTGGCTGTTGGACTTAAACTATGACATTGGCCCTGTAGATTTTGGACTTGGCCTTTGTAATAACATGAAAGAATTCCTCATAATAAATTCTTTATATATATTTACACACACACACACACACACACACACACACATACTTGTGTGTGTATAAACGATATATACATAGGCTATACCTAGGATATATATAGGTTCTGTTTTTCTGGTGAACCCTATACTATAGCATAGGAAATGTTTCCCATTCTATAGGAATGATTTTTCAACTTTGATTGAAAAAAAACTAAAAGGCTAAGCTGGTATTGCAAATGAAGGAAATTGAAGTTTTTAAGCTAAAGAATGAAATCATTAATAGAAATGGAAAAACAGAGAAGGCCAAAAATGATATGGGGCAGGGGAAGGAGGGGATTGGCTAGTTCTCTTTGGAATATATTGAGTTTTAAACAACAGCAGGATATCCAAGAACAGCCAAGGAGCCAGCCTATAAAACATCATCAGTAATGTTCTTTGAAAGGAAAAAAAAGCAGTAAGATATAAAAGTCTAATGAATTATAGAGAAACTGGTTTCTTGAAACAATTATCCCCAGCTCTGACAGCACAGGTTATCACCAGTTTTCTCAAGGCATGTCACCAAATTTTAATCAAAATGAATTTTAGTTTATTTTGCTCAATAATCATGATCTGAAACAGCAAACACCAGTGGGGATGAAGTGGAATTAAGTAGTCTCTCAATATACCACTAATATTTTGCAACGACAAGCAAGTTGTAATTGTTATGCAAAACTATCTAGAGTGCCAGTTTACACTGAACTCAGCAGGTGACCCTTTCACTCTCCAGTTCTCTTTGCGTGTGCATAACCAGACTCAATGGCTTACAGAGGGACTGCTCAAAAACGTTGCCTGTCAAATGCGTAAACATGAACCAGGGTTAGGAAAACAGGATTAATGCAGCCTGCTTAATGAGTGTTCTCTACAGAATGACTCTTCAGCAAGGAGGCAAATGTCCAATAGATTCAAGAATGTAACTGGAGCAGCAAGAACAGGTCCACCGGTGGCGCCGCTCTCCGAGCTGTCTGATGCCCTGCTTTGCGCTTCAGTCCCTGCACACTGAATCGTTAACCTTTGGCACTGCATAGGGTTCAGCATTTCAGAAGTGTCTTGATTATGAAAAATCTGCCAGCACTAATGGGGAACCTCTGACCCAGGTACCAGCCCAGCCTTACAGCTCCACAGCTGCTGCAATTTTGATTGAAAAACAGGTCTCTGGTGTCAGGAACAAAGTAACTGGGAATTGGGCCACCTGTAATAGTTACACTTTTATGCAAACCATGAAGATTCATCTTTTTCTTTTCTTTTGCTGTCAAAGGACTGATTTCCTATATTGTCTGAACACAACACATACAAATCACTGTCTTCAACTGCCTTCTACTCATCCATTTCAGTTAGGGACCTACTGTATGCCAACTTACTGCTAGGTTTTTTTTTGTTTGTTTTTTGTTTTTTTAATGAGAGAGGGTCATGGTCATACCCACACACACACGTGTACACACACACACACACACACACACACACACGGATGCACATTAATGCCAGGTGCTGTAAATCACATTAATCCTGCCTGGCAGTCAAATAAGAGGGAAATCGTTGTGGACTTGAACAGCTGGGAAGGCTTCTTGGAAGAGGAGTAAGAGGCCTTGACATGGAAGGATGAGTGGGATAGGCAGAGAAGAAGTAGAAAGGGCCTCTAAAGCTGAGAAAACAGTTAGGGCTAGGGCTTTAAACCACTGGAGTTATACTTGGAGGTCATGTTTACATCAGCAGTAATTAACACATGGCAGACCACAACGCTGATTAAATATTAGCTTACCTATTTGTTGAGCCTTATATATTCGAAGGATAGCAGACAGCATGCTCTGGATTTTTCAGAAATCCTCCGAAATAAAATGACCCTCCAAGCCCCCAGGCAATCTCTTTAAGAGCCCCACTAACATGTTTCTGTAGCTGTGTTTTCCTCAACTTCCTTTCGTGAAAGGACATGATCATTGTGTTGTAGAACCCCAAAAGCTAGGTTCGAGAACCTAATGTGCAGTAGGCCAAATACTGACACATTCGGGTTTAGGAATAGAGAAGGGTTTGTTTGATTTGGCCAATGTGTGAAGGCAGGAGAGGCAAGCTCTCAAATCTGACCTGCCTTTGAATATAACTTGGGGCTTTTATGAGTAAGGTAGGTATGTGGGAGGTGAGATCCCTCCAATGATCAAAGCTGCTTGTGTCCTTCAGTGATCAAACTGCTGGATGCCACCACGGAGGTCTGCATGACCTAAGGATCATTGTTCTTTAAAAGAAAAACAAGTTCATTCATCTTGCAGGCGGCCCCCATGGGTAAGGATACGAAGTTAATCAATTAGTAGTGACTCCCCTCTCCCAGTATGACTGTGTGCAAGCAGTTCTGCCTGGAGGAAGAAAAGGACAGAGAAAGGAAAATAAATAAAGCAAACACCTGATGAGTTTTATCATATAGGCTTAGATGCAATTATACTTCTCTTCTGAGTGAACATGAGATTGTTCTAAAGATATTAACAAAGGTCTTTCAGCCTGCTCACCTAGTCAGCACAATTCCTGAGAGCCTCTTCTATGCCAAGCACTGTTCTAGGGACTGAGTATACCAGAGAAAGAAACAAAAATCCCTGTCCTTATATGTTTTATTTTGTAGTGTCTATAGTGGGAAGAGATGGTCTTTTAATAAAATTAATAAGTAATTTATGTAATAGTTTAGAAGGTAATTGAGTGATACAAAAAAGTTAAACCATATATGGGTTAAGAAAACAGGTGTACTAAGGTGTGGGAATGCAACTATTTTTTCCTGATGCATTTTATATTTTCATCATATGGTTTTTATTGAGATATTCATGTGCCATAAAATTCATTTTTTAAAAGTATGTAATTCATCACTATTATCTGGAACATTTCATCATCTGTCAAAGAAACCCTGTACCTGTGAGCAGTCACTGTTCATTTCCTGCTTTTCCCCAGTTCTTGGAAACCACTAGTCCACTTTCTGTGTTTCTATGGATTTGCCTGTTCTGGGCATTTCAAAATAATTGAATAATATAATATGTAGCCTATTGTATCTGGCTTCTTTCACATATCTCAGGGCTGTTTAATCTTTTTGTCTTTCCTGTGCCACATTGGAAGAAGCATCGTCTTGGGCCACTCATAAAATACACTAACACTAATGATAGCCGATGAGCTAAAACATTTGCCGAAAATCTTATAATGTTTTAAAAAGTTTAGGTCATTAAAAACTTGCTTTATGTATCTGAGTGCGCCTGTATTGGGTGTGTATATATTTAGGATCGTTAATTCTTCTTGTTACATTGATCCTTTTACCATTATGTAATGCCCTTCTTTGTCTCTTTTGATCTTTGTTGTTTTAAAGTCTATTTTATCAGAGACAAGGATTGCAACTCCTGCTTTTTTTTTTTTTTTTTTTTTTTTTTTTGCTCTCTATTTGCTTGGTAGATCTTCCTCCATCCCTTTATTTTGAGCCTATGTGTATCCTTGCATATAAGATGGGTTTCCTGGATACAGCACACTGATGGGTTTTGATTTTTTATCCAATTTCCCAGTCTGTGTCTTTTTATTGGGGCATTTAGCCCATTTACATTTAGGGTTAATATTGTTATGTGTGAATTTGATCCTGACATTTTGATGCTAGCCGGTTGTTTTGCCCATTAGTTGATGCAGTTTCTTCATTGTGTTGATGCTCTTTACCATTTGGTACGTTTTTGGAGTTGCTGGTACTGGTTGTTCCTTTCTATGTTTAGTGCTTCTTTCAGGAGCTCTTATAAGGCAGGCCTGGTGGTGATGAAATCTCTGAGCAATTGCTTGTTCATAAAGGATTTTATTTCTCCTTGGCTTATGAAGCTTAGTTTGGCTGGTTATGAAATTCTAGGTTGAAAGTTCTTTTCTTTAAGGATGTTGAATATTGGCCCCCACTTTCTTCTGGCTTATAGGGTTTCTGCAGAGAGATCTGCTGTGAGTCTGATGGGCTTCCCTTTGTGGGTAACCTGACCTTTCTCTCTGGCTGACCTTAGCATTTTTTCCTTCATTTCAACCCTGGTGAATCTGACTATTATGTACCTTGGGGTTGCTCTTCTTGAGGAATATCTTTGTGGTGTTCCTGGACTTGAATATTGGCCTGCCTTGCTAGGTTGGGGAAGTTCTCCTGGATAATATCCTGAAGAGTGTGTTCCAGCTTGGATTCATTCTCTCCGTCACATTCAGGTACACCTATCAAGTGTAGATTAGGTCTTTTCACATAATCCCATATTTCTTGGAGGCTTTGTTCATTTCTTTTTACTCTTTTTTCTCTAATCTTGCCTTCTGGTTTTATTTCATTGAGTTGATCTTCAATCTCTGATATCCTTTCTTGTGCTTGGTTGATTTGGCTATTGAAACTTGTGTATGCTTCATGAAGTTCTCCTGTTGTGTTGTTCAGCTCCATCAATTCATTTATATTCCTCTCTAAGCTGTTTATTCTCATTAGCATTTTGTCAAACCTTTTTTCAAGGTTCTTAGTTTCTTTGCATTGGGTTAGACCATGTTCTTTTAGCTCATAGAAGTTTGTTATTACCCACTTTCTGAAGCCTGTTTTTGTCAATTCATCAGACTCATTCTTCATCCAGCCTTGTTCCCTTGCTGGTGAGGAGTTGTGATCCCTTGGAGGAGGAGAGGCATTCTGGCTTTTGGTGTTTCCATCCTTTTTGTGCTGGTTTCTTCCCATCTTTGTAGATTTATCTACCTATGGCCTTTGTAGTTGGTGACTTTTGGATGGAGTGTCTCAGTGAGTGTCCTTTTTGTTGATGATGAGGTTATTACTTTCTGTTTTTTAGTTTTCCTTCTAACAGTCCCCTCCGCTATAGGACTGCTGGACGTCCCCTCCAGACCGTGCTTGTCTGGGGTGGCTGCAGAGGCTGCAGTGGCTGCAGAACAGTGAGGCTTGCTGCCAGTTTCTTTTTCTGTTATCTTTGTCCCAGAAGGATACCTGCCAGATGTCAGCCTGAGCTCTCCTTTATGAGGTGTCTCTTTGGATATACAGGGGTCAGGGAGCTGCTTGAGGAGACAGTCTGTCCCTTACAGGAGCTCAAGTGCTGAGCTGTGAGCTCCTTTGTTCTGTTCAGAGCTGCTGGGCAGGTACCTTTAAGTCTACTGCAGCAGAACTCACAACCGCCTTTTTTTCCCAGGTTCTCTGTCCTGGGAAGGTGGGGCTTTATTTATAAATTCCTGATGTGCTGCTGCCTTTTTTCAGAGATGCCCTGCCCAGCAAGGAGGTAGCATAGTCACAGTCTGCCAGCAGAGGTGTTGCTGAGCTGCTTTGGGCTCTGCCCAGCTGCTGTGTGAACTTCCTTGTGGTTTTGTTTATAGAGGTATAGTTAGAACTGCCTCGGTAATGGTGGACTGCCTCAGCAATTGTGTACTGCCTCGGTAATGGCAGACGCCCTTCCCCTAACAGAGCTGGACCATGTGTTAGGTCGCATGCAAAGTCGTCCTGGAGTGAATGTAGTCTGCCACCCGCAGGTTGGACAAGCTTGACATACAAGCATGTTTTCATGGCTAATCCCTGTTGTAACTTTTAATGGTTGTATAGTAGTCAACTCTATTGATGTGTCACATTTCATTTATCCTTTCATTAATTGAACATTTGGATTGTTACTACCTTTAGGCTGTGAGGAATAAGGTTTCTAAAGATTGCATGTGCAAGTTTTTCTGTGACCGCATATTTTTCATTTTCTTGAGCATATACCAAGGAGTGAAATTGCTGGGTCAAATGATGACTCTGTTTTAACATTTTTTGTGGTACTGTCAAACTGTTTTCCACAACAGCTGCATGGTTTTACATTGTCAGCAGCAATGTACGAAGACTGAAGTTCTCCATATTCTCAATACCTATTATTGTTTACCTTTATTGTTATAGTCATCTAATGATATGAGATGGTATTTTATTGTGGTTATGATTTGCATTTCTCTAATGACTAATAATATTAAACATTTTCATGTGCTATTGTAATTAAAATTATTTTCTTAATTTCATTTTTTGGTCATGCATTGCTAGTGTATAAAAATAAAATTGAACTCTTTTTAGCACTGAAAGATATTTTGTGGATGACTTTCTATTTTCTACATACAAAATCATGTCATCTGCAAATAGAAATAATTTCTCATTTTCTTTTTCAACCTGGATGCCTTTTATTTATTTTCTTGTCTTATTTCCTTGGCTAGAACTTCCTACATGATGTTGAATAGCAGTGGTGATATTGGACATTCTTACTTCTGCTCTCTGGAGGATAGAAAGGGAATGCAATTTTAAATTAAGTATTCAGTGTAGACTTCAATAAAAAGTAGCATTTGAAGACTACTGAACGAAATTGAGAGGCACACATGCAGCTATCTGGGTGGGGGCAGAAATCTTCCAGGAGAAATATGTAAATTTAGGAGTTAATTATATAAAAGTTCCCTTTAAAATCAGAGGACCAATGAGTTCACCAAGAGAATAAATGTGGAGAGAAAGAGAAAAACCAAAGAATGAGCCCTGGGACACAGGTGGTTAAGAAACCAAGAGAGAGATAAAGGAACCAGCAAGGGAGACTAGAAGTGAAAAACCAGGGAAGTAGGAGACTAGAGTACATGGTGTGCTGCAAGAGAAGTGGAGGAAGGAGTGTCAGTTCTGTTAATACTTTACATCTTTTGAAGTACTGTGTTTGCTTCTTCAGCTTCTGAGAGATAGATAACATCTTGATGCCCTTTACTGTCAGATGAGAGTCTCCTGACCTCGGGTTCTGGGACTTGGCTTCCCACAAATATGGAATGATGACGGACAGGCTCTGGCAGGTGTCGGGGGGAGTGGAGGGGAAGAACTGACAAAACTTTCATACAGCTCCTCTCCTTGTGTTTGTGTTTGCTTAGAGGTTTGCCCTTGTCTCCACAGTTGTTTTGAGTTGCTAATCAAGTGTGCCAGATTTTCAGCTTCTCGTTTGCAAACTCCAATCCTGTCAGTTTTATCCCATTGGAGCAATAGTTAATTAAAGCAAGATTAAAATGTTAATAATTTTGGGGGCAATATGGCAAAAGCTTGGAATCTCTGGAGGTTGAGTAAGAAAGTTTTTCATGGAAACTGAAAGCATAAGGCAGTGAAAAAAAATCCATCTAAATTGTCAAGCAAGTCTAATTTCAGTATTGAATATTTGCTTTTGAGAACAATTATGATCTTTCTCATTTAAAAAGAAGTTTATGATGTTCCATTGCTCAGTGAGTATGCAGGCTATCAAAGTCACAAACATGGGACCAAATACAGTCCAGGGATTTGGGGGAGAATGTAAATTGCATCTCTTGGAGTTGTTTTCACAGCTTATATTCTGGTTAGCTGCATTATCCTTATCTCTAGTCATGATAATTGGTACCGTTTCTGGCCTATTGCAGAAACCCAAAGAGTATTTATCAAACAGGGAAATGAAAAGACCAGCCATGCTGAATTCATGGTTCTTCTTTGACTTCCTGCTCCACATTGCTTTAATTTTGGAGTGCCAAGATTTTCCTTTTCAGGTGCGTAAGAAATAGAATCTGCTGCTTTTCCTAGAAGAGCTTCTCATCATGCTTCAGAGGCCATTCTCAGATGTCAATTTTGTCTTGCTCGAGGTCTTCTCCTGTGCATGGCCCCAAGGAGGCTGGGGCTTCCATCTAGCCCTTGCTGTAAACAATCAAGATTTCATTTCTGGGGTCAACTTCTCAACATTGTGGTGCCCTTGATGTTTACTCTCTAGTTCTGTGTCCCACACAGGACCCAAGCTCACGTGACATTGTTCACAATATGTCACTGCTCTCTAGGGCTTTGTGGCCCAGAACATACTGTTTAAAGTAATGAGTGTGAAAGGAATGGTCTAGAACAGCCTATTTTGTGTTCAAGAAACCAAATACATGCTCCACAGTGGCAGCGGATGTGTGGAGGTTTTAAACCCCTGCTTCTTTACAGAGCTGCCCTTCTGCATTGGAATTGATGCTTTGAACTATGGTTGCTGCAGTCTCATTTCCTGCAGGCATTCCTCGCTATGTGATGCTCACTTCTGATTTGTAGCTGCAGTTCTTCTTCCTGATAAATATGTGGTCCCATGCTTTCAGGGCTCTCCGCTACCTCAGGGAAGGAATCAGTCAGCTAGGGAGAAGGTGCCACCTCCACCAGCTGAGCTTAAAAAAATTGATTAAATGAGTGAATAAATGTCTAATACTTTAGCATAAGCCTCAAGTTATCATTATCAGGATTATCTGAAGATTTTTTTACAAATGGTCCTTCCTGATCTCCAGGCTGGATGTCTTCCATTTGACTCTCAAGTTGCATTTTTGGCAGCCCTCCTCCCTATCTGTGCTCATGCTCCTGGAGGCTGGCTTGTATGGACTCCCTCCCTCCCACTCCCCTTCACCCTTTCATTCCCCTTCCTTCTTTCTCTTGCTTTGAGCTGGGTTCAGCCAGTGGGGACCCTGGAAAGAATTCTGCAGGAAGAGGAAGGAGAGTGCATTGTCTGGGCATTATTTCCTTTCTGCCTTATAGAGTCATGTGAGGTTGGTTGGTCTTGGGTGGGAAGGTCACAGTTCCTGTTAGATAGCTTTTCCACAGTGCTTCTCTTTCTCCAGGTTCCTATACCTGTCCTCTCCCCTGGACACTTCAGGCCTAGAGGTGGGAAGACTCACTCTCAGCCCCAGCGTATTGCAGTGTCCCTTGCATCTTCCCTACATTCTGCCTGCTGTCTTGCAGAGCGTCCTTTTGTTAATCACTCCTTTAATTACTCGATTTCAGTGTTCCATCTGTTGCTGGGTAAGACTGAATAATCCACATTCCTATTGCTTTTCACACTACCAAGGCAAAGCAGGGAAGCCCGCACCTCTTGTCTCTTCTGCTGTTTCTGGCTATACTTCATTGGCCTCTTTTTTCCTTCAAGACTTCATTATCCTGAAACCATTTGATGGAGCAATTAGTGTGTTCATCTCTGTGTCAAATGTGTTACCCACCCATTTTTAAATGTGAGTTTGGTCTTAAAGAAAAGACAGGTCTCAGCAAGATTCATCAAGCAGTTTGCAGCCACCCTCTTGAGCTGTTACCACCAGGCCTCCCTGAGCTCTGCTTCTGTCTGACAGTCACCTTTCTCTGAGCATGTCTTACACTGCAAGTCTTACATTGATGGGATCTGGCCCTGAACTTGGAGGTCAAGTGACTAATAGTTGATGCTGGAAAACATTTAGAGAAATAGATGAGAAGAGTTTTAGAGTCCTAGGTAACTCTGGGGGTCTCCAGAAATTTGAGAAGAGGACTTTATAGTTAGAAGATCTCTGTTTATATCCACAGCATAGAGAGAGGAAGTTGTATGTAATTGTCGTGTGTTTACCTCGCTTCACCCCGCTTCTTCTCTAGACTTTCTAATACCTGACATAGTTCTAGATACATAGAATAGGCCTGGATTCCATCATCTTCCACCTTCTTTGTTAGCTAATGCATTTTTTTTTCTTTTTTTTTGCCATATAGTGAGATTTGAGCAGCCAAAATTGTCACTAGCTCACAATACCATATTCCCAGGGAGTATCTTGGGCCAGTTGGAGAAAAGAGGCTATTAAAAAGATATAATACTGAGTTATGGTGGAGTACTCACTGAAAAGGTTGAGAGGTCAAGTAAGGTAATCTAATGAGCTCTCTCCAGACCACACACGTCTTGAGAAGGCCTGAGAAGATGCTCCAGAGATCTTAGAGTTGGTTCAGAATCATCACTCTGTAATATAAAACAAGCCCTGTTGATTATATTCAATGGGAATTTGAATGCATATTGTCTTCCATATCTGAATAGGCCTAGTTCTCTGTCTGTCATGACAGACAATGTACTTCCTATGCAAATAATGGCCTGTGATGAAAAGTGTTTGTCAAAAAGAAAGTTAAGACTCAGGAAAATAAAAAATTATCTTTCCGATGCAATTTTTTTTTCTATGAGTGAGAATTGAGATCTGCCTTCCTTATTTGAGATTTGGTGAGAGGTCTAGTCTTCTCAGGGGGATTAAAAACTAATCTTGTATGCTAAGTAGGAATATCCAAATGCAAATTATTTCATCAAAGGCTATAGCCACTATGTAATAAATAGATCTTTATTTTACACGTATTAATGCCGATATGATACTGAAGCCATGGGAATGTGTTATGCCGGTGGGGGAAGGCGAGAGCAGAGCTGTTGTATTCATATATCGGTTTTTCAGACTGACCGTAACTTTTAGGTTCCTTTCTCTGATATGATTTAGTTCTAGAATTTTTAGTTTTTGGATGTGGTAATGCAAACATCAGCAGTATCTAGGTGGGAGTGCCTCAGACACTTCAGATTGGGCCGGAGTCTACTTCCTGTTTTGATTCTATGACCTTTTTAATGACAAAGCCCAATATTTTATCATCTATTTTCCGGAGAGCAGTCTGTAAAGGTAAAGGATTTAGGAAGTGTTCTGTGGAAATTCCACAATTCTTGTTTTAAGACATAGCTGATGTTTCAGGGTTTGTCACTCTTTAAAAATTAAATAATTTCTCCAGTTACATCATGTAATGCTTTTCACACTGAATTTATCTTTCCACTCTTTGTCTAATCCCGAAGACTCCAAATGTTTTCTATTTTCTGTCAATTTGGTTTTAAAAGCAAAAGACTTATAGTCAATTGAGACATGAGCCTCTCACTAAATTTCTTTTCATTACCATTCATAGGATGTTAAATGGGATTTGTACTTAGTACAGATCTTTTGGCTATGTTACTCTTTACACCTACGTACAGAGAGAATTGCCCATCTATCCTTATTCTATGTTTCAGTCTTAAAACCAGCCTTGATTCCTGGCAAACAATTCTTTCAAATCCGAGGTTAATCCTTTTTCAGTGGCCTTTGATGTGAACACTACTAAGTGGCTTAAAAAGTGTATTTCTACTCATTCAGTCTTAGTCACCTCAGGTCAGGGTAATTTGCTTTGGAGTACCGGTTTCCCGTGGGGGTACTGGGGACCCCAGAGGACATGGAGCCTTTAGCAAGGTGTGTAAATTCATATACTTGTCTGGCATTTATGGTAGATAGAAAAAAATCTCTTGCACATTTATGTACTAATCTTTGAAATGCATGTATTTGATAAATTAGTGATTTATAAAATACAAATTATCTGAAAAGAATTGCACAATTCATATAATCTTTTTAAGTAGAATATATAAATCAATAAATATTAAAATGTAGAGGAAAATCATTTCTTGACATTTTAAAGGAGATTTACTCCCCACGGAAGTTGGTATCTCTGCCTTGGGAAAAGGCAACAGATACTAGGTCAGCTGGAGGACTCCATATTGATGATAGGAGGAAGACAACATTCCACTCTGCATCTCCCCAGAATTTTTCTACAATAGGTGCAGGTCACAAGGACACTGATGGTTGATTCAGCAGTACCCTTAAACCAAGGATATTGATTATTTAAACCACCCCTTTCTTATTTGCTTCTTTCCAAAATCTGGATGAGTAACTTCAGGGGGTCAAGTTAGGTATTGTCTGAGTTACCAGCATTTATTTAATAATCAGCCTATCTGTTAGCAGCTTTCCCATGTTCATAGCCATTCAAACTGCTCCTGACTACAAGCAATAAAATAAGATTAATGTTTTTGAAAATATACCTCGATTACAGACTGTGGGCACTTTATCATATCCACAAGTGTTAACTGTTCTCACAGTGGGGGTCTAAGTTGGCAATATATGTCACAGTACATGATGAGAGGTAAAGTGCTAACCAACTGCAATTCTTTTTATTGATATGGAAGTATAACACTTACTCCCTGATCTGAAAACATAACATCAGGCTGATGAGGTACACAGAATATAGAACATAAAGATGTTAACATCGGTAGCACTGTAGAATAGGAGGTGGAGGCCATTGTAGGCTGGGTTTGTTGGGAAAGGTTTTAGGTAGGAAATGGAACAATAGATAGGATTTGAAAGATGTGAAAGGAAGGTCATGTGAGTACCTTCTAAAGATGATAAAGGAAGGTCATGGGAGTGCCTTCTATGCTTGGCAGTACACTCAGAACTCTGCATATATTGTGGCACTTAATCTTCATATTAACTCTATAAGCCAGAAAAATTGTTATCCCCCATTTTAATGATAAGAACAGTGAGTGTTAGAAATTAAGTGGTATTTATTCCAAGTTTACACAGATTAAAACAACTGCAGAGCCAGGGTTTGAATCCAGAACTGTCTCCCAAGTGCATTAAGAAAATAGAATTTAAATATCCAGCAGAGAGATAGAATTTAAATAGTTTTTTTCTTTTTCCAGTTACGCATTTTTATTTATAAGTTATATAAAAAGATAGCCAGCCAGCACAATGTATATGCAAATATGGCTCCATACGGTCATCATGACATGGAATTCTAAGGAACGCTTTTGTGTCATTCAAGGTTCAATCAGAAAATCAGAGCCAGTAGAACCAGGAGATCAATCGATTTATCATCTGTCTTCTATCTATTTATCTACCATCCATAAATTATCAATGTATGGATTTATTATAAAGAATTGCATTTTTTTTTAACTGTCGTGGTTGGCTAAACAGTCCTTGTTAGGCTGTCTCCACCTCTCATGCTGGATCTTGAAGTCCAAGGCAGACAGTCAGGAAAGGAAGATCACAAGCAGGCTGGAATATCGGGAGCACAGGTGAAACTCTACAAATATAAACTACATCCCCACAATAATGCACTGAAATTTGTGTCTGCTCTTGTTGCCTCTGTCTTTTGTGAGGAAGGTATCTTGTAGAAGCTGGGGATCTTTGTAATAGGCTTAAACACATATATCTGGGCTTGATGCTGCCTCACATCACTGAGGGACATCAGCACATCAGTAACAATGTGTGTATGCTACAAAATGTTTGCCGTTTTCCTCCACCCTTTGTCCAAAATTTCCTGAGAATCTCTCTTGTGCCTTACTATCCAGACATGTACAGTAAAGGGAACTCTGGGAAATGTAGTTCAGCCTACCCAAGTAGATACATCGCAAAGCCATTCTGCCTTCTTTTTTTCTAAGCAGCAGAATTCTTATTCTGATAACATTCATTGACTCTACTGTAGGACTAGATATACTAGCACAAAAGTAAGCTGTTTTGTTGGAGATCATTCAGTCTAGGCGTTGTACATAATCAATCTTAGCAGTTTGAGGGCAGAAGGAGTCAGTCATCATTTGCACAAATGAAGACCTTGTAATCTATGGAGTGGTCATTTCAGTTGCTATTCTCACCACAGTAAGGATTAAGCAGAAATTATGTGACTTGTGCCATTTAATTTTGCTAAGAGGCTAAGTTCCCATGATCAGGGCACATACCCACTTAATTTTTCCCATAGAAAAGTCAATGAACATTTTTGATGACTTGGATACCTGCTTTTGAATTAAAAACATAGATTTTAAGTATTTGTCTCAAATAATCTCTTTCCTCAGAAGTCATTGACCATACCTTTTCCTAAAGCCTAGTTATAAAGAACTAAAGAATTATCATAGGCAGAAACAAGGAATAATTTAAATTAAAGTGTAAAATTGGTTATCTTAACTTAGGTACTCTACTGCAGTATGTAAATATCAAGGTAGCAAATATATTAACTGGATAGTGTTAGGTGTGAGACTGCAAAGCAAAATGATGTATGTGACACTAGAATTCTTCAGAATCATGTGTCATCCAGTTTCAGATACAGGCTAAACAAATTAATGCACTTTTCAGTATTTCATAATACATTTTCAAACAAAAAAAATTAACCATTCATTGGCTCCATCTGCAATTATTTTGGAGCACTATCTGCACAGGAGACATTATTGCTGGATCTAAAATGATGGGGATGAGCAAGATGTGGGGTATCTGTTGGCAGGTAACTCAATCTAATTGGGACAAATGAAACATAAGACAAGACAAAAATAAGTTCCATTATTGGTAGTACCAGAACAGTGCTTTTGGGTACCATGAGTGGGCAGATTCCTTCCAGCTGAAAGAGGATTTATCAGAGTTGGACCTTGAAAGTTGGGTGGGTGAGGTTTTATTCAGATGGAGCTGGGAGCAGGCATTCTATGCATTGTTTAATTTGACTTTGTCTGGTTTAAAAGGCCAGGTGAAGATAGAAGATATGAAATTTTAAAAGGGTACTTAACTCTTGATTTTTCAATTTATCCTTTCATTACAATGATTGGGACTTAAAGTGTTTACAATTAAAGTTAATGAACATTTTATTGCTCATGACAGTTCACAGCAAATTAGACTCTTGATTTCTTCTCAAAATGGAAGAAGGCCCCAGGCAACCTCTCCCTGAAGCCAGAGCTGTGCAGTGCTAGGCTTTGCAGGACACTTTGTTGGGGGTGAAATTTCGAGCAGGGATACTGCAAGGGGGCATCTGCTACAAAATGCACCAAGATGACTTGGAAGCGGAATGCTGAAAACAACCTGGTGTAGCTAAGGGAACCAGAGGAAGTGTCGCTTCTGCCCTGGGGCACCTGGCAGATTCTGTGGATGGTGGCTTCACCTTATGATTTGGCACTGGGGGAGAGGTTGAACCCTGGAGTGCCTTCTCCTGGCCTCTGTCCCATCTCTGAGGATAAACTCTGCCCTTTAATTTGTTTTTTTTTTGTGTGTGTGTGTGGTTGGTAAAGATATGCAGTGGGTTTTTACTGATTTTTTAAGGGGACTTGAAACAATATTCTATTGTATATATCCTGGGGTGATGTAATACAGAGTAGGGTTGGGGCCTCTTCCTCGTTTTCTGGAGCAGTGTGGTGGTCCTAGCCTGGGAGCCTGTAGCCCTGTGTCACAGTCCCTGTATGCCTGTGTTTTCTGGGGTCCCCAGTCTGGCTTCAGTAGCCCCGTCTGTAAGATAGGACAGCTGCACCGGAACAAACAGTACTTCATGGAGGTGTCTTCTGGGTTCTGAAAACTCCCATACCCAACTCCCCTACGGAAGCAGCTTAGCTGTTTACATTTCCATATTTAGTTTTTATTTTTAAAAATATTTTGATTGAAAAAGTTTCAAAACACCCTATTGAATGCTCTCAAAGGGTCCTGTGACTCTCAAATTTGATGCTTACATTAATCACGAGTCAACTATAGTGACTCCTAAAGCCATATCCGCCCCATCAGATCATCTGCTGGACCTTCTCAACAGAATATTAACAGGACCTTTTCTCCCCACACATGGCTCTACTTGTCCTCCATAAATAGATGCTGACATATGTTCTGGCTGCTAGTCCAGTGTTTGTTCAGAACGAGGGCTGCATAGTAAGGAGGGGTTGGGAAAGGGGTTGCCCATGAAGAATGCACATGTGAGGCTTCAGCAACGGTACTGAGGGAAATGTATGTGGGGCTGGACTCAACGTAACCACACCGAGCTGGTGGATGTCTGTGCCCGGACCTACCTCTGGGTGCCCACTTCTGCTTTAGTCCCACATTCACAGCTTCCTGATCCAGATGTCTACTTGCACATCTGCCCACACTTGCCATTCTCTATAGCACATCTTCTTGCAAAAAAATGAATTATCTTACTTTAAAGCTGGTTTCTCTTCCTGACCTCCTAGTCAGGTTAAAGGTCTCAGAGCCAGCCATAACACCTCAGGTACCTGTTTATCCAGTCCCTGGATCCCAACAAGTCCCTGTATCCCAACAAGTCACTGGGTCCCAACAAGTCCCTGGATCCCAACAAGTCCCTGGATCCCAACAAGTCTCCTTTTCATGGCTTCTTGTTCCCACCTCTCTTTTGCCTTTACCACCCGTCGTGCTGAGGTTCTAATCATTGCCCAATATCATGAACATAGAACAGATATTCATCTGATCTTTATGAATAAGAATCCTCTTACCGTCACCTTAATGAAATACTTCCTCTCCCCCAGATCAGCGTTATTTCTGCCACTGTATTACTCAAGTTGTTGTCTCTCTGGAACCTATCCCAGCTCATCCTCAAGGATCCATATAAGCCTTTCCTTCCGTGTGAAACCCTCCTGAACAATCTCTAGTAAATTAGACTTCTCTCAACATCTCAGCCCCATCAGACCCTTCCATTAGTTGGTTCACAGGATACCGTCCGGTTCTGCTTCTTAATGTTTTGGTGTTTTTTTTGTTTTTTTTTTTTTTGTGTGTGTGTGTGTGTGTGTGTGTGGTTAATACAGCATTCCCAATCCCAGAAAGGTTCTCTGGGATGTATTTCATGAGTTACCTGCCAAGTACCCACTTGAAACCCAGAAATCTGAAAGTTAGAAAAATGAGAAAACTAAATTATAATAATTTATTATTTTATTAATGTACAAATGTTGAACAATGTCAGAGCCCGTGCAGCAACTGTGCTATATTTAAACTCGTACATTAATTAACCATGATAAATAGCTCCAACTGTGTTGGTTTTTTCTTTAGTAAGGGCATTTTCTGAGAAAGTTGAGATCTGTAGCTGAATGACCCATTCTGGCATCATCCTAAAACTTATCATTTTGAGTTTCTTTTTAATTAGAGTAAGAAGTTATGGATGTAATATGTTTGTATTTTTTTTTTAATTCATGCTTTGCTACTGTAATTTACGTTTTCCTTGGTAACTGGTAGCAACATTTCAAGGGTCAGCCTAGAAGTAGCGGAATCAGTGGAAACACCTTTTCTAAACCTTTCTTCCTTGTGTCATTAATCACAAGAAACATACCTAGTAACCCATACTGTCAGATTCACTCACAAAAGTTGCAATTTATCTCCAAACCATTCTTGCCCCCTGAACCTTGTAGCTGATTGGGTAATGAGTAATTACACACCTTCAGTTATTACTCTGACTTAGGATTTTTCAGCTTCTATTTTCTGTCAGTAAATGGAGCTAAACTGCATGTGTTTTGGCTTGAGTACACAATGAATCAGAATTAATGAAATGTCATATCCATTAAAGCAAACTCAGAAAATTGCATGCAAATATGGATAAAAGGCCTCTTAGTTCTGACTTTGCAGCCACAAGCAAAACCAGAGTGGTCATTTCTCATTGATCTTTCTACACAATCCTCCCTCTCTGTGGTAATCCCTTAGGACTTGGCTTGTTCTGAGGCAGTGGAAAACTACCAAGGCCTCCATGAAAAATATCCAGAAGAGAATTTCTAACTACTGAGGACAGCTGCAGTCTTGACTGTGGAGTCCTGATAAGTAAGCAACAACGAGGAAGGGACCCAGGTAGGGGAGGGCCCCAGGTCAGGGAGAACAATAAACAGTTGTTCTGAGAAACAGCTAATCACGAACAACCCACAGGCACAAGACCTAAGTCCACAAGTAGCCCCAGCAGCACAACCTTGTTTTGTATGTTCCAGTCATCCCTTCAGCGTGACCCTATAAAAAATCCCTCCGGCCCCTGCCTCTTTGCACACTCTACTCTGCTCTGCTGCCCATTGCAGTCTTGTAACATATTTTCATACTTTCTCTAATAAATCTGCCTTTCTTTACCCACAACTATCTTGATAAATTCCTTTACCCCTCACAACACCAGCCCCAGTTGGTTATACCCAGGACATTGACGCACATCCTTCTTTTACTCGTCCTCTGGGGAGCTCTCCTCTCTGTGGGGAGCTGTGTTCTGACATTGGCTCTGTTATTGCGTGCCATTGTGTTGCTGAAGCTGAAGAAGGGATGACAAACACAGGACTGCAGGGTTGGCAGCAGGATTTACTAGGTTGTGTTTGAATTGTTCACATGATCTATTTCCAATGCATAACTCATTTGCCATGTCAAGTTGCATGGTAAAAGGTTTACTCTGCCATTATCTTCTAGTGCATTGGTCTAATCATGGAATTTGTTTTCAATATAAAGTGTTGGAGAGACGTCTCAGCAAAAAGAGAAGAGCAATGTGCTGCTGTTCCTCTAGTCCTTTCCATTTTTCCAACGCCTCTTAGGTGATAATCAATGTGACAATGCCACTACCTTGCTCAAACTGTTCCTGCTGCCTGCAGTTGGCTTTGCTGCCTACCCATGTGTATCACAGACTTGGGTACATTTATAAATGTGTGGCAGCCCTTCAGTTCTATGGAAACTGAAAAATTATCCAATCAATATGGAGAATCATTCGCCACCTCACCTTTGAGTAGCACCCTCTGAATTCTTAATGTTGGCTGTACTCTGGAGGCTGGACCATCAATGCTGTGTCAGAGTGGCTAACAAATACATGATTCTAGAAGTCTCTCTATAATACCACTACTTAGGAACTCTTCTTTTGCAGATATGTATAATAGATCTGTTGCTACAACTTTATGGCAAAAAGTAATGCATCTTCTTTTGTTTAAATGATAGATGGCTACTACTGTTGATTCTTTCTTCAGCAAATTTATAAAGTAAGAAGTAGAGCCACATGTTCTGGGAGAACATTAGGTTGTATACAGAGATAAGATTTCATTCCTAAACTGCTGCACAGAATATAGGAAGCCAGGAGTGGAAAACTCCACTCATAGGCTCCCAGTGCATTGTAGAAAGAGACAACCTGCCCATGTAGAAAAGGTTTGCAGTTAAGTGGAGGTCACCTAGAGTCAGCCTCTCAGGACAAGTCTTGATGCTAGTCATTTCATGTTAGTGTGAATTCATGACTTTTGATGCTCTTCCAAAAGTGTCCAAGCTCTCAACCAACAGGAAGACATGGAATCTGGGGGGAAATAGGGACTTATGGGTCTGAAATAATTCTGGGTGGCATCTCAGCTTCCCCTCTCTCCTCCAAAGCTTCTAAGTCACCCCATTGCTCTTCTGTAACCCAATCCTCACAGAAAGAAAAGTAGGCATCCCTTTTAATGTCAGAACACCTTTTAATTCTGATTCTTATCGAGACAAGGACCATGCACAAATTGAAAAGGGCAAGGGTGTAGGAGAGAACCCAGGAGCCTACAGGGGAGAAGTGTTCAGAACCAGGGCTTAACTCTGGCCCTTGGCTCTTGAGAGGGTGTCAAGGGCATGGGTGTTTGGATCCCATTTGCTGTTTGACATATTCGTAAATCAGAGACAGAGAGCAAGCTGAATGATGTAGAAATGCTTTTTAGATCTTTTGGAGTAGCTTTGTCCTGAGAAATTAACCTGAGTGAACAATAGTTTCTTGCTCTCTGTCTCCTCAGAATCTTCCTCAACCCTCCTTACCCTCGGGTCAACTGAAGCGTGAAGAAAAAACTGCCCTGGAAAGGCTGAGCAGCATTCCTGGGGCAGGGGTCCTCAGGAGGAGGTGTGAGGCAGGTGTGGGCCAGGGGTAGGCACTGGATCAGGACCCAGTTGTCCTGGTTTCCAGTTCTGACATCATCTGCAAGTATTACCTCCAGAAGATCATCACCTCCCACAAAATCTTTGTTTCACTATCTGAAAATGAAGGACAATGGATCAGGTGATCTTTAGGATTCTTCTTAGCCCCGATCTGGTTCTATCCAGCTATTAAGCCAGTCAAGTTTTCTGTTTCCTGTGCCTGCCAGAAACATATGCCTCTCTCTTTTCTGTCTCTCAGCTCTTCATGGCCTTCCTCCTGAGGCTTCCTGACTTCCCACAGCTGCCCTGCTTTGTTCCCCGACACAACAGGACACAGCAGCCAGCAGGAGCCAGAGACCAATCAGTATTTGATAAAGATAAATCTGTGCTCAGAACTGGAACAGATGTTTAACCAATTAGGAAATGAAACCCTCTGTTGAAGTAGTTCTGCTTCCATCTGAGGACTTTGGATTTTGCTGTTAAAAGTACTCATTTCTTAAAAAATGCTTTGCAGAAACTATCAAAACAAGGTAAGAGGTTAAGTCATTTGCTCTAGATAACTCAGTTACAATGTGGCTTTAACACAATTACCATTCACAGATTTATAACATCACAAAATCTGAATGTTCTAGAGTGGACTTAAGGCTATTCTTCACATCCAGTGCAAAAATTCCTCTGCAACCTGGTGACTCAGAGTGTGGTACCTGGACAGCCTCAGCGTTACCTAGGAGGATTCTAGAAACGCAGAATGCCAGGCCCCACCCCAGACCTGCTGATTCAGATCTCACATTTTACTAAGATGCAAAGGTGATTCACACATACATTAAAGTGTGAGAAACACCACTCTACAATATCCCCGATCAGTGAACAGCCTGTCTTAGTTTAAACACATGCAGACTAAGGATATAGTTTGCTCACATTGCAGGGTGTTCTGTTTGGGGATGGGTATAAACATCACGATGCACTTTTTTATAATAATAAATCTACTGAGTATTTATTGACCTTGGACCATGTGACCTCTTCTAAAAGCTCAACAAGTATGTGTTGCCTCATTTAATCCTCACAAAAGCCACTTGAGGTAAATACTGTTTGTTTTCACTCAATCCCCACAACAAATATATGAGGGGCTACTCTCTTCTTTCTCATTTTATGAATGAGAAAGCTGAGACCAGAGAAACTGAGTGACTTGCAACATGGCTGGGGAGTGGATTGTGAACTCTCACCTAAGTGGTTTAGCTCCAGACCCCAGACATAACTGCTGTGTTATATGCCTGTGAATAGTGAGCAGAAGTGCTCCTTTCTCTTGTTTCTGTTCACTTGTCATCTAGAAATATGAATAAAATTCTATTTATTTCTATATGTATGAAAACTTTAAATTATTTAAAACCAACTCTTATGATCACTCTCTTTAATATGTTCTTTATATGATTTAATTATATATCATCACCATATTAGTCAAACCCTTTGTCCCAAAATGTAGCCTTTAGCATTGTATCCCAAACCTCAGCTCTGTGATTTTGAGTAATGCCAAGTTGTAAAATGATCTTCAACTTGTATTGAAACAGCATACTTTGAATAATGAGGCCCAAGTACTAATGAATACTTCCATCATCACAGCATTGATTGATATTGAGCTCAATGTCTTTTTCACAAAGACTGCCATTAAGCCAAGTCTCTCTAAGCCTGTATTTGTGGAGATGGTTTTTGAACTCAGGAGGGTTTGCTTAAAGCAAACCTCTCATTAAGCATCTTGTGCTTCAGCATACACTGAGCTCAAGTGATATCCCAGCACCATCTTCCAGTGTAGTGAGGGCTGTTGGCACCACTGCTATCCAGGGTAGGGCTGAGTAGGGTAAAAATTGCTATCTGTTCTTATTAAATTTCATCTTGTTAGCTGTGACTCGTTATTCATACTGTCAAGTCTTTTGAATTCTTGATTCTATCAATCAGCATTTTTGCTAGCTGACCCACCCTTTTGTCATCTGAAAATGCGATCAACACGCCTTCTGTCTTTATTAAGCAATTTGCAACCAAAAGTGCTGAATGGGCCAAATTGAAGGAAGTCCCTAGGATAGGGCCTGCTCCCAGAGACCTCCCCTCAAGGCTGACTTCAGATTGTTAATTTGTTCTCTTGAACCAGACATTTAAGCATCTTACTATTTTGTAGGTCTTCATATAGCTCTATGTCTCCATTTCCTAAAGAGGGAGAATGGTGGCCAACACCTCATTTTAAACCACCAATACCCTCCAGTGACGTGGCCCCAAATGATTATGGTGGAGGCAGCAGCTGTTTAGTGGAAGGCACCTGAAATCAGTATTAGAGACAAGGTGGGGGTGAACTCCAGCTTCACCACTTAAATTGTGTACTCTGTAGTTAGAGTAGATCAGAGAAGAAATGCTAAGAGTTCTATATCATAGGGGATTTACTGTAGGGATTTGGATGTATGCAATTGTGGGAGCTGGTTACAAAGAATATGAAACACTGTTAGTCCAGTTTATATTGTTAGAGCCTAAAGCAGTAAGGCCATCAGTCAAGAAGAGAAGATGGATATGAACTAACTAGAGGAATACAAGGGCAAACTGGGACTAGTGAAGATGTCCTGGAACCCACAGAATGGTCTAGAATACACATCAGTCTTTCATTACTTCCATGGCTCATTTTGATGATGTGGGTGACCTGTAGGAAAAGCTAGCTCCTTTATCACCTAGAGAAATATGCACTTGGTCCTGAAGGAAGAGATGCAGTGGGAGCTGGAGATTCTCTGAGCCTGGCCTCTGCCCCATACTCAGCCAGGTGAGCCAGCAGGTCAGCAACGATGTGCATGACCTGCAACAGCTGCCCTGCACTGACCTTCTGAGCACATGACTATGTCTACTGTTTCATTCTGTCTTCTAAATCTTGTGCAGCCTGTCTCCTTTTGCTATAGTAATGGAGACTATGCAGGGAATGGAATCTGGGAAACATAGTTTCAGTTTAGCTAAATTGTTATATACCTCTTTTAAACATACTTATCTGTAATCCCAGCACTTTGGGAGGCCGAGGCGGGTGGATCACGAGGTCAAGAGATCGAGACCATCCTGGTCAACATGGTGAAACCCCGTCTCTACTAAAAATACAAAAAATTAGCTGGGCATGGTGGTGCGTGCCTATAATCCCAGCTACTCAGGAGGCTGAGGCAGGAGAATTGCCTGAACCCAGGAGGCGGAGGTTGCGGTGAGCTGAGATTGCGCCATTGCACTCCAGCCTGGGTAACATGAGTGAAACTCCGTCTCAAAAAAAAACCAAACAACAACAAAAAAAAAAAACAAAAAAACCATACTTATCCTCCAAGTGAAGATAGATGAAAAACTGTGCTTCAGCCTAATATAATGCAACTATCTCTTATACAACTAAAAACACATAATCCTCTTCCCAAAAGGTGGATACAAATTCCTTTTATTCATCTTTGGGTGGTGTGTATTACTCTTCTTGTTGAGTCACATTTCTTCTTTGATATTTTATAACTTAGATTCTGAGATATAAAGTTAACCATAGCTTATGTTACTTGGTAGGGTAATGAATAGAAGAGGGAAAGGGAAAAGGGAAAACATTTGGTTGATATGTACCAAATCATATTCATCTTAAAAAAAAGCATTAATAACTATTATCACCCTTGTTTCTGAAACTGACTACATGATTATAGCTGCTATTTATTTCTACCTTCTTCCACCACTCATTCCATATTTCCTTTGCCTCTGCAAAGTACCTCAGCTGGTTGTTGTTCCTTATTAGATAGGGTGATACAAAACTTCATTCCAAAAAGGTTGGGATATCAATAATACTGCCTGTATTGGATCATTGAAAGTTTCCGTTGACTTTAATTCCTAGGTCCTGGAGTACTAGGAGATGCTCCAGGGATTCTCTTGAATTGCATGTAAATGCCTCCTTGCCTCTAATATGTAGTAGTAGAAACTCTATATCCTCTTAAAAGCATCAGTTATCCTAATTAGTACAGTGGCCCCCTGCTTCACTGTTGAATTGGTGCCAGGAGGAATCCAAAGTGCCAGTTACCTGTCAGTTTACAGTTCAAGTAATCACCAATTTGTTGTACCTATTGGTGGAAGCAGTCCTCCCCTGGGAACAAAATGGGCCAAATTTGTGGGTAATTCAAAACTTTCTTTTGTAGAATACTAGGGGTGACAATAGGAGAAATTACTCCCACTTTCAAAACCCTTATCTCAGGATAAGGAATGACATGGCTAAAGAAACAGCACCGTATATTGCTTGCAGATTTAAAGCGCAATGCATTCCTGGAGAAATTTTGGAGATTGATGCCACTACCAAAGACCTGAAAGATGTAAGATGTGACTTCTACCACATCTTTATTCGACTTGTCTATTTGTCTGGTGTAGAAGACAGATGGATGTTGGACAATGACAGTGAATTATCACAAACTCAATCTGATAGTGACTCCAATTGCAGCTGTGGTTCCAGATGTGATTTCATTGCTAAAGAAAATCAGCACATTCCCTGGCACCTGGTATGCTGCTATTGACCTGGCAAATGCCCTTTTCTTTATGTATCTTAATACATACCTTTAGTAGTTGTTTGACTTTCATCTGATAGGATCAACAATATACCTTTACTGTACTACCTCAGGCAACATCAGCTCTCCAGACATTTGTTATAATCTAGTTCTCAGGCAGATCATGCGGTTTACAGGGTTGGTATGAGGACTATGTGTGATACTATGTACAACGGAGAATGAATTTACATCTATAGAGCTTTTATATTTAGACACTTCATGGACTGTGTGTGTTGAATCTATGTGCATTTTTGTTACCTGTTAGCAGATAAAGAACAGAGGTTCTGCCATGTGGCTTTACTTGCCCAGGCTCACACTCTGAGGAGGTGGTGGAGCAAGGATGTGAACTCAAGCTGTTTTGTTTGCAAACCAGTGTATTCTCTTCATTTGGCCTGTTCCCACTTTGCCATGGAAAAATGCAAACTCTAAAATACCAGCAGTGTATAAATACAGGTTCTGTGCTGTTGTTTGTGAATTCATGCTCAAGGTCACTGACGCTTCCTTCTCTAATTGCCTAGAAATTTTCTGTCTAGTCATCTGGGGACTCTGACTTCAATTCCTGGAATAGTTCAGAGTTTTTTTTTTTTTCTTTTGTTTTGAATTCTTATTTTTTTTTAGAGAGAGAAACAAATCATATGGTTTTATTGTATCATGAGATATTGAAATATCTGAAAAAAATCAGTGTCTAGTTAGTGAGGCAGCTGCTTTCTCCTTCACTTCTTTGAGTTATCGGAGCAACTTGTCTGTAGATTAAAAAAATAGGACAAACCTTTGCTTTACTCAAGTCTTCCTAAGGCATGTGCTGGTACAACACAAACTTCTCCCAGCACATGCAACTAGTAGAATCCAAACAGCATGGACAGCATGTTGGTGGCATCAGTACACTGCACCCACTCCCACCACAGCCCTGCTCATTTGTGTATGATGTTTGGAGCAACTGGAGGAGCGTGAATAGTACTGAGAAGAGGAGGCAGGAGGAAACAGCATGAGTGCCTGGCTGGGAGGAGGTCCACCCATGTTGTACAGGGCAAGCCTGAACATGTCATTGGTGCAAACCCACACATTCGTAATGTTCTTTAGTAGGAATATCTAGCGGAACCATATGATGGAGACTTCATATGCCTTAAGCTGTCCTACAACCATGCTGAGGATGCAGCTCTTTGGTGTGGGCTTGTTGCTGGGAAGTGCAGGAATTGCTTCTTAGTAATACTTGGAAGAAAGAATTCTGCCAAGAGAAAATTTAGCACTCCCACCTCCAAAATAAAGAGAATTTATTGAAGAAATAGAGAGTAGAGAGTTTATTCAGTGAGGTGGGACACTATGAAAGATGAGGCGGAATGGGCTGCTGAAAGAGAACGAGCCAGTAGTCCATGAGAGTTCTGTACTCGGTTTTTATGATACCAGATTTATTCTTGAAGCTCCAACCTCTATCATAATCCTCCGCCTTTTTCTTTGTCTAGTTTTCCTGCTTACTCCTTATGTCCCCCCTGTTTTCCCATCTAATTCCCATCCCATGCTTGTGGGACCTTTCCTTACTGAGGCAGCCTCATTGTCTGGGGTAACACCTGAGGTTCTTTGTGTCATGGCCATGGAGATCAAGGATGCAGACACACAAAGAATGAGGTTAAGAGCAGAAATTTAATAGGCAAAAGAAAGAGAATAGCTCTGTGCTACAGAGAGCGTACCCAGGAAAATGAGTTGCTCATCCACTGTTGGAAGTAAATGCTCGGTGCTGCAAAGTGAAAATAGCACTCAGGCAACGGCAGTTTACTTTTATAGAAGCAGTCTGTCTTGCAGATGGAGCAATGGCAAGAGATAAGGCAGGGAAGAGTATCTTATTCCTAATGCAGCTAGTCCCTACTACTGTGTCTTTCCCCTATTGGCTAGGGTTGGACTGCACAGTCTAAGCTAATTCCAATTGGCTATTTTAAAGAGAGGGAGGCTATGAGCCGGAGTGGTGAGGTGAGTAGTTTCAGTGGGAAGGACAGTTACAGAGCAGGTGACTGAGGATGCCTAAGGACAGAACACGTGATAGAGGGTCGGAAGGGGTTGTTTACTGAAACTAGGGGCAAGGATGTGTAAAGAATGAGGAAGTTAAACTTTAAAATGGAGAACCAAGAACAGGGAAGCTGAACATACTGACTATTTGTTCTTTGAAGAGAAACTCAGAACTCATTGAACTTAACAATTTTTCTCCCTCTTGAATTTTAAAGGAAGTTAACAGGCTAAACTTCAAAGAGGAATTTACTGTATCCTACATCCACAGTGAAATACAGGGGTTTTTATACATGAGCTAGTGGGGAGGTGGTGTCATATCTACATAGGGTGCAAAAAACAAGTTAGGAACAGGTGTGCTATCTGCATAGGGCATGAATCTCTGGCAGCCTCCACCCCCATCTTTTAATATGCAGGTGGGTTCTCTGTCTGAGATTCTCCTTGTTGTCCAGTTCTTTCTTACTGTACACATTCTGATAAAAAAGGGAAGGTGGAACCCCATGGTGGACATGCCTGGCCCCCAGGTAGCCCTTTTCTGTTGGTGTAGATGCAGGCCTCCCCTTGTGTGAGCTTCCGGCTTCCTTATCTATGTTTGCAGCTCAATCTTTCGGGCTGCTGTTTGTTAGAAAAGAGGTAATGTCTAGGGCTGCTTTTTGTTAGAAGGGAAGGTCTGTTGAGAAATCTTTTGCCCTCACTATCTGTCTAAATAATTTCTATCTCTTTTATCATTATTATTAGTTGGTGCACATACCTGGGCCCAGTGTTGGATATGAATTCTACCTAATGGCCGCATTGCTCATTACTGCCACCCCAGGAAGTTTGCATGGCAGTCATATCTACAAGATTGTGCCTGCCTATCTCTTAGGAATTTCTCTGTTGTCTTCTTTCCTCCTTATCAACATGCAGCTAACTACATTTTGACCAGTTAACTGCAGAGTGAGTGATTACTGGGCATATCAAGGGGTGTTCCTTTCTGCATAAGTATTTCCCCTCCTCTCTGCTCATATCTAGCTTGTATGTTTTGGGTGATCCCTGGGGTGTGAGATTTTCCAGACCTCCCTTTTTTCAGGGGCTCTCCCTTCCTGCTCATGTCTAGCTATCTGCCTGCTCTAACAGGCTGATGGTCTTGCACCATGATGCTGTGCTGGATTTTCTGGAACAGAAGAGAAAGCTAACTTTCCCCTGGAACAGCTGTCCTTCCCATGTAAAGCACGACATGTCAATATACATTGCACCATGTTGGGTTCTATTGTAATCAAATAACTGGCAGTGATGTTGAATGAAGCCGGGTCCAATCTGCTCCCAAACTGGCTTGTCTCATATTCTGGAGCATCATTGGCCTCACTGAGACCCAAGGGGCTGGCACAGTGGCAGCAGCAACGCAGTGTGCTCTGCGACCACTGTCCCTTTTCCCTTGCCTTCCCTTGCCCGCTCCACGCGTTCTTGCTTTTCCTTGGAATTTTATTTTCCCATTTTGAAAACTGTCTTTCTATATATTTAGCAGAAACTATATTTAGTGTTCAAAGCACTTTAATGTATGTTCTGTCATTTAACAATCTGTGGAATGGAGGAACTTGTCTTTATTTTATACTTGAGAAGCAGAGGCTTGAGAAGGTTAAGAATGTATCAAGGCTCACAAAGCTGATGAGTGGAAGAGCCTCTTCCCTCCAGCTTTGGGGCTTTTTTTGCACCCTCTTAGTGCTGCAAGAGCCTCCAAATATCTGTTATCTCTGGGAAGCCAGTTTTCTCTTTTGCCCTTTGTACCAGACTATATCTTCTTTTAGAAATATATGGGTGTATCGTAACTCTCAGGAGGTTCATAGAAGTTCATTCATCAGTGGGCTGCAGAAGGTCCTGAAATTTCTCAGAACTTAATTCCAAAATTCTGTTAAAAGGAACACCCCACCAAAGCCAGAACCATCAAAACTGAACAAACATCTAGTTTATCAGGCATGTGGCCTGCTCTCAGCATATCTTATACTGAGAGTAATAGTATAATAAAAATGCTCTCAAGATTCACCAGCAGCTGACTTTATTTTAGATATTATTAAACTAGTCTTCTCTCAAACCTCCTATTTAAAAGAAACCCACAAAACTCTTGAAAGAAGAATGATAAATGCTTTAAAAATCCATCATTGAACCAATAAGAAAGTTACATTCATCATGGGCCAAAATGTATGAAAGCAAAAGTGAGATGATAGGAAAATTACAGAATGTAGCTTTTTCCCTGAGGCCACCTACTGCTTCCTGGACTGAGCTTCAGATTTTAAGGCTGGGATAAGAAGTCAGTACAAAGAGTTCACCTGATGTGGTGGGTCTAATAAGAGCGCATTGTGTAAAAGACTATAATCTAAGAAGAGGTTCTAAAACACTACAGAAATCCTTACCAATTATGTTTATATTTTTGTTTCCTAGACATTAGTTTGCACCATGTCAAAATGTTGAATCTTGACTATTATTGACCTATAAGTGTGGCAGTTTCATGTGATTTAATGTAATAGAATCTCATTGGGATTTTTGCTCCTTGCTGTATTTCCAATGCCTAGAATAGCATCAGGTACATAGTAGGTACTGAGTAAATATTTGTTGATGGGATGAATGAATAAAATCAGATTGCAAACCAATCATCAGAAAACAAGTAGAATAACTACATATGTGTGTTAAAATCACATTTAAACAATGCATAACAAGAGAAGAATTTTAAAATGAAAGAAAATCTAAGTTTAGTATCTGCTAGAAACAGAAGGAAAAAATAGGAAGCAGGGGGTCATCTCTTGGAGTTGCCTTTAGTGAGATTTGACCAGATAACTGGGTAAACACATTGACTTCTAGGCTCCCCGCTGTACTCTTCTTAGCTGTTATTTGCCAGTTTGAAACTTCTGATTTTCATTACCATCTGAATAACACAGATATTAAAAAATAAAAAAAAAAGCTCAAATCTTTTCAATGTTTATAACCAAATGTAATTTCCTTGAATAATGTACAAGTTCATATTCATAAGAGAAATATGGAATCTCAATTAAAAGCCCTATGATGTGGAGCTTTGAAGCCCTCCTTTCAAGAGTTATCCAAGAAGATGTGACGTTTTCTCACCACCCTGTCTCTCTTTCATATTTAATCAGATACTGAGATTAGAGATGCAATTTCCTTTTTGTGTCTAGGGAGGTTTATCAGAATGCTGCACACTATTGCTTCCACTCTGCTTCTCCCCATCCCCAGGTTATAGGACCAAAGTGTCTATCTTACAATTATTCATTGGAAATTATTTACTTTTTTGATTTAATGAACAAAAATACTGTGAAGTCACATTTTGTGCAGTGGTTAAGTTCAAAAGTCAACAAGTAAGGTGAAAATCATATATCATTAAAACTTCACTTGAAAACCTTTCTACTACCCATAAATTAAAATATGCAAAATTTTAAAGCTAAAATCTTATGTAGTCCTGTGTACTAGATGAGAACCACTGAATTAACTAAAGACATAAATAAGAGAGAAGCATATCAGTAGATGTACAGCTATTCAAATCCTCTGTCTTTAACAAGGCTATCAAATTCATGGGGAGGATCATTCAGTAGGTGGAGACTCCTAAAGTACTTTTTGTTTTAATGGTATGCCTCTACCTGTATTACATGTACATGTATTTATTCATATTGAGGATGACATGTTGCATTTTATGTAAGAGTCAGGGTCTAACCCTAGGGCTGAGGATCATGCACCTGCCTTTCTTTTTTTTTCTTTTCCTTTTCTTCTTTTTCTGAGATGGGGTCTCCCTCCATCACCCACGCTGGAGTGCAGTTGCATGATCTCAGCTCACTGCAACCTCCGTCTCCCAGGTTGAAGAGATTCTCCTGTTGCTTAAGCCTCCTTAGTAGCTGGGACTACAAAGGCACACCACCATGCCCAACTGATTTTTGTACTTTTAGTAGAGATGGGGTTTTGCCATGTTGGCCAGATTGGTCTCAAACTCCCGACCTCAAGTGATCCACCCACCTTAACCTCCCAAAGTGCTGGAATTACAGTCATGAGCCACCACGCCCAGCCATGCATTTCTATTACATAAGCCAAAGAGATCATTGTGTACCAAATAGAGACTCAAGTTTTGGGCTAAAGTGTTTATCTGCTGAACTCGCACAGCCAGATTTCCTCCTTCCTAGAAAAAGTGTGGTTGTCAGAGGGATGAGTGGACCAGTTAGGTCCTGGCAAAGAGTGAGAACTTCAGCCTGTGGATGTACACCAAATCTGCTGTGAGGATGGCAGCCTGCTGTTAACTAAGGTCTGTTCATCTCAGGCATGCTTGGGTCAGATTTTCAGCTGGGCTTGTGATTAGAGTCTAGGTGCTTTAAGTAATGCCAGATCTGTTAAAGATATTTTCTTCCAGAGTTCCTCCTTGTTCTCCGCTTCTGCTGGGGCAGGGAGACTAAGAAGGGACCCAGCGGTAATTTTACCATAAAGATAAAGAAGCTTCCATTTAGGGTTCTGCACTTGCCATGAGTCCCTTTCAACATATGGGGAGAAGTCTTAGAAATATGATCAAATGATCATTTTTAAAAAATTTGTGACATTAAGATATTTTAAATGCAGTCAGCTAAGGCCACTGTTTCTCCCCACCTTCTCCAGACAAATCCTATTAATTTGTTGTTGGTGGAGTAGTTTTAGACAGCTCTTGGATCCAGCTAAAGGGAGAGTTGCATTGCAATTACAGTGAGTTGGGGTTTTGTGACTCACACAAAGTCACTTCCTTGCAGAGGTAAGTTGTAGCTGACTGTCCTGCTGTATGAATGGCTTCCAGTATGTTCTTGCCACCTGCTGAGATGACCTGCCTGGTGCTGACAGGAGGATGTGAGGCCAGAGGCCATGCTGCCGTGTGAATGTGCCCTATATGGCCCAGCACTGGATGCCAATGTGCAGTGGTGGAGAAACCTAAAGAGGAGAAGTCTGAGTTATGGTTCCCTTCTCTGCATTGAGAATGATGTCATAAAATTATTGGCACGTACAGGTGAAAATGTAGGAAAGACTCAAACAAAAGTATATTAGGCAGTTAATTAATACAAAGATTATGTTCTTTAATCTTCATTTTATGATGTTTGTGGTATTTGTCAGTTTTCTAAAATTTGCATGCTATGATATACTTTATCTTTTCTTTATAGGTAAATATTCTCTTTTATGCAAAATTTTATTTTAGTAACTTTGCATACATTTCTAAAATGGGCTGTCAAAATTGTACATAAGCTTCAGGTCTCACTATGCCTGCATCTCTGCAGGCTGGACTCCTGGCCAAAGAATATGTTTCCACACCCTCCCAAGACTTTTCTTACTTGCTTAGGTCTTCATCCACTGCAGGGACATATGTCTCATGAGCGTCAAAGGTCACCAGTCTTTTAAAGACTACCTGAAATTGAGGACAGGTTGCAGTGCCCAGAGCTGGGTAACATGAAGTCTGGCCTCTGATCTTTGACAATGAACTCTCTCTGTATAGGGAGGAACAAAGAATGGCCAGCATGCAGGCCATGAACCGGAAGGAGGGGGCTGCTTTCCTTCTTATTTAGGAGAAAAAAGGCAAATGAATACTTTGCTTTCATTCCTAGGTGGCCCCTGGCTTGTGTGACCCAGAGGTTGGCAGAATCAGATAAAAGCTCTTCCCCCAGACAGAGGTGATCTAGATAAGTACTAATAGTCTAGGAGGCAGAAGACTCAAGTTCTTATTCATCAAGGTACTTCTGCCTCCCTGTAATTTACATTCCTTTTCTGTAAAATGGGAATTTTAGTCCCTTTCTTGATTGTGTTAAAGGACATATTACACAATGCTGGCTACAGAGCCATGGAAACGTGGAATTCACTAAGTCCGTATAAGACATATGATGAGGAGAAGAAAGTATTAAGGATAAAAATCAATACCGTTATTTAGCTAAACTGTCAGAAAATATTTTCCTGGACTAGCCGTGGGCTACAGTAGAGGGATCCTGATTAATTATGGTCAGGGAGGCTCGGAAGATGTGGAGTTCTGTAATTATGGAGCCTAATTCATGGGGGCCAATTTGTTGAAGCCTAGCCATGTTTGTCAGTGTAATTGAAAGGAGAACGATCAGATTCCAAGTGCTCCAGCCAGTAACAGACCCAGGGGACTGTGCTCTCATTCTGCCTGGGGACATTGCTAGGTTACTTGTTCCCAGGCTGGCAGGACGACAGAAGGGAGGAAACTTTCTTTCTGGATTTGGGGCTGCCTATTAATCAGCATCACTTTCCTCATTAATATAAAGGCATCCTCAGCTGCACATTTTGAGGAGCTTCCAACAATTCATTTTTCCTCTGTTTACAGAGAAATCAGCCTTCATAATGAGGAGAAAAGCTGTGTTTTCCACAGAGCTAAACATTAATTCTTTCAGTTTGTCATTTACATATCTCTCAAATTAGGTTTACTTTTCCAATTTACACGACTGACACACCACAGCTAGAAGTTATACAATTAACACTCTTTCTCTGGATAGGGTCAGAGTGCCTGCTTTGTGGGCTTAGGTTTCTCTGAAGACAGGAGTTGGAGGTACAAGAGAAATGGAAATTTAATTGGCATAACTAGGAGGATCTCCTTGAAGGCTGAGAAGATTCTCTTCGGATGGTTGTTTCCACACAAACAATGTTGGCCATTGAGTGATTCCACTTTCACAAAGAGGAAGCACCAGCCCCTGCCTTGTGTGCCTTTAGGGACAGGCTCTGCTCTTCTCTGCCTGGATCAAGGAGTCCAGTGGCCACTCGGCGGGTATTGTCTCTATGCCAGAGCTAGTGGTCTGCACTTGTCAACTAGATCTTCACCAAGGTTTATAGATGCCTTGTGCAAAAACTTGCCTTGATGTTAAGACAGATGGACTAAGTACTTTCTCCTGTAAGAAACCTGTTTCGATCTCCCAATACCTTTTCTTTTCCTCCCTCTCTTCCTCCCTCCCTTCATTTCCTTCTCCCCTTCCTCCCCCTCCGTACCTCTCTCCTTCCCTATCTCTTCTCCCTCCCTCCATTTCCTTCTTTCCTTCCTCCTTCTCCTTCCCTCCCTCTCTCCCTCCCTATCTTCCTTCCTCCCTCTCTTCCTCCATTCCTCTCTCCCCCTCCTTGCCTCTCTTTCCCTCCTTCCTTTTCATGTCTAGTGTCTATATGCTAGATGCTGCTAGATGCTGGAAATACTATGGTGATAAACATGCAGGCTGGTGCGGGAGATGGAGAAAACAGGCATGCTTAGGGCAGTCCGATAACCACCTCCATAGAGGAGAGGGCAGGGTTCTGTGGCGCAAAGAGAAGCCAGGCTGGTGGGATGGGTCTTACCTCCGAAATCTCTCAGCCCTGACTGTTGACTGTCAATACCACATGCTGGATTTTCCAGTATCTCTTGCACTGTTATTTATATGAAAGTGGTCTGGGATTCTAGTTTCAGGTCAAGTTAAATATTCACGTGTTCATTTTTCTCACCTATAAAATAGAAACAGCAAAAACTGAGTTCATTCATGTCATGCACTTAGAATTCCAAACACAGCAAATGCCTCCTCAGCCATGAATGGTATGAAATAGGGGTTAGGCTGCTATTTGACCTTTCTCTGTAAGTGACAGTTCATGTCATAGAATTACCTCTGATTCTTAGGGACTTAGAAGACCTCCTTGAAAAACCAAGGCAAAAAAGTTTCATGGTGTTGGATTCTTCTTAAGGCTGCTGAGTAGCTGGATTTCTTTTCTGGAATGCCTTCTGCGGTCACTTGAGGTTAATAAGGTGGGCAGTGTCAGCTTTTCATTTTGAGTAGGTGACAGAAATCAAAGTAAAAATTTTGTATCTACACAGCTGGTAGTTCTGTTATATAATGGATAATATATATATTATATATGGGAAATGTCATCATTATAATGACATTAGAGAGTGGATCCATGAGTTTAAAAATTACTTTGTATTTTATTGTTCTACATATATATATAATTTTGGCATTGGGCTTAGTGCTTCATCTATATTTCTCAATTAAAAAGAGAATGTCTTGGTGGCAAAGAGTGCTGAGACTAAGGTCAGATAGAGCCTGATTCAGGAGCTGATATTAACATATGCCAGCTGTATAAACTTAAGCAAGTCGATTAATTTCCCTAAAACTCAGTCTCTTTTTCCTCTCTCTGAAGTAGAGACAATTGCATTACTACCTTAAAGAAACATTGTGATTTCTAAGTGCTCTTGACAGGCCTTAAATGTGCAATAATTATTTATTATTACAGAATACCAACGGCGTGTGTGCTGTGCACATGTGAACCAAAGCACATGCCGATGGTTTTCATGTACATTAGACAAAGCTGCCTGGCACAATTTACCTCACAGAGGACGACTTCCAGGTACATTAATTGGTGTGGTGGCTGCTTGGAAAAGACACTCAAAGGGCTGTTTCTTCAGCTCGTCTTCTCTAATAATTGTCTCTCCCACTCATCCTTAATGTGGCCATATGAGAGTCACTGTGCTGATTCTATTCCTAGTCACAGCTCATTGGCTCAAGGTTCAGACCGGGAGCCAGGGAGTTGGGTCAGTTTCTTTCTTTGTCCTATATCAGTAAAAACTATAGTCCAGGAGATGTTAGAATAGCCATGTGGACCTGAGAAGCAGAATTGGTCTGGAGAGAGAGAGGGAGAAAGAGGAAGGAAGGAAGAGGGAAAGAAGGAACAAAGGAAGGAAGGAAGGAAAGAAGGGAAGAAGGAAAGAAGGGAAAAAAAGAAAGAAAGGGAGGGAGGGAGGAAGGAAGAGGGACGGAGGGAGGAAAAAAGGAGAAGAAAGAAAAAGAGAGGGAGAGAAAGAAAGTGAGGAAGGGATGTGTAGTGGATGTACAGAGAGGAGTGGGAATGTGAGCTGGGAAATGAATCCCAAGTTATATCTTGTTCCATTTATTCCTGAGATCTAGCCATATTCCAGTTTCTGTGCTTTTTAAGATTACCCAGCAGCATTTTAATAGTTCACCTCTACTTTTACTTAAGCCAAGGAGAGTTGGATTTTCTAAGTAATACCTTCTTCCACACATATTACACCAGGGAGAGTGCCTAGCACAGATGTCTAGCTGCTATTAACAGATACAATAGACATTAGACCCACCTGGTCTTTCTAAATAGTTGGTCATCATCATTATAATGACATTAGACAGTGGATACATGAGTTTAAAAGTTACTTTTTATTTTATTGTTCTTTCTCTAAGTTAGTTCCCGCTGAATGCAAAAAACGAAGGTAACATGTTCTTAGTCCGGAGGTTGTCAGAACTAGCCTCGTCATATGAATAAGAGAAAATCTGGAATGGTGTGGCTGCAGAAATTGGCAGTTTCTGACCCTGGGTCCCAGGAGATTAACAGACCAGTAGCACGAAAGCAAAAGTTCAGTGGAGCAGAGGTTTTAAAGGGCTTGCCTGCCCCTTCCAAGTTTTGCTGGAGCCACAGTCCTAAGATGGTAGCAGGGTCACTTGTCACAGGAAAGAAGATGATTCTGGAAAAAGACATTCCAGGGTCCTGTGTTTCAAAGAACCCCCACTCTCACCATATGCTATGCCTGCAGAGCTAGGAAGCCAAGAGCCATCTCTCCTCTGGGGCTGGTGGGTTAATAAGGTGAGTAGGAGCATGGACTCAGCCTTCCTGAGTTTCATTCATGGTTCACATGTGTGATTTTGGACAAGTTAGTTGATCTTTTTGCCTTTCAGTTTCTTTATCTGTAAGACAGGGCTAAGACTATTATCTCCTAAGGTAATAGTCTTATTAGTATTACTAACACCAGCAGCCTTAGGAGCTCATCATCCACAAGGAGGCAGAGCTGAGAGTCCTAAACTCGCCAATACAGGCATTTCCAAAGGAAAGGTATTCACAATGAGGATTATGGAAATTGAGCAGAAGTACAGGGAAGACCTCCTCATCTTGAAGTCTCTGGTTTGGAGGGAGCCTTCGTTTTCCTCTTGCCCAATGGCTGATGAGACTCATGAATCTCATTTATAATATTCCTGACACACAATTGTCCAACACATCTTTGCACACTTTTCAATGAGGAACTTGTTTTTTCAGGTTAAAGATATTTTATTAAATGGTTTTGCCAGGTAACAAGCCACAGAAGCTAGGGAACTAAAAGCCTTCACTCTTCCTTCATCCTTAAAGCATTTTCTTTGCCCATTATTTGTTTACTAAGTCTTACTAGTTCTCCCCACCTACACCCAAATGCAAGACAACTTGTACTTCTTGCAAGGACATGGTACATAAAGACCATGCATAGCTGAAAACTTGCATAAGTTAAGACTAAACCTCTAGAAGGCAGGCATGTTTGTTTGCCAGCCAACATGTCATTGCCGTCTGGTTAGAGTATGAACAAAGCTTCATTCATATGACCTACTAGTTTAGTAAAGAACCATGTCAATGCATTTTGCATTCAGGGCTTCACATGATTTCAAATTGTCCGTATGAAACAAAACCGTGTTAGTATTTTATCTCATTTTTTTCAAATCCGTATAATTGAATGTGCCTGAGATGGCTCCTGAATCTGCCCCTTCCTCCAGTCACCTCTGTCTCTCCTTCCTTTACTCATCGTCTCTTTGTGCATTGTTGAACTTACATTTTACATGGTGATTACAATGTCTGTTTATGTGTCTCTGTTCCCCTCAGTCTATAAATTTAAGGGAAGGGAACAGTCTCTGTTGATATTTTTTTCTCCATTTCTCTTCTTGCTTGGAAGTGAGTACACACATTCACACACACACACACACACACACACACACACACACAGAGTATCTGAAAATATTTATGTTTTATTTTGAGAGTCTGATCTTATTTATTTGTTACTCAAAAAATCTTATATCTGACTAGATTCAGACTTAGAAGTAGAAGCTCGCGGAAAGTAAAGTCTGTGTCTCTTTGCAGTTTGTTCCTTTAGCCTCCTTCATTCTCTTGACCAGAAGTTTAGCATATTCTGTAGACTCTTCCTTATTTTTCTTAGTACTGCTGCTTCTTTAGAGCGATACGCCACCGTTCATGCTGCAGGACACATGGAGTAACAAGACGCTGAATCTTGGTTGCTTTGGTGCTAGGTTTCCTACCTTCTTTGTTTAAGGGCTTTCTTACAACATACTGGCAGACATCATCTTCTTTAGAGAGATTGAAACGTTTGCGGATTCTGCTAGCTCTTTTGGGACCCAGGCGATGAGGCAACACGTTATCAGCCAGTCCAGGAATATCTTTCTCTCCTTTTTTTACAATGACCAAGTTGAGAACGCTCAGATTGGCATCCACAGTGCAACCACTAACTGATTTTCTCTTTCTTCCTCCAGTTCTCCTTGGTCTGTAACAGGAATGCCCCTTACTCAGTAGCAGGCGGACACAGCCATGTGTCAAGACATCTGCTTCATGGGGAAACCTTGTTTGTTGTTCCCACCACTGATTCAGACCACTTAACCCTTCCATTATTCACCCAGAGCGTCAGCAGCAACTTCCGTGGCCGTAGGCTTCTCATAAAAAGTACGAAGCGTGCGTTCGTCATCTACTTCAGTGAGTTTCTGGCAGCCAGGGAGTGGGAAGGAGATGTTCAGCCTCATCTTGAAGCAGCTGAACGCCTCTGAGGCACCACAGAAAAGACTATTTTTTATTTATTTTTTAGACGGAGTTTTGCTCTTGTTGCCCAGGTTGGAGTGCAGTGGCGTGATCTCGGGTCACTGCAACCTCCACCTCATGGGTTCAAGCGATTCTTTTGCCTCAGCTTCCCAAGTAGCTGGGATTATAGGCACCTGCTACCACACCTGGCTATTTTTTTGAAATTTTAGTAGAGACAGGATTTCATCATGTTGGCCAGGATGGTCTCCATCTCCTGAACTCAGGTGATCCACCCTCCTCACCTTCCCAAAGTATCTGAAAATATTACTCTCTGTACACACATTCACACACACACAGTATCTGAAAATATTACTTCATTCAATCTTCCCAACAATTCTAGGAGGCAGGTGGTTATTATCTTCATTTTTCAAATTAATAAATGAGGCTCAGGGAAGTTAATAAAATTGTGTAAGGTCACAAAATTCACAAGTGATAGAGCCAGCTTTTCAACCCAAGCCTCTGACTCCAAAGTCCATTTTCTATCTACCATACCAGAACTCTATTTTTAATATTTCCCTTGCTCATTTGAAGCTTTTTAAGGATGGAAACTGTGGCTTTTCCATTTTAATTTTGGTAGACTTTAGCATAGCAAGCCACAGCCACATCCAGGCTGGCATTCACAAAGGTTCATAACTGATGTGTTGGTTATTCCTGGAGAAGAGTAGAACATGACCTGGAGAAATGAGGAGTACTTAGAAGTGGAGCAATTTGTTTAGAAGTGATGGTGATTAGGTGTGCCTGTCTTTCGAAAATGTTATTGCCAGGGCACAGGGCACAGGGTTCTACTAAGCATACTTCTTGTCATTGTTTCCCAAAATGATGTAAGCCACACTGAAGTTCCCTAAGACCTGGCAGTGATTTTGATGTCTACTCAGCTACTTGCTTAGTTGCTGACCTTGGTAACTGATACGGGTAATTGATCAAAGAGAAAAGAAAGAAACCAAACTTTGGAACAAGGGGCCAATCAGTCCTGGTGAAGTCTTCCCCTTTTCTGTGTCTCACCCACCTTGTTCAGCAAGCCTGGCATGTATTTCCTTTTCAAAGTTACCAAGTCACTCCCACCTCAGGGCTTTTTGTGCCAGTTGCTACTTCTGCCTGGAAATTTCTTCCTCTTTTCTTCTCCTACCCAAATTTCTATGTACCTTTTGGGTCTCAGCCTAAATGTCTCTTGTTTAGTGAGGTCCTTTCTGACTCTTCAGTGTAGGTTAAGAATTTCTGTTAAGCTCTTGCTGAAATAATCCTTAATACCCAGACATTAATTACATAACTGTTTGCACTAGCATTTGGTATCTCTTTTGCGTCTTAGACTATGAGCTACTTGAAGGCAGGGGCTGTGTCTGTTTATCACTCTTCAGACACAGAGCTCCATGTCTTGCACATGACAGGTGCATAATAAATATGGATCCGTGAGTAGATGAATAGATGGGGGATAATAGGACCATCTCCCTATTTCTCCCAATAGAAGAAAATGAAGGCAGAGATGTACAAAAAGAGGTGATTTTTCACTTTCCCCTCGAGAACATAATGTTTCAATAAGGAAGAAGAGATTTCATTTTCTAGATTGTTGTTGTCAGAATGTTTGTCATTTAAATTCTCATTTTATTTGCTAGCACACTTACATTACTCTAAGAATGAAATTAAATAAATAAATTTTTGAGTAACCCAAGGTGACCAGCATAGGCAGCCTGAACGTGCTAGAAGGTGAGGAGCCTGCAGGCATCCGGACAGGCAGAACCCCCTGTCTGCCTTTGAACTGGCACTTTCTCCTTCACCATTATCTTTAAACGTCAGATGTAAGTCTGGGAATTGCCCTTGTCTTCAGTTGTGGAATGTGATATGTTTTAAATCTTAAACAATGAAAACAACAAGGGCCTAAGTTAAGATGAAAACTTCCCTCTTTATATTCAGCATGTTCACAAGCTTTTAGGACTTGTTCATTTTCCATCTTCTAAAACAAAAAGGGTGATTCATGCTCACAATAAAAACATTATTGGGCACAGAGTATAAGGAACCAGACTGGTGTGGAGGATGACAGAGATCCCCAAAGAGCTTTTAGACTCTCATTAGGGAGTCTAGAATGATACAGAATTTAACATGTAAATAGGCTGACCGTGTTATTTATCTTCCCTAGCTGAGACCCTTGTGAGAGTAAAAGGGGGTGATAATTATTAATCTGGACTAACCTGTATAAACAAGTACTGTCTGGGCTAAATCTGAACATATGTTCATCCTATATTTAATAGCTCTCTGCAAGAACAATGACATAGATAGCTCTATGTAGTACATGACTCATTCATTGCTGACTGAATTTTACAGTTGATAATACTCTAGAAGTTCAGAGAAGGAGGCGGGTGGAATCACTGCCTAACGCAGGGTAGTTAGTGAGGGCTGTCATGAGAAGATATAGTCTGAGCTGCATATGGAGGATGAGCAGATAAGGAGGTAAGTAAGGAGAACAGATTCCCTCATGTGCATGAGAGGAGAGAGATGTTTTTCAGGGTTTCACCCACTGATTTTGATTATTTAGCCTGGAGTG
Source organism: Sapajus apella (assembly GCF_009761245.1). Taxonomy (NCBI): domain Eukaryota; kingdom Metazoa; phylum Chordata; class Mammalia; order Primates; family Cebidae; genus Sapajus; species Sapajus apella. The sequence continues at coordinate 4,552,598 of NW_022436971.1, read as the reverse complement.
CAATTTGTGAAAATTATCAATATTTCAGAAGGAAGAAATATGTGGAACACTCTCTCTTTCCAGCCCTGCTTGCAGTTGAATTCTCTCGCCCCACAGCAAACTCAAACCCTCCAAAGATGAGCCTGCATGTGCCAGAGGCAGTGCCCCAGTGATACCTCTCCTTCTCATCCTTGCCTCTTCTTCTTTCTTTCCCCTTCCTCCTTCTCTTTCCTTTCTTCTTCTTCTCCCTCCCACCCTCTTTCTACTTTCCTTCTATGGGCATTTATGTCACACTCGCCCATGTACACTCCATCCTGTTTCTGCCCAGGTCATGAGGACCAGGGTTACAACAGCAACCAGGACATAGCCGACTGTCAGAGTTACCATTCTAATATGAAGAAGCTGCAGCTCTGTGGTTGGGGCGACTGAATGGCTCCTGCCCAGGGAGCATTATCTCTTCTAGTCTCCTAAAATTCCCTCAACACTATCTTCGGAAGAAAAGCTCCCGACGGCTGAAGACCCAGCTGGGGCACTTCCAAAGAAAGGTACCTTCTTTGTCTCTTTCTTATCTCTGAGCCAAGGCTTAATACCCTTTTTAGAAGAGAGCCTGATCTATTTTTCAAGAGGGTTTCTTTTAAGACAATCAAATTGCTAAGCATCATGGTTCTGGTCTTGCCTGGAGAGCTCCCTCACTTGCAGCTGAGAACTGCAAGCTCTGCTCCATCAAGGCAGCTTGGAGGGAGCTGTATTCCCGGAGGGATGTGAAGCCCAGGAGCCTCCAGGACCCCTCCCAGTCAATACAGGTGGAAAGCCAGGACATTTAAGTACAATAGCAGTAGGCTCTTCGTTTTTATTTTTGTGAAAAATGAATCTTTTGTAAGTAAAAAATAAAAGAAGTAAACATTTGAAGTAAAAGAATGTTTCACAATTTATAAGAGGTTTTGAGTGCTTTCATAGTCATATGTACACACTCTATTTTTCCTCTGGGAAGTCATGGGCAACACTCTCTCTACCACCCACTTCCCTGCCTGTGGTTCTATGGATGCTGACTTCCAAGAAGGAAGGAGGCCTGCAAAGAACGTTTACATCACTTCAAGCTGCAGGAAAGCATGGTGAGCTAGGAGGAAGTGCAGTCTGGTAAGACAGAAAGAGAAAATATTGATTTTTAAACCAGAACTGTGAATGGCTGCATATTTTTTCCTGGGGAGTAGAGTAGGAGGTTAGAGATCTGGAAAATTCCATCCATGGGGATATTGGGTTGAATATCCCAGTTGTATGTGGTTAACAAGACACTTCCACTTCTACCAGTGTCTGGTTCACGAGAATCTCTGGGAGAGTTCAGAATTAGCTGGCCATGATCAGGCTGGGTTCTGACCTAGCGTCTCTCTTCCCCTTTGCTCATTTCACTGGACCCACATGCTTTCTTCTTGCAGTGAGGGATGTTCTTTTGGGAAGGAGGCTTAGTTACAGATGTGGTCCACTTTCAGGGCTCATCATTTTACAATGCCTGGCTGTTTTTGATCATCGGCTCATTTGCTGGCCTTTTGTGTTTGTTTGCGATTTACCTTTTAAATCTAATTTTACAATGTTGTATTGCTTTATGAACCAAAGTAGTTACAAAATGTATGCTAGTAACTGATCGATTTAAACAAGTTCTCATTTAATGACCATTCTCAAGGCATTGTGTCAGACACTGTAGAGAGACAGTGGTGGCTCTTTTAATTCATTTTCATGCTGCTGACGAAGACATACCCAAAGCTGGGAACAAAAAGAGTTTTAATTGGACTTACAATCCCACATGGCTTGGGAGACCTCAGAAAGGCACTTATTATACAGTGGCAGCAAGAGAAAAATAAGGAAGAAGCAAAAGCAGAAACCCCTGATAAACCCATTAGATCTCCTGAGACTTATTCACTGTCATGGGAATGGCATGGGAATGACGGGCCCCCAGGATTCAATTACCTCCCTCTGGGTCCCTCCCACAACATATGAGAATTCTGGAATATACAATTCAAGTTGAGATTTGGGTAGGGACACAGCCAAACCATATCATTCCATTCCTGGCCCATACAAATCTCATGTCCTCACATTTCAAAACAAATCATGTCTTCCCAACAGTCCCCGAAAGTCTTAACTCATTTCAGCATTAACCCAAAAGTCCACAGTCTAAAGTCTCATCTGAGACGAGGCAAGTCCCTTCCACCTATAAGCCTGTAAAATCTAAAGAAAGCTAGTTGCTTCCTAGATACAATGGGAGTATAGTATTGGGTAAATGCAGCTGTTCCAAATGGGAGACATTGGCCAAAACAAAGGGGTTACAGGGCTCATACAAGTTTAAAATCCAGCAGGGCAGTCAAATTTTAAAGCTTCAAAATTATCTCCTTTGACTTAGGTCTCACATCTAAGTCACACTGATGCAAGAAGTGGGTTCCCATAGTCTTGGGCAGCTCCACCTCTATGGCTTTGCAGGGTACAGCCTCCCTCCTGGAAGCTTTCATGGGCTGGCATTGAGTGTCTGCAGCTTTTCTAGGCACATGGAGCAAGCTGTTGGTGGATCTACCATTCTGGGGTCTGGACGATGGTAGCTCTTCTCACAGCTCCACTAGGCAGTGCCTCAGTAGGGACTCTGTGTGGTGGCTCTGATCCCACATTTCTCTTCTGCACTGCCCTAGCAGAGGCTCTCCATGAGGGCCCCACCCCTGCAGCAAACTTTTGCCTGCATATCCAGGCATTTACATAACATCTTCTGAAATGTAGGTGGAGGCTCACAAACCCCAATTCTTCATTTCTGTGCACTGGCAGGCTCAACAACCTGTGGAAGCTGCCAAGGCTTGGGGCTTCCATCCTTTAAAGCCACAGCCTGAGCTTTGGCCCCTTTCAGCCATGGTTGGAGCAGGTGGGACACAGGGCATCAAGTCCCTAAGCTGCATACAGCACAGGGACCCTGGGACCAGCCCACAAACCACTTTTTCCTCCTGGGCCTCCAGGCCTGTGATGAGAGGGGCTGCTGTGAAGGTCTCTGACATACCCTGGAACTGTTTTCTCAATGGTCTTGGGGGGTTAACATTATGATCCTTGCTACTTACACAAATCTGCAGCTGGCTTGAATTTCTCCTCAAAAAATGGGTTTTTCTTTTCTGTTGCATCATCAGGCTAAAAATTTTCTGAACTTTTATGCTTTGTTTCCCTTTTAAAATGGAATGTTTTTAACAGCACTGAAGTCACCTTTTGAATGATTTGCTGCTTAGATATTTCGTCCACCAGATACCCTAAATCATCTCTCTCAAGTTCAAAGTTCCACAAATCTTTCGGGCAGGGACAAAATGTCACCAGTATCTTTGCTAAAACATAATAAGAGTTACCTTTGCTCCAGTTTCCAACAAGTTCCTCATCAACAAGTTCCTCATCTCCATCTAAGACCACCTCAGTCTGGATCTTATTGTTCATATCACAATCAACATTTTTGTCAATGCCATTCAACAGTCTCTAGGAAGTTCCAAACTCTTCTACCTTTTCCTGTCTTCTGAGCCGTCCAACTCTCTAGGAGGTTCCAGAATTTCCCACATTTTCTTGTCTGTTTCTGAGCCCTCCAAACTGTTCCAACCTCTGCCTGTTACCCAGTTCCAAAGTCACTTCCACATTTTCAGGTATCTTTTCACCAATGTCCTACTCTACTGGTACCAATTTATTGTATTAGTTCATTTTCATACTGCTGATAAAGACATACCTGAAACTGGGTATGAACTAAGGTTTAATTGGACTTACAGTTCCACATGGCTGGGGAGGCCTCAGAATCATGGTGGGAGGTGAAAGGCACTTCTTATATGCTGGTGGCAAGAGAAAAATGAGGAAGAAGCAAAAGCAGAAACCCCTGATAAACCCATTAGATCTCACAAGACTTATTCACTATCACGGTAATAGCCTGGGAAAGGCTGCCCCCCATGACTCAATTACCTCCCCCAGGTCCCTCCCACAACACATGTGAATTCTGGGAGATGCAATTCAAATTGAGATTTGGGTGGGGACACAGCCAAACCATATCAATGGCTTTCAGTGGAGATTATGCATTGGAATCTCCTGGGGAGCTTCTAATAAATACCTTACCCACTTAAAGCAACCTATAGATTCAACATAATTCCCCATTAAAATTCCAGTGGCATTTTCTTCAGAAATAGAAAAATTTATCTTAAAATAAATATGGATTCAAAAGATCCTGAATAGACAACAAAAATATTTAAAATGAACAAAGCTAGAGGGGTCACACTCTTTAACTTTAAAACTTATTACAAAGGTACAGTAATCAAAAACTCAGTATGGTGCTGGATTAAAGATAGACATAGACCCATAGACCAATGGAATAGAATAGAGAGTCCATAAATAAATCCTGGTTTATATGATCAAATAATCTTTGCCAAAAGTGCCAAGATCATTCAAGGGCAAAAGAGCTTTTTCAACAAATGGTGTTGGGAAACTTGATATCCACATGCAAAAGAATAACGTTCTTATCTTATATACAAAAATTAACTCAAACTGGATTAAAGACTTAAACATGAGACCAAAAACTATAAATCTCCTAGAAGAAAACATAGGGGAAAAGCTTAATGGCAATGAGTATGGCAATGAATTTTTGGATATGACATCAAAAACACAGGCAATACATCAAAGCTAAAAACTTCTGTGCATCAAATGACACAACCGACAGAGTGAAAAGGCAAACTACAGATTGGGAGAACGTATTTGCAAATCTGATAAAGGGTTGACATATAGAATACATAAAGAAATCTTATAATTCAACAATTAAAAAACCCAAATAACGTAACTAAATATGGACAAAGACCTTGAATAGACATTTCTCCAAATATAATATACAAATGATCAATAAGCAAGAAAAGATGCTCAACATCACCAATCATTAGAGAAATACAAATAAAAACCACAAGGAAACACCACTCACACCCATCAGGACGGCAACTAGCACTAAAACAGAAAATAAGTTTTGGCAAGGATGTGAAGAAATTAGAACCCTTATACACTGTTGGTAGAAATATAAAATGGTGGGGCTTTTGTGGAAAACAGTATGATGACTGCTCCAAAAATTAAACATAGAATTACTGTATGATCTAGTAATCCCACTTCTGGGAATACAGCCAAAATAACAGAAAGCAGGATCTTGAAAAGACATTTGCACATCCATGTTTATAGCAGCATTATTCACAGTAGACAAGGGGTGAAACCATCCCAAATGTCCACTGACAGATGAATGAACAAAGAAGATGTAGCATATAACTATAATGGAATGTCATTTAGCTTACTAAAGGAAAGAAATCCTGTCACATGCTACCACATGGATGAACCTTGAGGATATTATGTTGAGTAAAATAAGGCAGCCATAAATAGACAAATACTATCGATATGAGTCCACTTATATGAGATACCTAAATTAGTCAAAATCATGGAGACAGACAATAGAATGGTGGTGGCTGGGGCGGGTGGGCTGGAGGTGGGGAATGGGGTCATTGTTTAATGGATATAGAGTTTTAGTTTTGCAAGATGAAAATGTTCTGGAGATTGGTTGCACAACCATGTGAATATGCTTAACATTACTGAACTAAACACTTAAAAATTGTTCAGATGGTAAAAAATCAAAACAAAACAAATGAAACACCCTAAAATCAAACTAAGCAAAAAATGCCTAGACCCCAGCCTCAGACCATTTGCAGCCAATTGTTATTTACGTGAAGCTCCCAGGTGACTAAGACTGGCTGCATGGCTGCGAAGGTCTGCAGTAAAGAGATGGTGGGTGGGTAAGGACTGGTCTTGCCTGTGGGGAGCTCATTCGTTCTCTAGAGGGAATGCTTAATGTATATCTCCATCATTGTATCATCAGTCCATTGTGATATGGGTCTTAGACTTACCAAGTGTCATGAAAAATCAGAAGGTAAAGACTTTCCTTGCAATATGTGGTGAGTTTTCAGGCATTTGTGCCAGGCTTTGAAGAATCAGTGGGGGTTGACAAAAGCGTGAAGAGGGGAGAGGGTCTCCAGCTGTCACAAAAGCATGAGGGTGGGTAAAAAAGCCTGGCATCGTTAGGAAACAGAGGGGTATCTAATTTCACTTGAGTATGTACGTTGTGTGTGGGCGTTATAATGGGAATTACAATTTCAAAGACAAGCTGATGCCAGATTGTGGAGGGTCTTGAATGTCATGCTAAGAAGATTATATATTATTCAGTAGACAATAGGGAGTCATTGCTTTTTTAGCAGGGGAATGAGAAAAGCCAAAACATCTGGGTGATTGAAAATCCAGAGTGATAAGAGCTGTGTTTGAAGAAGATATGTTTTACTCCTTTCTTAAATGACGTATTCCAGCCGATACTTTAGAATTGCCTATTCGCATTTCATGCAGGTTTTCAACACGCTCCTTCATCTTCCTCTGCCTGGTCCAGTGCCTCTGTTTCCTCTAACTTGAAGCTCCCTAGACCCCAGTTTATCCAGTTGAGCAAGTAGAATTCACTCCATCTGGGTTCCCATCCAATGGGCCTAGTAACTTTGCAAAGCTAAAACAATCTGCCTGCAAACAACTCCCTTAAGGGAGAGGCAATTTGTATCAGAAAGATTAGTGCTGACTTTCATCCACAGCAAAACCATTTTGTTAAAACACAGCCCTTTTTGTAAGCAGGAGCCCAATCCTGCCACAGAGCTGAGAGTGAATGCTGCTGATCTCCTTGGACGAGACTGCTGGGGCCTTTGGGAACAGCCCATGGCCACATGTCAGTTTGCTTCTTTGACAAGTCTCCACTGTCTCTCCCCCAGAAAGCCTGGACAATTGTATTTTGTAGAATATTTTCAAATCTGCTTCCAGACCTTGACATTTCAAAACAACTAACCTGTTTTGTTTGAGAAATGCATTTAAATAAGTTAATGAAACCACTGCTCTGAATGAATCCTTTCAGCCTGCTTACAGAGAAATTTTGAAAGGGCAATATTATCACTGACAAAAACTGCAGTATCTGAGCAATTTGATATCCAGGAAGCTGAGTGGGGGGGGGCAGAATATAATGACAGTTTTACCTATAGCAAAACCATTAAAGGTCGCCTACCAGAAGGACAGCTGAAATAGAATTTGTTTTCAAATTATAAGATTAAAGAACATTCCTTGAAGAAAGTATTATTATACAGTGTCAAAAGAAAGAGAGATTAAAATGGTTGGAAGATGCAATCACAGCTGAGATAAATTCTAGTTTCTCTGTGGTTTGCACACCCTGCAGTCTCTCTGGCTCAATGGATTGGGTGGGCTGGAGAAATTAGCAAGTGTTCCTCTCTCTGTACAGATCTTTCCCCTGCTGAGAGTTCTTTTCCCCTCTGGTCTTACTGAAAACATCCTTGCCTAACTGGCAACCCATGTGGAGGAGTGAGGAGCGTCTGTGTTAATGGTACCCATTGGAGAGGACAACATTAAACATTTTCTCAAATAAAGGGGGCAATTTTGAGTTTCCAAGTCATTAGGCAGGTTTATGACTTGTCCATTTGCAAACCAACTGATGGGACTCTCCACACAGCCATTTCACTTAAAATGGGCTCATCTTGCACATGGCTTTTGTTCAGTCTTCCTCTCATGCCCACACTCTTCTGGTGCAGGCTGAGGCTGCCTTTGGGAGACGTGGGAAAGTCTGTCCTGTCTCCTCTGCAGCACCATTTTACTTAAAATGCTATATAGCACCTTAACAAGACTATACATGACTCTTTGCAATGAGCAAGTTAAATCAAATAAAACCCTGCTCTATTACTACTGTCAATTCTACAACATGTATCATGCATAAGTTCTTCACAAATATTAGCTAAGAGTGAACCTACACCACCTTCTTGAGGGGTAACTCAAAGGTGTTTTCCGCATTTTAAAAATATTTGAATACACTCCTTGAAAACACAGCTTTTTCTTTTTGTAAGACTTTCTGTAGTAGACATAATTTGTTCAAACCTAGACAAAATAGAGTGGCAAGCGCTAGGAAGATAATGCACCTTGACTATTTGAAATGTAATAAATAATAATGTGCTGTTCTGAACACACAAAAATAGAGAGCTTCTAAATATATGGTCAGACTGATCACCCAATTCTTCCTCATTCAAAATATCTGCTGCAAACAAAAATGTCTACTCAATGGCTTCTGAGCATCCTTTGTGACTCCTGTCTTCCTGGACTGGACAAGTTTCCTTGCTGCCTAGTGCCCTTCTCAAATGTTAGTTCTTTATGAAACTTGCCTGCACTATCTCCTTTTTCAATGCCTGTTTGAGGAGGTAGGAGGATTTTGAAGAGCTGCTGCAGAATTGGGACCAAAGGCAAGCTGTCTGGCAGTCAGAAGCTGCCTTGCACCGTCCTGACCCAAGAATACTTGTTCATCTTGCTTTTTCTTCCACTATCCTAGATAAAAAGGCCACAGCATTAGTGATGACCCAGCAAACTCCTTAGATATCCCTGCTGCTGGAACCCATGCTCCCAATTTTGTTTTACACCCCAGCCAGTAGGGCAAGAGCTATTGCTGTTGTGGTCTCTCTGGGAATCAGGAGGTTCTCCTCACCGAAGTCATCAACTGCCCCTCACCCCACCCCAAACAAAAACAACTTAATTTGAACTAAACTACAATTAAGTCACACTTTTAATGTCACCCTTGTTTCTCTTCTGTTCCTTTTAGCTCCATGTTTAATTCCAATCTCACCAAAAGTAGGTCTTGAAGTTTTAGCGCCTTGTTTAGGAAAGGTGTCCTGTTTCTCAGAGATGAAAAGACAGACATTTGTTATCTATGTTACTACTTTGCCCACATCAGAGGACAGAGATCAGGCTTGATATTTTAGTAGACTTTTTTATTTGTCTGAATTTAGGACCAGTTAAGAAAATAGATGAAAGAATCAGAATTAACGAATACATTAATGTTAACTTTGTTAATCATTAACCTGAATTTGAAAGTGTGGATTAAATAGACAGCTACAAATTATACTTTCTACTATTTTTTTTCCAAGTCTAGACTTAGAGTCTACCCATATTATGGAGAGACTAGACATACTAAACAGATATTTATAGCTGCGTTTTCTGCTTCATATAACTCTATGAGGGAGTTCCTAATGGTAGGAATACATTTTTTATAGATGAATAAATTCACAAAATAAGTAACTTATCTAACAGCCAAAACTGCTGCCTTCAGGAAACTTATATGCTAGTGGAAATAGGCAATAAGCTGATAATTGTAAAATTATATTGGAATACACTAGATTAAAATTTAGAAAATAGAATGAAAGAGACCTAATTAGGTCATTTAGTCATGGGTGACTTTGAAGCTAGGTCTGAGAGGTGAGAAAGTACCAACCATGGGAAAATCATGAATCAAAGTAGGAAACACCTAGCACACTATCTACTTGATATAGTTTTGGTATTTGTCTTCACCCAAATCTCATTTTGATTATAATCCCCAGTGCTGGGGGTGGGGCCTGGTGGGAGATATTTGGATCCTGAGGGTGGATCTCCCATGGCTTGGTATTGTCTTCATGATAATGAGTTCTCACGAGATGTGGTCATTTAAAAAAGTTTGTGGCGGCCCCCTTTATTCTCTTCCTCTTGCTTCTTCTTTTGCCATGCACCGTGCTTGCTCTCACTTAGCCTCCCACCATGACTGTAAGCTTCATGAGGCCTTCCTAGAAGCTGAGCAGATGCCAGCACCATGCTATTTGTAAAGCCTGCAAAACCGTGAGCCAATTAAACCTCTTTTCTTTATAAATTACCATTTCAAGTACTTCTTTATAGCAATGCAAGCATATAACACACTAATGCATAGCAGTTATTTAATAAATGCTATCTCCTCCATTGTCAACCCCTTGTTATAGAAACTTGACATGCATATCGGCCAAAAGCTTTAAAATCATGGTGAAGGAAATTGTGTCTCTAAGACTGAAAAAATAAGTGATGAAAATCAGAGGAGGCCTTACCTTGAACTAGAGACCCTGCCTGATTAAGAAAGAGCATATGTGATTGCAGTTCTAAGAAACTAGGGAATACCTTGGCTCTTACCCAAAGGGAAAGACCACCACTCAGCCCTGACCAGCAAAAGCCTCATCTGGCCCTATGACAGGAAAGCACCTGGGAGGTAATGGTATCCACCATCTGTAAAACTCATGAGATTAATAAACCAATGGGCTTGGCTAATGACATTCTTTGGAGAAATGTAGATATTTGTTCTATAACCAGTTTAAGGATCTTGACTCCTTATAATAATTTTGATGGATGGATGAATAGATGGACGGATGGTTGGATGGATGGCCTGTCTCTATGACATCTCTAAGTGACTCCAGTCATCACCTTCCTATTGAGGATCGGCTAATTCATTCTGACAGAAGCTGGGTTTAGAGTTTAATAATACATTTTCCAGCACTCAGACAGGGCACCTATTAGGCTAGTAATGGAAGCTGCACTTTCCGGCCAGCTATTTGTGGCAAAATGACTGTTCAATATATTTTGCAGCTCCTTGATAATCCTTCCAGTGAATCTTCTATATACTGCACAGGCCCTGGGAAATACTACAGGAAACAAGGAAAAAGCTAAGATAGTGTTACAACAAGTTACAGAAAGGGCAGATCCCCTTTTATATGTTTTATGTGTTGGGATTATGCCTAAGAATTCATTTAAATGAAGTGGTTTATTGTTAAATCATAGGTCCAAAGTAAGTGAATTTGGAGATTCTTCTTTTTAATGTAGCTCTGTCAAAAGTAAGTGACAATAACCTCTATAATAAAGGGAACTTTGAGAAGCTTGATTGTTTTAAAAATGTCCTCAATAAATACATAAGAAATACAAACATTTGATATTTTTGTAAGTAAATACAAAATGTTAGAATATGATAAAAATAAGCCAGTGACTTTATATATTTCTCCTGTCATCTTATTCATACACTGGGACCAAATCACATTGAATTATGTGAGGATCCATTTTCTCTTTAATAAAATAAAGAGATTTGTGAGAGAAAGGCCTAAGAGTTTTAGAGGACAACGAACTCAATGTAAGCTCTTTGTTTGATATATGGAATGGAAGATTGGTTGAGTCCTAGGATGAATCATTAGAAGTATATATTTCAAGTTAAAGGCGGTGTGGTCACTATAACAGTAATCACATTTTGAGAATAATATTCACAACCTAGAACATTCCCAATGAAAAGTTTTCAAATATCAAAGAATATAAAAACTGTGACACATAAGAAAATGCTTATAAGCCTAGAGATTTTAGGACTGTAAAAGAGAGGATTTAGAGAAAAATGTGATTACTTAGACTCTGTCTGAAGTGAGTAGACTAAGGAATAGGGATGAAAATGAGAAGGAATAAAACTTCAGGTGTAAAGGACCTTCTCTGAATGGAACTGTGTGAGCTTCCTTTTTGGGTGAAAGGCAGCCACAGGCAACCTTAAGCATGGTGTAGAGAATCATGGCAGTGGGTAAGAGGTTGAACTACCAACTGGAGCTCAACATGCCAGCGCAAGTTCACTGCTCGGCTTATTCATAAGAATCATCCAAACAAGGTTGTTTAAAAAATAGGCGCTCAAGGTGGGCCCAAGCAATCAAGGCCAAAGCGATGTGTGCCTTTATGCTGGTTGAGAGGGTGTCATGATCTGACATGGTAATAGCAGGGACCAGGTAGAGTGAAGAGGTGTTGGCACAGGAGGAGATGAGGGTGGAGGTGGAGGCAGCCCGATGTTGGAGTCTGAGTGGGGTAAGAAGGAAACCTGAAGAGTAAAATGCGGCACAGCAGCCCAGTGTGGGGTGTCAGAGCCCAAGCAGGGTGAAAAGCAATGCTGCGGCAGTGCTGGCAGTCTGGCATGTGTGTTACAGCCCAAACAGGGTGATGAAAGCATCCGTGCAGCCTGGCAGTAGGTGTCAGAGCCTGGCTGGGTGAGAAGTGTGTTCCCCAAGGGCAGGAATATGATGCAGAGGCAGTGCAGGAGGACGATGAGAAGAGTATCTACAGCCTAGCAGCAACTGTGGCAGCCCAGTGTGAGGTGTTGAAGCCTGAGAGAGGTGGGAGGAGCTTCCACAGCCGGGGCTGGGGATAGGAGCATAAGATGCAGGAATCTGTGATGGGAGCTGGGAATATAAAGAAAATAAGGTTAGGGCTCAGGCTTAGAAAACTTGATAGTCTCGAGAAGGAGATGGCCCATGAAAGGGAGATCAGGGTAAACAAGGTGCTGTAATACAAGACTGTCAAAAATGCAGTGAGAAAAAAATAGCGACCTGAACTCTGTCTAAGTACAGGTGGCAGAGTATTCGACAAACAAGCCCAAGTATTAATTTAAAAAAAAAAAAAAAGGCCCGTGACTAGTAACAGGGTATTGATTACATAGGGGATTTTCCAAATAAGTAAGCACATGTTGGATAATTGGAGCCATGCTTCTCACTATTGGGGAAGAAAATTAGAAATATAAAAAGGAAACAAACAAACTAGAATTAACTCAGGAGTGTTGAATTATAATTTGAGTTTGACATATGAATTTATGGTTTTCAGTATATAGACATATTGATACATATAAGCAGGTATAGAAATTAATGTACATGGTGGGCGCGGTGGCTTGTGCCTGTAATCTCAGCACATTGGGAGGCCAAGGCGGGCAGATCGTGAGGTCAAGAGATCGAGACCATCCTGGTCAGCGTGGTGAAATCCCATCTCTACTAAAAATACAAAAATATTGGCTGGGCATGGTGGTACATGCCTATGATCCCAGCTGCCTGAGAGGCTGAGGCAGGAGAATTGCTTGAACCTGGGTGGTGCAAGTTTCAATGAGCCGAGATTGCACCACTACACTCCAGCCTGATGACAGAAGGAGACTCCATCTCAAAAAAATAAAAAGAAATTAATATACATATTTGTATATATGGTAGACATGTACACACATACATCTCTTACCATTGAGAAGAAGTGGTAGCAGTGATACCTCAATGACAATGAACACACCTACATTGATATCTTGGTATCTAAACATCATTCTTCACTAAAAGAAACCATAGCTCCTTGAAGAAATACCTGATTCTAGGGCTGAGAACAGGGAAAGTACTAGATGAGCTAGAACATAATTTTGTGCCACAAAATAAGGATGTGCTCGTGAATAATGAAACACGTCAAAAGGACAGAGGATCCAGCTTGAAAGAGCTCCTTTTGGTCAGCTCCAGGACAATTTGAGCAACAAAATATGTAAGGATAGCAAAAGATTATAACCCAATGAATAAAATATATTCTTGAGTCTGTCCTGATATAGATATATGGATGGAGAGAAGAGAAAATGTTTCCTTACAGTGAAATGGCAACTGATAAATGTTGAAGGAATTACAGAGTTTGAAAGCCACCATATAGCAACCATATAGCATGGTATTAATTAACTCAGCCAAGAAACATTAATGGATGCTAAAACTAGTGAGTAAAAGTGTGTTGAGGCATGTGATAGCCCCTGAAGATAAGTTTCCTCAAAATACATATTGACTATAAAGAAAAGATGAGTAGCTTCATAGTGGAAAAGCCTGGCAGTCATCCCCATAGTCAAAGACCATGTTTAATAATACCTGTCATAGGACACATTGAAATAATCTGTTCTTTGATAAGATGCAATAAGACATATGCACCTAAGAAGAACACTTCATTTCTTACGTGATATTTCTGGGGAAAAGAGCATGACCTGAATTTAATACTGAGGAAACTTGAGACAAACGTGCCCTGAAAGACATTCTGCAAAATAACTGGCCTGTGATCCTCAAAAATGGTCAAAGTCATAAAAATTAAAGAAAGACTGAAGAGCAGTTTGAGATTGAAGGAGAGAGACTAAAGACACCTGACAAATAAATGCAACTCATGTTCCTGGATTAGACAATTTTGCTGTAAAGGACGTTATAGTGACAACTGCCCAAGCTCTAATGGTGTCACATGCCTTAATAATTATTAACAAACCAATGTTAGCTCCCTTATTATTATAGTTGTACTATTGTTATTGACAAGGTCCTTATCTGTAGGAAATGTACATGAAGTATTACAGGAGTAATGGGGCTTTATGTTGGCAATTTAATCTCAGATGATCTCGTGTACATAACATGAGGATGGGCAGGAGTGGGGAACGATGCTTTTAATAGTCTTGGAACTATTTTGTATATTTGAAATCATTTCAAAAATTTAGAAAGATATTCTTAGACTTCTTTATAGACCTATGGAAGAATATTAATTTATGAAAGTGAGGCACGAGGATCTGTATGCTGAGAGTTCGTGTCATTCTTTGCTAGGTTTGGAAACCACTGGGCAAAATCATTGCTTTGCAGATTTTGCATGGAAATCTTGTTGACATTCAGATTCTAATTCAGTTGTTTTGGAGTGGGATTTGATTTTCTGCATTTCTAACAAGCTCCCAGGCAATGCCAATGCTGTTGATGTGCAGACTAAACTTTGAGTAAAGAACTAGATGATCTTTGAGAGCATATTCCACTTGACAAATGACGAGAACAGTATTCTCCTTGCAGTCTTTGTAGAATTCATGACACTAGAATTCATAAATTTAAATGTTCCTTCATGACCAGCCTGTGAAATAAACTGGCAATGGACTTCATATTTGTGGACAATCGTGCATGTTATAACAAAAGGAGAGCTTTGCCCCTGGAGAACATTCTTTCAGGCGTTGGGCACATTTCAGAACACAACAATAAGATTTTTTTTTTTTTGCCAATATGACCAACAGCTAAGCAATGCCACTTTATTAAAGTCCTAGAGAGGCATTAAAAAAATGAAAAGTTCTTTGGGATGATATATCATACTCTCTGAGATCGTCGTTTCCTTAGAGTTGAAACTAAACTAAAATCAAAAAGACTTTTTTTCCCTCAAAGCACAGGTGGAAAAAGCCTAAGAAGTCAATGTCAAAGATAATCATCTCAGCTATTTGGTGAATATCCAGCTCTTCCTTATGCATCTGTCAAATCCCAACAGTGATTCCTTTATCATCTTTGTATGGACAAATATTCATTATTACTGAATACCAAACCTGTGCCTCGCAATGGATTAGGTCCATTAATTTGGTTTAATCTTTCATGTCTATTTTTTTTCCATTATGATTAGGTAATTTCTGTCATTAGCTTCCTATCATTCCATACTCATAAATGTATGTTTTTCTTCATATGTAGATGATGTTATGTACACATAACATCATATATGGTAATATTTATGTGTGTTTTACAGATTTACATAAATGCTATTATAATGTACCTTTCCTTTTGCCGCACTTGTAGTTAGGTTTTAAGATCTATGTAGACAGATAGATAGATTGAAGAAGTATTTTCTTCTATAAACACAATGTATTTGGTTTATGGGCCATTAGTTTGTTTTCAGTGTTTTCTGTTGAAGCAATGCTAAGTGTATTTTTATATGCTTCTTACTTCATTTGTGCAAGAGCTTCTCTGGGGCAAGTAAATAGAAACTAAATTGTAGGATCATAGGGTGTATGCATTGCCAAATTTCCTAGATGATGTCACATGCCCATTCATAGTGGTTCTACCTACTTATACCCCCTCTGGAAGTATAAGAGGGTCCCTGGATCCCCACATCTTTGCAAAGACACATTCATCTCATGGGATCAATTATGTAATGTCCTTGGAACTGTGTCTGACACTTAAATCTATGCCCATCCCTATGACTCTTCTACAATGACTGCAATAACAGCTCCCATTACTATTATTATAAATATCACTAATATTTACATATTAGCGTATGCCCCAGCCTAGAATGAGAGCTCAGTAAATATGTTTTGAATGAATGGATGCCTAATCCCCAGAGCCATTGCATAAAGTAACATTATGGAGAAAATGAGGCCCTGCGAGGAAACTCAGTTGCCCAAGGTTGCCCAGTGATGGAACTGGGCCTGGGACTCAGCCTGCCTTGTCTCTAGTGTGAATTCAATTTCCATTATATTCCACCCCCCTCATCACTTCAAGTAGCAGTTTTTTGTTTTTTTAAAAAAATATAATTCTATCCTCTTTAAAAATTCTAGAAGATTAAAATCTGTAATAAACAAAAAAGAAGAATTCTTTAAAGATGCTGGTGAAGAGAATGGTTACTGGCCAGGTCAAGTGGCCTTGTTTAAAGGGTAACTTGAAGGTATTACCCTGTTCCTCTCTCCCTTTAGCCCAGGAAGCCCTGTCTCCCAGGAGAGGACTTCATAGCCTCAGAATGTGCAAGCAGAAGTCTGCAGCTGAAATCAAAGTCCCATTTCCCCCAGGCTGCCCAGGGGCACATTTCTTTCCTACTTCCTCTATAAGCTGTGCCTGCTTCAGCGGCCTCCCTGGGGCAGGCACTGCCTCATCTGTGAGGCCATAATTTGGGTCATTACACTCTCCCATGGGCAGTAATGACATTTTTTCTACTCTAGACACGACCTCTGCACAGCTGCCTCCTGGGAGGGAGAGTTGATTACTCTTTCACCGTGGCTCCTATCTTGCAGAAGCCGGCTTCTGAGGGCCACTGTCTTATCTGTGGAGCTGCCTGTTTGGTGGCTCTTATCTTCCCAGAGAGGCTCTGCACGTAGGAAGGGAAATCTCTTAAAAGGGTCATAACCTGAAGGCTGTGTCTTGGGAATAGTGTGGGAATGCAAGGGCCACATGGGAAGCATTCTTGCTAAAAAACAGCTCTGCATTTTGCCCAGAGAGATGCATTTGAGTTAAATTCTGGGGAGGCTTAAGCTCAGAAAAGCACCCATTTTAGGATTATGAGAATCATCTTGCTTAGGTCTGATTCCTTCAAGAAAACCATTTGGATGAACACTGAAAAGGGAGGAAAACAAGCCCTATGGAGAAGAGGCAGCCTGGGCAGAGCCAAAGGGAAGTGAGGAGCCAGAGCTGGTCCTGCTGCTCCTAGAAGTGTCAGGGGGTCACAGGAGAGGAGGCAGGCTGGTAATGGATGCCGATAGTGCTGGCTTCCCCTTAGAATGCTGTCTGATTGCCAGCTTTACCCAAAGAGGCATTTAGAGAGATGGTGGGATATGATAGATTAAACATACTGACCCTGGGGTCAGATAAAATGGGATCCAGTCATGTTCTGACAATTACTTCCTAAGGAACGTCAGCAGCATGTCAGACCACTCTAAGCCGTTTCCTTGTTTGTCAAATGAGGGAATTGCTTTCAGAGTCAGCGTCCTATGCATCCCAGTGTTTTATGACTCTAAGAAGGAGCAGTATTTCTACAAAACTGCCAGACTAGGTGCCAGGCTGCCTGCGGCAGACACTGTCTGTCTTCTGGGCCCAGGCCCCAAGCTGCAGTTGCTTCTGGGTCCTGACTGCACTCACTCTAACTCGTTACCTGTGGCACTGGCTGTGGGGGTGTCTTTGTCAGTGTAGGCTACTCCAAAAAAGCACCATAGACATGGTGTTCTGTAAACAACAGAAATTTATTTCTTATAGATCTGGAGGTTGGAAGTACAAGGTGGGAGTGCCTGCACGGTTGGGTTCTATGGAGGGCTTTCTTCTGGTTGTATTCCCATGTGGCAGAAAGAGGGTGAATTCCTTTTTTGAAGGTCATTAATCCCATTCATGAGGGCTCTACCCTCATGGCCTAATCACCACAGCCCAAAGGCCTCCCCTCCTCATACCATCACCGTGGGGGTAAGAATGTAACATGAATTTTGAAGGGGCACAGATATTCAGTCCGTTGCAGGGAGTGCACCTCTGTAAGTGCCAGGGATTTGGTTATTTGCCAAACTCAGATTGAGGTCTTCTCTATTTTCTTATCCCTTCTTACAGACCTGGTTTTCAATTAGCCAGCAACTGACCTTTTATTGTAATTTAATTAATGAGTTATTTGTTTGAATTACTTTAATGTTCAAAATCGATTGGCTAATTCTTTGTTCTAACCTAATTTCCCTGAAAGCAGGAAGCTGAGTAAGGGTACCTTGGGTTCCTGGTTGAATCCAGTTTCTCTTTCTGAGAGTTCTTCACAGGGAGGTATTAGACTCTGAAATAACCCCAGGGGATCATCTCTTCCTTTTCATAAACATCCAGCACTTAACATGAAGACTGTCAGAGAAGCCAGGACATCCTATTCTCTTGAAATGTGATCTCTGAATTTTCTTTGTATTATTAGCTTAAGTTGCAGTATCTGTTAGAGAGGGGAGAGAACATCAGAGTCATTTAAATGCCTGCTAAATTGATAAATAAACACATTGAAAGTCTAATAAATCATTGGTGACTTCACGGGGCTACTTTCAGGGTTCTATGTAGAGAAGCTGTAGTCATGAGCACCGTTTCAGCATTGAGGTGGGAGTGGAATCCTAACCCCAAAGGTTTGTATGCAGAGATGTATAGGACTGAGTGTCAACACAAGGATGCCTGGGTGAGAAATAGAGGAGAATCTTATGCTTATAATAGTTGGAGTTTAAAGGAGCTTGTCTATTTATGGGGCTGCTTCTTTGCCCTTTTCTTCTCCACTGAGGCGAGTCAGTGTTGGGGAACCTCTTGTTGGCTAGCGCCTAAGCATCCATCTCTTGAAGACTCCTTCCCAATTTAGAAACCCCACTGGCAATATTACTGACATATGGTTTATCAGCATTTGAAGGGTTGAGAAACTACTTTCTTCCAAGAGCAGACTATGCCATTCAGCTCTGCTAAATAGCTCAACAGGTACCAGGAGGCCACAGGTTAGGAGGAGCTGAGTGCTGCCTTGCTGTAATTCCTTTGCATGCTCTTTGGAGACATCTACAGGTCTCCATGGCTGCCCCTCAGAGAAACTGAGACACCCTTGACCTACCCCAACCCCAGGGCTTCCCTTCTCAAAGCTGATTATCTAGATCAGGGTTTCAAACCTTCCCTACTGAGGTTTTCCACAAACATGTCATACTTCTGTCCCTAATATACTAATAATCAAGACCTAACTGTGTACACAGGACAATCCTAAAAGGGCTCTTCCATCTTGGGGAGTCATGAAGAGAGGAAGAAGTTTGGACCGTGCTGCAGATGGTTGGTTGGAGTTGACCTAGAGCATAAGGTCTAATGCCCCAGGGAAAAGAGGCAGCTCTGGGGCCTCTAGTGGTCCCTCTCTCTCTCACACACACATACACATGTATGCACATGCAAACAAAAACAGTCACACACAAGTTGGGGTGGAGTCAGTGGGAAACACTGAACTGAATCTGTTCTCCTCTTTCATCCTCTCCCTGGTGAAACATCACCAGCAACTGCCCATCTGCCCCACTCAGGGCCTTTTGGCTGGTGAGAGGCAGCATTTGAGTTCTGTGTGAAGCTGCAGTGTGTCCCGTCTGCTCTTGGGTTTCTACGCTCGGTTACAGAAGTGACAAGTTTGGTCCACACTAGCAGTTAGGATTAACTCCTGCAGGACAAGTACTTTACCTTCTCCTGCTTTTCTTTTGTTCTTAGTTGTATCACAATTCACAGTGTGATTTGGAACAAATTGTTTGCCCTCATAAAGTGAGATTGGATAGGGTCACCACTAAGTTCCTTCCTGTTTTATGGGAACGTTTCACCCTGCAGGACAATGAGTCAGAGCCTTACATACCAGAGGCAGGCATTAGACCACACCTGGTCTGAATGTCAGACTCATCTGCAGTGCTTGTGCACTGGTGAGGTGCACCTGACGGGGGGCTTCATACCCCGCCTCACCCTGGTGTAAGTAGTTTACTGGATGTGAATTTGGCTTCCTAGAGATCTTCATCTTAATATTTATTTTCCACCTCTGAATTGAACAGGTGTTATAAAAGGGCAAACAGAGGGTTAAAGCTACCTGGAAAGATGCCTGGAGCAGGGTTCAGGTTCAATATAGCTTTTAGTCTCAGCCATAAACCGTCTGAGCTTTGGTTAAGTCACTTGACTACCAAGCCTGTTTTCTCATCATGACAGAATGGAGCCTAAATTCCCTTTTTGTTGCGATAGCCTGATTGCACAACTCTCCCTTAAGAAAGTTTTGTACCTGTTAGATCTCCTGCTGCAGGAACTAACCACCTTGGAGACAGGTCTTATTGTCATCCAGGCATATAGGAAGGTGTTGGGAAAACACTTGTGGTAGATGCCGGATTGTGCCATTCAGAGACAGCCCCCTTTGCTGTTGAATAACTTATTTCCCCAGATGTCAGGACTTCTGCTGGCTGATGGTCCCCAGCTGTGAGCTCTCTCAGGCATCACCCTTGGCTGCAAAAGGCTCCCTCCCCTGAGGTTACTACCTGCGTCCCTGGAGGCAGACTTCATCTCATGTCTTCATCTGAAGTTTGAACAAATTGGCTAAGAAAGTGCTAGACATGCAAAGGGACTAAAAAAAAATTTTTTTTAATCCAAATGTAGGAGGAGTGCAGATCTACAGGAAGCAGGAGAGTAGCTTACATATGTGAGTGGATTCCGAAAGTGCTGAAGCGAGGGGGATGCAACATGAAGTTGGATGAGGGAGGTTTTGTCAATATGAATGCACTCATCTGTGATACAGAATTTAACAACCTGGCAAGACCCCCCAGGAGAGGGTTCTAACATGTTGTTAGGATGGCTCTGAAAAGCTTAAAGAAAGTGATGGCTCAACACATGTAAGGCAGAAATACCAGAATTGCTATGGCAGAGGGTGGATCAAAAGTCTCAGAAAAATTAGCATGTGAGAATACTATGTACCATATAATGTGGAAAGCCCACCAGCTGGTTATATTTCATGAGAGGACACAGAAGATGCTCCGTTTCTCAAAGCAGTATGAGATATACTAAAAAGAAGGGGACCAGCATGTCCCAGAATCTATTGGCGGCTGTCCTTAATAATCAGGGCTGACCTATTTGAAGAACTAGGTTCTTCAGTAGTAATATTATGGTAGGATCCCCATATAATAAAAGCAGGGTGGTAGTGCTTAACAGTCAGAAGGAAAAGAGGTAAAAGTATGGTAGTGAACTAAGGCTAGAGCGATAAATGAATGCTGTGTCCCAAATAGGTAGAATACATGAGATAGGGAAACAAGAGATAAAAGAAAAAATGGTCCCACTTCATCATCATTCCCAGAAAACTACTTGGGGGAATTGGAATTACAGCTCTCTGCTGCCACAACTCTGGGCTTTGTGGATTTAGAAAATTAGTCTTGATTTCCAAAGGAGATGTTCTTGTACCAGTGGACTTGACAAGAGTTCCACTGAACATTGAGTTTCAGCTGCTAACAGGCACTGTGAGCTCTTTGTACCAAGGGACCAGGCAAGGAAAGGAGTTGCCATCAAGTCAGGGGCAAGTGACCTTGATAATTAGGAGAAGGTAAGGCTACTGTTGTATAATGCGGACAGGGAAAGTACGTTTTGCACCCCTTTGCCTAACTTTAATAGTACATGAAGAAGGATGGCAGCCATGGTCTGAGAAAGGTCTGATGTCCAGAGGCTCAGATTCCTCAGAGAAGAGGGCCTGGATCATGCCACTTAGGTAGCAGAGGTGCTGATGGAGGGCAAGGTAATCGAGAATGGGTGGTAGGGATGGAGATGATTAGTGTCAGTTGAGGCCTTGAGACCAGCTGTAGCAGCAGAGGCTGTAATTGGACCAACTAGTGTTTCTTTTGTAAGTTTACCCCAAAAAAAGAAGGCCCCCATGAATCCTGGAGAAGCTAATCTTGAAACTTTAATAAAAGGACTCTGGGTGGCACAAGAGTAGACTATAGTGTACCTAAGATTGTGCTGCCTAGGTCTTCCCCTTCAGGCGAGTTTATGGCTTACAGATTACAGGCCACAGCTGTCCGCCCTTTCCAGGAATGGCCCTCAGCTGTGAAGAGCCCCTTCCTACAAGCAGTTTGCCTCAAAAGCCAGTGACTGCAGACATGTAAAGGCCGCCCTCACCCCTACTGCAGACAATTCTGGAAGAGCATTCCAGCTCCAGATTTCCCTGTGGGGTAAGCTGCGACTGTTGTGATTGCACTGCAGCTCAGCAGTGCAATCTGTTCCTCTCCCCAGGGCTGTTTCCTTTCTTTCCCTCTAGATATTAATCCTGAGAGCACTGCCCAAGACACTTCCTGTAGGCCACTCTCCGTCTCAGAGCCTGCTCCCTGTCGACCCTGACTTGCAGGAGCGCTTTTAAAATATTGATCTTGATAGAAGAATTATTATCGTGATAATAAGGATTATTTATATATTAGGTGCTCAATAAATATATGTTGAAGCAGTGAAGAATGTCATTGCAGGACATTTTAATATGCTCATTGCTGTAATCTCCTTAATGGAGTATTCATTTAACATGCCAAGCTCTAATATTAAGCAGAATCATATAAATCCTGTCAGAAAGAAAGAAAGAAAAAAAGCCTTCCTTTGAAAAGCTCAGCATGATGCACTGTGTCTTTCAATGGATCTCCTTTGGGCCGTTCTGTATCCGCTTGCCCAAAAGTCCTTGACTGTGGGCCTATTCTGCACCTTTTTCTGGAGTAACCAGGGGAAAAGGTATGTAAACCGTGTACATTTTAAAAATTGGATCAAACCAACTCTGACTGGCACAGCAAACTTTTTATGTAAAGATGCAGATAGCAAATATTTTGTGCTTCAGGGGCCACGCAGATAGCAAATATTTTGTGCTTCAGGGGCCACGCAGTCTCTGTTGGAATTACTTGGCTCTGCTGTGATAGGGCAAAAGTTACCTTAAATAATGTGTCAATGGAAGGGAGTTACTGCATTCTGTAACTTACAAAAATAGGCGTTAGGTCACATTTGGACTGCATGTGATATTTTGCCAATCCCTAACCTATATAATACACAGAACTTAAGAAATGAGATGGCTACTTGTCCTTGGCCTGAAATTAGCTACCCTCTGTGTCATGTCCCTGGTATCACAAGTTGGCTAGTCTTCTCAATCAACGAATATGTATTCGGCCTCAGGTCTTAGGTATATAAAGGTAAACAAACACGATCCATGGCTGCTACGAGCTAATAGAGAGGCGGAGGTAGGTCATGGTGGTATAGTTCCTTCAATATTACAGAAGGTCCATGAAGAACAGAGTTCAATGAAGGCCCAGAAGAAGGGATGACAGATTCTTCTTCCAGATTCTTTGAAAGTCATAAAATAGCATGGTGTGTCCATGGGCCCTGCATGCTGGGAAGTTTGGTGACAAGGGGATAACCAGAGATCAGAGCCATGGGCTTTATGTTCGGCACAACGGGAAAAATGGAAGGGTTTTCATCAGAACTATCATGGAGAGATCTGTGTTTTATAAAGGTTCCTCCAAAAGCAGATTGCTGGATGATTGGATAGGAATGGCAAGAGACCAAAGCAAAACCGTAGCATTTATCATTTTCTGATGTTACATGCAATCTACTTTTCAATTAAGTTTACTGTTTATTTCTATTTGTCCTGGCTACAGTACAAACACCACGAGGACGTAGATTCATTCTGATTCCCCATGGCTGTTTTTCAAGTGCCTGTAACAGTACTGGGAAATAGTGGGCACTTAATATGTACTTGTTGAGTGAATATAATTTATCAATGAAAGGTTCCTTCATTTTTTTTCTAATATATATTTTTAGAGACAGGGTCTCATGTTGCCCAGGCTGGTCTCAAACTCCTGAGCTCAAGCAGTTCTCCACTTTAGCCTCTCAAGTGGTTGGGACTACAGGAATATGCCTCTATGCCCAGCAGTTTCTCTTCTTGTGATAAGAAAGATGGTAATGTAATTCCAGTTTCAGTTTTATCAAAGGGCTGGAAGCAGCAAATATCTTCAGTAAATCAATTCACAAATATTTGGACTACAAGAAAGGCTATGGAAGATCCAAAATGACATAGATTAGCACTGGCAAAGATTCAAAGTGAGAAACATTACCAGTTCCACAAAGGGCAGCTCCCAAGAGCAATCTGTAAAGAAAGAACTCTAGGCTGGAAATATGGAAATCTGTATTTTTATTTCAACCCTGCCACTTATTTACTATGTGAGCGTGGCCATGCATCTTTTTACTCTAGCTCCCTATGGAATGAGACTGTTTCTTATGCATCTCAGCCTAGTTCAGAGGGTCTAGCCCATAGTAGATGCTCAGCACACTTGTGTTTAGTGACAAATACAATAGGAGGTAGGACTCCTTATGGCTCACAGAGTTGAAAGGGCAAGGCTCAGAGGACGAAAGATAAAGCCCGTAGGAGTAAACCATGTCCTTTCACCTTTAATGACACAAAATTATGCCCAGGAATTCCCAGCTGTACCCCATCCAATTATTTCCTGGCTCTGTTGGAAGTTCTTGACAGGCAGATTTTTTACTGTGGGCAGGAAAACTCAGGCCTAGCTCAGTGCTCCATCTGTAAGTCTGAGCCCTCTGAGAGTGGGAGCAGCTGCCTCCTGCTGAGGTCAGGCACCCTCACTACAGGAAATGGGCTCCAATCTTAGCCAGGCCAGCATCCGCCAGACACCATGGATGATGTCAGATCCCTGGGAAACTCTGACTTTGGTGAGTTTAAGGAGTGCTTCTTGGAAGCAGACTATTTGCCTCATAGGAGCTACCCAGGCCCTCTCTTCAGAGCTTTTCCCTATTCATTTTCCTCCATCTGCTTGGATCTCTGTCCTGGAATGATGCTTTATGGGCAAACTTTGCAGTGAAGGCACCTTAAAAAGGAGAGAGAGAAAGGCTAAATGTTTTAGAGAAGAAAGAACTCAGAAGGCCGAATCAGAAATTTTATCCAAACTGGCAGTGGAAAAAAAGGGGAAATGAAATTTCTGTTTTCACCACATCTGTTCCAAGGTTGGACTTGACCTCAGTACAACTTGGGGAAAAGTCTTGGGCTGTTCTTCTAGAATCCAGGAGTGAGGAAGCATTACCTCTATTTTCTTTAATTCATTGTGGTCTGGAGCGGAAACACTGGGCAAGGGAGTGAGATTCACGAGGAGAGTGGGTGCACATTCGGGCTGCCCCATGAGCATGCTTTCTTGTGTTTATTACCTCCTCAAACACTTACCATGTTGGGCACTGTAGATGGTAAGGTAATTTAGACAAGGACTCTGCCAGAAGGAACTCCTGGTATACCAGGGGAGAGGGAAGCACAGCCAATTGCAGCACAGTATGCCAAATGTGTGCCATCATGGAAGCCTTGACATGATGCTATGTGAGCACAGACTCTGTGTGTTTCTCAACATGCACTGGATGTTTAGACCAGGTCTGGCAAGTTGGTGGGTTTAATGCCTTAGAAATTGCTCCTTTGGAAGAATAAGGAATCTGATGGGAGAGCTCATTCTGAGGGAAGGATGATGAAAGAAGAATATGGTGAAGCTCGTACTACTGATAAAACCTTAGAGCCCGGTGCGGTTGCTCACACCTATAATCCCAGCACTTTGGGAGGCTGAGGCGGGCAGATTACCTGAGTTTGCAAGTTCGAGACCAGCTTGATCAACATCGAGAAACCCAACCTCTACTAAAAATACAAAATTAGCCAGGTGTGGTGGCGCATGACTGTAATCCCAGCTACTCGGGAAGCTGAGGCAGGATAATCGCTTGAAACCTGGAGATGGAGATTGCAGTGAGCTGAGATCACGCAATTGACCCCAGCCTGGGCAACAAGAGCAAAACTCCATCTCAAAAAAAAAAAAAAAAAACCCTTAGTCATGGAAGGATAATTCCGAGGATAGTCTGGTGTCTGCCACTAAAGGGTGAATGAAAGAGATGGAAGGGGGAAGTATAAACTGGACTAGATACTCCACTTAAACGTGTTTGAATCGCTGGGGGCAGGTGCATGGCTGAGGCACTCTCACTAGTGTAGTGCTGGAGCTGCCTCCTACCTGCTCACCAGAGCTGACTATGTGTATCGCTTTCCAGTGACATCACCATTGTAGCTTGAAATCAGCCATGGTGGGAATATTTACGCCATGGAGTCTGGCAAGTCCTATGAATCGGGACTATTTGGTCACATGGAGAGCTGCTTATTAAACATTTGTCAGAATACTACTCTCAGAATACAATCTATAGGCTGAAAGAAAAGAAGATCTTATCTCCCAAGCCGTTGTAGACCACAGTACAATTGGGCATGGTGAAGTTCCAACGCAAAGGTTCTGAACATGTGTCTTGCGGAACACTCATCTTGCATACTTTATGTGCTTCTTGGAGTTTATACTACGTAGTAGCATACTAAAAGCTCTGAGTAATTTGCATAAAGAAATATGCTTAATTTTGTTTGATTTAGAGCAGTGCCTCTCAGACTTCAGTGTGTATACAATTCACTCAGGGATTTTGTTAACATTCAGGTCTGGGGTGAGACTTGAGTTTCTGTGTTTTTAAGAAGCTACCAAGTGATGCTGGTACTGCTGGTTCAAGGACCATACTTTGAGAAGCAACAATTTAGCATTCCTTATTTAATCATGGAATCTAGCGTATTCTTGTTAATCAATGTAACACATCTCGGCATTCTGCAGAACTCTTATCCTTGGAGTACATTTTGGATACATTTCTAAAATAAGCACATGGTGGTATATGGGGTTGCAGGAGGTAGAGACAGGTCCTGGTGGAGATTATGGTGTCCTCAGAGCAGGATGGAAGCTGTAGGGGCCACAGGAGCAATAAATGACCCTGAGGAGACCATAGTTTTCAGAGAGGAAGCAATAGAGCTTGATAGAAAACACTGCCCAAGACAGAGGTAGAGATGGAGTTCCCTTTGGGAACAAACTTATCCATGGGCATATGTGAGCCACCATGAGACACAGCATGGGAAGCTTCCAGAAAGTCTTGGTGGGAGTGCTTGACAGAGAGCTGAGTTTCTGCATCATGTAGATGGTGGTACGAGCAAACAAAATATTACGCGTTACTGTAAACATTACCTGGTTTCTGCCCATAGGGTGGTGAAGGCAGGCCAAAATGAATACATTCTCTTAAAAAGCATTGGCAACAGTTTATAAGAGGTGACAAGTTCTCTTGGAAGATGAGTAGAACTCCATTACGCAAAGGTGGAATATGAACCTGGGAAGGAGAAGGCCAGGAAGGGGTGGTATATGTGGTACAGGGACTGTATTTTCGTTTCAAGGATCAGAGAAGGCAAAGGTATGCAGGGGGCAGGCCAGGTGGGGCTGAGCTGGGTCTCGTGCACAAGCTCTTTCTTCTTCTACCTAGTGCCTAACTCCTGTGGAAGCAGAGGCAGGTGTTGTCTGGAGCACAGGGGGAGCCTTCGCATTCTGAAGAAGACGAGGCACCTGCACAAGAAGAGACACTATAGGGATGGGGTTATGGGGAAGGCAATAGGAGGAAAAATTGATTCCTAAGGAAATAAACTTTTCGACAGAAATCACCTGAAGAGTCAGGGGACTGAATTATATCTAATGATTTGACATCTTAGCTTGGCCTTATTGCTACAGACAAAATTGCCTTTCAAAGGGAGACTCACCAGTATAATAAAACTAGAGGCAGTAGAACGGCTTTCATTGGTTTCACATGGAACATACTATACTTTAGGCCCAGCAGTTCAGCGACAGTACCAGAGAGCAGCTCACCAGCCCAGAAGGGGGTTGTGAGCAAAGTCCGAGATAGGCAGGAGGAAAGGAGAACCTGGGAGGTGGTGAGTGTCCACCGTGGCACCGCTCACTGCTCCAGTCTCAGGACAGCCTGCTCTGTTAAATCACCTTCTTAAAGACTTCAGTCCCACCCTGTGTTATGTTTTGTTCTGTGTATGTGCGTGTCCATTTCTCTTGCTAGCTGCTAAGCTTGCTAAGGAAAGGAACCTCATTTTGTGAAATAAATGATATTTATGAGCATCTGTGCTATGGTCTGAATGCCTGTGTCTCTCCAAAATTTGTATGTTGGAACCTAATCCCTCATGAGATGGTATTAGGAGATGAGGCCTTTGGGAGGAGATGAAGGCAGAGCCTCATTAATGAGATTAGTGCTCTTATAAAACAGACGCCAGGGAGTTGCTTCCTCCCTTCTGCCATGTGAGGACATATTAAGAAGGCAGACTATGAACCTAGGAAATGGACCCTCACCAGAAGTGTCTGATCTTGAACTTCCCAGCCTCCAGAACTTTGAGCAATAAATGTCTGTGGTTTATCAGCCATCTAGTCCATGATATTCTGTTATAGCAGATTGAATGGACTAAAACAATCTGAGATTTCAAAAATGTTGTCACCTTCACTTCTCAAAGCAGCCTGTCGAGG
The DNA here is from genome assembly GCF_009761245.1 of Sapajus apella. Taxonomy (NCBI): domain Eukaryota; kingdom Metazoa; phylum Chordata; class Mammalia; order Primates; family Cebidae; genus Sapajus; species Sapajus apella. The sequence continues at coordinate 4,524,523 of NW_022436971.1, read as the reverse complement.
TAAGTATGATGTTCCCAAATGTACAGGAAAGGAAACTAAGTTTCAGAACAAACAAGAGGCATGTGAAAGTCCTGTAGGAAGGAGCTGTAGCTCCCAGTTCAGTGCTTGGCTGCAATACTATAGCTTTTCCTTATTTGTCTCTGTATTCCTCAAAGAGCTTCACGCAGACACACAGTAGGCTTGTAAGACATGACTCAATGAGCAATAGTATGTCTGTTCATCCTTCATCTAAAAATTGTTTCAGAATTTGTACCTAATGACTAGAGGGGTATTGAGGAAAAAGATATTGAAAACTCAGAACCTTCACGACAAATTTTACAATTTGGATTTTTACCAATTATATGTAGCTTTTACAATTATGAGCCATTCTTTCAACAACTATTTCAGTAGGGTTTCACTGATAGACATGGTCTCTGCCCGCAATCTAACAGCATCGAGGATCACATAACAAGCCTTGGGCATTGAGCTTAACATCGGTTTCCATTTCAAAGTCTCGCCCACCATTTATCATCTGCCTCCTTGTCTGTGTGAAATAAAGTCTGTCCTTGTATCTTCTAAATCAAAATAAGCCTTAAAGTGCAGGTGCCATTTGAGTTTCTTCATTTATCTGTGGTCAGTTTTATTTGACCTCTTTATCTTGATGCGCTTAAGGCTGTAGATTTTGGGGCAAAGGGATCATGCCTTTAGTGAAAGCCCAGAGCAATGTGGCTTTTAATAATGAGCAGCTAAGAAGGAGGGAGCAAACAGAAGATTACATTCTGAGATTAAAGGGGTGAGTACTGCCAGAGTAAGCATGGGGTCAACTCAGGTGGCTGATTGCTCTGGCAGCATGGAGGAAGGATAACTACCTTAATCCAGGCAGACCCAGGACCTCTTTACAGAAAAGGAAATACCTACATTAAGACCTAAAGATCAAGTAGGAATGGACAGGCAGAAGTAGGAATGTATGAAAAAACCCAGAGAGAACAGACATCACGGCGAGGAGGCCAATGGTTCAGGACGATTGGACCTGAGAGAGTCTGATGGGAGAAAGTGGCAGGAAAACGCCATGCTGAGCTGCTGGATTTAATAGAGCGAGCAATGGAGAGTCAATGATGGGTTAGACAGGGAAATGGCCTGATCAGATTTTTATTTTAGAAATATTACTCTGGCTGCGATGTGGAAATTGGCTTGTAGTTAGAGCAATTACAAGGGGGCAGGGTGACTAGAGAAGAAGCTGTTACGGTTGTCCAGGTGAAAGATCATTGTGCTAAACTGAGCAGAGGCAGTGGAGATGGCAGAGAATGGGCAGATATGATAGCTTTTCAGAAGGTGTTAGCAGTGGAATTTGGTGAATAATCGGTTGTAGGGATGGAGACATGGATGGTCAAGGATGACTCAAGGCTGGCTGGCTTGAATCCCAAAAACTCACGGCAATGTCATTCCCTGAAAGGGGGAATGCAGGGGGAAGAGGAGAGTTTCCGTTTTATCTTTTACTGCTTGGGAATAGAGAAGGAAGAGGAAAAGTTCATTTTAAAATTTTTATTTATGTATTTTATTATACTTTTAAGGTCTGGGATGCATGTGTAGAACATGAAGTTTTGTTACACAGTTATACACGTGCCTTGGTGGTTGGCTGCACCCATCACCTCGTCACCTACAGTAGGTATTTCTCTTAATGGTATCCAACCCTAGCCCCCCACGTCCCAAGAGGCTCTGGTGTGTGATGTTCCCTTCCCTGTGTCCATGTGTTCTCATTGTTCAGCTCCCACTTATGAGTGAGAACATGTGTTTGGTTTTCTGTTCCTGTGTTAGTTTGCTGAGAATGATGGTTTTCAGCTTCATCCATGTCCCTGCAAAGGACATGACCTCATCCTTTTTTATTGGGAACCGAGGTGTCTGTGGGAGAGCCAATGTGCGGGAGGTAGCTGGATAGGCAGGTCTGAGGATCAGAGTGAGAAGAGACAGCTCCAAAAATAGGTCCAAGAACAGACCGTAAACATTCCTAGGGCAGACCTAGCTCAATCAACCCTTGAAGGAAGCTGAGAAAGAGAGGTCAGAAGGAGAGGAGGGAGTCCAGGGGGCCATGGCAGCGTGAGGGCCAAGGGGAGAGGGCAGTTCAGGAAGAATGGGTCTCCAGGCAGTGCCAAGTGTGTCACCATCCCATGTACCTCTCCAGTCTTAGGGCCTTTTCACTTTATTGGTGTTGCTCAATCATGTGGCCGAGGGGGGTTCCAGAGAGCAGGCACTGAGAGTGATCTGGACCTCCCTGGGACAATTGCGGTACCTGATGACATAGGTGTGAAATTTTTTGAAGTACCTATAATCAGCATTTTACCACACACTCAACATGCCTGGACCAGAAAAAGACATGGGATGAAGGGACAACTGGAAATGTATCATCGATTGTATTCATTCCTTGACTGATTAAAACATGTTGATAGAGCGCCTGTTGTATTTCAGGATCCGCTAAACTGTAGGCTGCAGTGATACATGTAACATAGTCCCTGTTATTATGGGGGAAGAAACAGGTTTGTGTTCCAAGTTTAAAGAAATTGATAGCAATTAATTAAATAATTACATTAATTATATCTGTTGGAAATTATACAGAGGAGAAGTATCAAGTACCATGTGACTGTGGAACAGAGGGTTGAAAGTGATTTACAAAATCAGGGAAGAGCTCCATGAAGAAGGAACATTGAATAGGTGCAGATTGAAAGATGAGTAGGTCATGGAGTGCATGCTAACTTGTCAAAGAAGGGGGAACAGGGTTTAGACAGAAGGAACAGCCTGACTGAAATATCTCACGCAGGAGGAAGCCCTGCATGCGGGAAATGAAAGCAGCTTCATGTGTTTGGAGCAGAGAGAGCTGAGACAGAAAGATGTAAAGGGACCTGAGGAGGACAGCAGGAGCTAGACTTGGCAGGACGTGGCCGGGTTTATTGGACAGGTTAATAATTCGGGAAGGATTTAAGCCGGGGAGTGCTGTGATCAGAGTTGCATGAGAAAATTCACTGTGGCTGCAGGATGAAAAATGGACTGAGGTGAGCACACATGGATACAGGGAATCCACGTGTGAGTGGCTTTGAACGCCTAAGTTGTGCAGCTTTTATTGAGTATCTACTGATTATAGCAACTGTTGGATGAGTTTAAGAATATACAGGACATGTGGGTTGGATAGTAAATGTAGGAGAGGTATACGTTCTTTAAGAGCCTAAAATCTTTTTCAAAGCTAAAGTCATGAACTCCCCAGAGAGGAAAAAGCACAGGCTGAAAATAAAATTGAGAGTGCAGTGTGATGAGTCAGAGGGTTCCAGTCAGGAGGGACCAGTGTGACCCCGTGCTGCTAAGAAAGAATTTTAAGTAGCAAATAGAGAGGTTGGCCTCATGCATGAATTCCCAAGGTGGAGAGCATGAGTGAGGGAGTTCCAAAGGGGTCCATGGTGGGGAGGAGGAAGAGCACATTCTTTCTTGGAAGAGGACGCTTCAGGTCTCTTTTCTCAACCACCAGAGGTGGCTCTCCTAGCCACACAACATTCCAGAATCCTCAAGCTTGCTTGATTATGAATTAATTTATGCATTTATTTATTTATTTGAAAATGGACATCTTGAAGGAAGGTTTCTTCTCCTTCTTGTCATTTCCCAGCAGAACAATTAGCTTTGCAAAGCTTCAGATTTTAGGGCTGATCATGTTTCTTTCCTCCCTGGAAAAGAACTATTTGCATGCTTTTATGAGTCTTATTACATAGCTTTATGACTTGTACATGTAATAATAGCAAGCCAGACTTCATGGTATGTGTCTCTAGAGAAGTTATCATTTGAACGTAAAAATGTAAATCCATCTGGAAAAACACAGACCAGTTATTGAAAGTGAAGCCTGCAGACCATGTGCCCCTGGTGATCGATTAGCAAAAGCCCAGGGACACACATCCTCAGCTTGGACAGACTCTGCAGACCATCTGGAAACAGATAATGCTTAATAATGCAGAATAATAAAGTCAGCTAAGCTTTCATTTACAAATGAAATAAATTGAAGAATGAGTGATTACACCAATCTAAAGTGCATGAAAATATTTTCTGCAAATTGGGAGCAGGACTGGGGCTGGAGGCTAAGAGGTAGGGAAAGATCGTCAAAGATTCCTGTGCCCATTTTGTGAATCCTAGGTGAAGCCAGACATTTGGAAATATGAAACCACAGATTCTAGGTGGTTGATTCTCTGCAAAATTGACCTGTCGAAACCCTCTATGAATGACTGTACTTTCTCTGACAAACAGATATCAATATCTAAAAATGCTTCCTGCAATGTCTTTCCCCAAAGCAATAAGACAGTTTCAGACCAATAACAGCTCACTAAGTGGTAGTCTCAGTTCTGTCACCCCCGCAGGTATAGCCAATGAAATGAAAAGGTAAGAAAGATAAAGCAAAAATCAGGGGTCACCTGCTATAACCCAGTGGGGTTCTTTATTTTGATAGGGCAAGCCGGGGCAGCTTCATTCTTTTCTCATTTCATTAGCTTTTCCTCTTAAAATCTTATAGGTCGTTTACAAGCAATTAAGACCATTATTTGTTTGACTATTACACAGGGAACCAAGAACGTGGAAGTTTATGTCACATACAATTGAGAGGTGGTTTAGCTGGAAGAACTTGGCTGGGGAACAGAGGAGGGCACAGCCAGAATGTCCCATATTGTAACTGCCCCAGTTCTGGCGCTGGATGCACTTTAAGAGTTTGCTGCTCCTCCAGCAGTGCTGTGCTCATTCTGCAGCAAAACCTGGCAGAGATTTCTGTGCTGGGTTAGAAGCAGGAGCAGCTTCCCTGGAGTTGTTGTATTGGAAGCAGGGGAATTTTATCAGCCATCCAAGAAATGTGTTCCTGCTACCCCAGCACATTCTCCTAGTTCTAAAGTTACATCTAATGTGCTTCCTCTTTCTTTTGTGTCAATCAAATATCTAACAAACCTATACTGGTGTGGCTAGCCTTATGCCATATGGTCTGGCCGATGTGTTGCCTTGCATGTGTGCATATGTGCATGTTGGTGTGGTGATGGGTGTGGAAGCGTTGAGTGGATGAAGACTGGGAGCGGGATAGGGTTGAAATAGCCAGGGTGGTCCTTAGTGCCTTCTGAACTGGGGAAAGAACGCTGGCCAGTAAGTCGCAGAGGAAGTAACTCACATAAAATTTCAAATAAGGCAAGTGCAATGCACTTTAAGGCTCTACAGGAAGAGAGAGATCCGTGTGTCTTGGGAGGGGGCGTGGTGGCATGGTAATGTCTAGATCGGACCTTGAAGATGAGGGTGGAGGAAGGAGGGGAATGAGGGAACCCTAATGGTAGGGGAAATGATGGCCTCTATAGAGGATGTTGTAGTGTACCACCCATATACCCACTTTAGGACTGGGAATTTTGATGGCTAGCAGCTTATAGCTGAGTCTTACACCCAACTCCACAATTATCCTCAGCTGAGGAGAGCTGCCTGTTTTAATGTCACATCCCCTTTCCAGGGCGTGTCCCACGTCCAATGGCTGGTTGATACAGAGGTTAAAAGGCCTGATACCCCTGTCCTAATTTGAGAGAGGTTGGCGGGACCATCCCAGATCCTGAGCCCCCGGTGGGAGTGTCTGAGGCCTTTGTACTTGCATCACAGTCTTCTGGTGGATTATTTGTTCTCTCTCTTCCAGGTGCTGATCCTGACAGCATCACATCCAGGTATGAGCCCAGGCTGTATATTCTCTCAGCAAAGGCTCTGCAACTGCTGGCTCCTGGAGGTGGGAGAGAGTTCCTTCCAGGTAAGGGCCTACTGCACTCAGAAGAATCCCCAAATAATGGCATCTTAACAGCTGCTTCCTGGGACCTGGCCAGGCAGAGAGAAGCACTTAGAGTGGAGAAAGAGAGAAATGTGGAAAGGAGCTAAGGCCTAGGAAGAGAAGGTGAGAAAGAGACTGGCAGTTCTGGAGGTCAGAAGTTCTAAACGGATCTCACTGGGTTGAAATAAAGATGTTGGCAGAGTTGAGTTTCTTCTAGAGGCTCTAGGGAAAAATCTGTTTCCTTGTCTTTTCCAGCTTCTAGAGGCTACTTGCATTCCTTGGCTTGTGACCTCCTTTTCTGTCTTCAAGGAGACCTTCCTCCCTCAAGGTCCAGATGAGATGCGTTGGTCTCTCTGGCTCAGACCTTCTCTTCCATTCCTCTCTTCCACTTACAAGGACCTCTGTGATTACATTATGTCCACCCAAATAATCTAGGATAATTTTATTTTAAGGTCATTGATTAGCAACCTCAATTCCATCTGCAACCTTAATTCCCCTTTGCCATATAATCTAATATTTCATGGGTTCTGGAGGTTAGAACGTGGACATCTTTGCAGGGAGCATTGTTCTACTGACTCCAAGAGGTCTACATTCTTTCAGTCTTCATAATACAGGGAAAGGTATGAACAGGGACTTGGGCCCTTGGATCTGCTTTCCCAGCATTGGCCAGTAGGACTGGCCATTGACACAGCTGTGTACTCAGCACTGTTCAATCTCCCAAATTCAAACAATGCTTACAGGTTGAGATCTCCCAAATCCTGACCCTCAAAGTGGATGATCTTTCTGAATTTCATTCCTTTAATGGAACTGTCTACTGGACACCTTTTCTTGACTATCCCAAGGCACCATCTTTACTGAATCTGCTTCTTTATCTCTCTGTATCTCTCTTTCTGTCTCCATCTCTCTCTTTCTGTCTCTTTTCCTTGTCCCTACTCCCTGTAGGGCTGAAAACATCAAGATTTTTGTTTTTTTCCCATGGATTACCGACAGTCCCTTACCAAGTATTTTTTTTTTTTAAGAATTACCATTCTTTTTAAGGGTAGCAGGAAGTAGGAGATGAAGAAGGGTTGATTAATGGGTATAAGAATATAGTTAGTAGGAATAACAACTAGTACTTGGTAGCACAATAAGGCAACTGTAGTTAATAACAATTTATTGTACTTTTCAAAATAACTAGAGGAGTACATTTGAAATGGTCCTAACAAGCAAATGATAAATGTTTGAGGTGATGGATATCCTAATTACCCTGATTCAATCATTACACATTGCATACTTATAACAAAATCTTGCATGTACCCCATAATGTACAACTATAAAATTAAAGAACCTGATACCTACACCTTCTCTCTTTTCTCACCCTCACTGTGCCACTCACCATCTTTTCTTGGACTACTGTATCAGCCATAGCTTCTGACCGGGACTGCCCCTTTCAAATCTTACATCACGCCTTTGCAAATGCTTTCAGAGAAATTGTATAGAAATACAAAGTTCTAATTCTGTAATTGAGATATCCAGTTGTTCCCTGCTTTGTAAAAATCAAAGCCTAACTCATCAACCTATACATATCATTTATCTTTAAACTATCTTTCTGTATTTATTTTGTACCACGATCCCTAGTTCCACCCAGGCAATACTGTCATGCTTTCCTGTCTGAATAATTACTCCCATGGGTGTCTGTCTGTCTGTCTGCTTTGGTACCTTGGGGGCTCCTCGAGAGTGGGGGTGGTATCATTCATCTCAGCATCCTCCTTATATTGAGCAAGAGTACTTCATGGACACTCAGCAAATTTTAAAACAGCCACTAAATTCTCTCTGTGGTTTGCATTTTGCCGTCTTCCCAGAGCAGCTTATAGCAACAGCAACTACCAAGTAGGCAACAAGACCCAGCTGCTACGCTTGCCAGCGCCTCTGTGCAGCTTAGCCACCTCCGGCCATTTTAAAGCTTCTCCCTCTGATTGCTCTGGGGCAAAGCTGCTCCCAGTGTGACCAGAACTACCAATTAAAATCAAGTCAGAGCCTACTCGTTTTTAGCAACAACTGCCAAGAAATGGCTCTCAGGCAACCATCTCCTCTATCCCACTGTGCTTTTGAGTCAGCTCTCTTAAAATTTTCCTTTTCTAATCCTCTGCTCCTCAATGAATGACCTGGTACAGTTTCCTCAATGTCAGATGAATAAACCATGGCCAAAGGCTGAGGTCAGGTGTGTCCAGATGTGGTGAGGAGGAAGGTACCTCGACTCAAAGTCTTTTGTCCACAAATCTCACCATCTCCTACTTGTTCTTAATTAGTTACAGGAACAATTCTAAGAGGCAAGGACAGCTTATTCTTTCTAAAACTATTTTCTTACTGAATTAACTCATTGGGCCTAAGCTTTGCAGGGGTCATGAACAACTTTAAGTAGTATCTACTCTTTGACAGTTTCACAATATGAAACTTTGTAATCATTAGTCTCCATTTTTTTTTGCCTGTTACAGTTTTTAAAAACCCTCTAATGTCTGTGTTATATGTACTGTATAAAGCATCCTTGAGTTAATGATGCTTACAAGAAGTGCCCTAATGTTTTCAATATGAGTCACCCATCTTCACAATATGTTTTTGGCAGATTTTTGTGTCATTTTTAGATGGTTCTGTGAATATGCAATTACGACATCTGTGACATAGGTTTATATGACAACCTCTGACCACAGGCCCTTATAACAAAGTGCCACAGAAAGAGGGTATGGTGTGGAGGGCGAGTGGCTGTGGAAGAACAGAGTCCCTCATTGTCCCAGGTAGAGTGGGTGTACATATCAATGATGCTTTTGTATTCTCTGGGGCCCATGGTCAAAGCACGGCTGTGCCTGAGAAAAAGATCAACAGCGGAGCAGCGAAGGTTAGAACAGAGGACAGAATGATGTCTCCGAGACAAAGTGCCCTAGGCCAGCAGAATGCTTGTCAGCTACTTTCAGCATCGCTCATGGGCTTCTTCTAGTTTGCACTAAGAAACGATGTAGAAAAGATCATTAAAACAAAACACCATCACACCACAGCCAACAATTCTCCCACAAGGAAATCAGACTGAAATACAGGCTATAAATCTCGGGCTCTGGAGATCAGGATCTCCGTGCTGCCCAATGTCTCTCTTCTCTTTGAAATGGTGAAAAATATGGATCCTCGGCGCTGTGTAACAATGCACTTAGAGCCACACAGGTGTTCTGGATATTCTGACTCTACCTTGTCCTCCATCAAAGGATCAGGATTTGCCCATTTGCTGGACAAGAGCAAAGGTTCACGGTTTTAATGACAGACTAGAGCTCTGCAAATACTCCTCCAGCTTGAAGCTCGCCCTGTGCCCTAAGCTTCCACCTCTCTTCACAGTGATTGAAGGAGCTTAAGGAGATGGACCCTAATCTTCTATTGGTAAAAGCCAAAACCATCTGAGTCTTTGGGTACATGTTTGCCACCCTGTGTTGTTTCTCATATGTTCTGTTAGTCAGACCGACTTCTTTAAATACCTTGTTTAAGTCATTCCTAGATGCCTAGTCTTGTCTGAAAACAGGATGGAGAATTTGCTGGATTGATACTTAGAGAACTATAAAACCCCTTCCCAAAGAGAAAAAGTGATGAAAAATACAGGCCAAAGGAGTTTTCAAGTGTTTCCTGACAGCAGAACCTGATTTTAAGCTGGATTCTTAGTATTTCATGGACCCAAATCTGATATACTTGGTCTCATCCCTTTGTGGAGCCCCAGAGTAAAGAAAAGTATCATGGAGGCCTTGTTAAGCTGTTGAGAACCAAGAGAAAACACTTTGGGTTTTGCAGAGTCCTGGATTTGGAGCATACAGCACTGAACCTGCTGGGTTGACAATGAAATCAAGCCTGGGTGGCCCTTTGTGAGGCTCTAATCAGTGGCAAATATTGAATCCCTCTCTGCTCAGCCCCTTGTGCTTCTTGTTAGGGGGCTGTCTCCAGAGTACAAGGGGGAAGGTGGCCACATTTTTCTGGCAGCTTAGTGATTCTTCTACAATGCAGCTGGGAGCTCTTTGGGTGAAAGGCAGTAAACAAATCACCTGGTGATGAATGCTGCCCTTCTGACTGGCTGGAACCTTCTTTCCTGCAAAGCTGCCTACAGCCTTTAGGGAAGGCAATGAATGGGGCCTGCACGGGAATCATGAATAATCCCAGTCTATTTACTTACAAATATGTAAAGGTCTCACGCAGCTCAGGTTGGTTTTGAATAAATATGCTGCTCTCTCAAGATCAGCAGCCCTATAGATCTGGAGACACAGGCTCGCTGCTCCCTAGTGCTCAGCTCATACATAAATAAAAGATGCTCGTTGGTTCAGCTGCCAAATGTGACATGGTGATGAATTTCCAAGGGTGTCACTCAGGAAGGTGACAATTGCAATGCTGATAGGCCTGGGGAGGCAGACTACAGCCAAAATATCTATGTTCATGGGTCTTGTGCTAGTGACCCTTATGGGACGGTGACCTAAAATTCTGGTCACCAGTACAGCCTGGCTTACTTGTATATCTCACCTAGCACACATTGTAAAACAAGGTGAAGAGGCTAAGATGACCTAATGCACTAGACACAAAGGAGAAGGAATGATAGTGAAGGCTCTAACTTAAGGCTTATACAACAATGAGATAGTATCTGTGAGGCCATCCTTTATTGCCAGCAATGCTGTCCCATCCCATCCCTCTTCTATTTCGAGGATCATCAGAGAGGTTTTCTAGTGGACATGATGTGACAATCCTTGCCTACAGTTTTTCAGTGCCCCCTCTATACTTACAGGATAAGATCCAGATTTAGGGGCATGGCCCAAAAAGTTCTACACAATCATGCTGTCTCTCTCATGGCTCCATCTCCCGCCATTCTCTGTACTTCTGCCATAATGAATCTCTTGTTACTTAGGCACATCTTGCACCTGCTGTATATTAGTCAGATAATACACCTGCTGTGTATTCTCCAAACAAATAGAACCAAAGGGTTATACATTATTGGGCCCTTAAACAACACAGGGTTGAACTGCACAGGTCCACTTCAACTCAGATGTTCTCCTACCTCTGCCACCCTTGAGACAGCAAGACCAACTCCTCCTCTTCCTCCCAGCCTGTTCAATGTGAAGGTGATAAGGATGAAGACCTTTGTGATGATCTACTTCCACTTAATAAGTAGTGATTATATTTAGTAACGTTTTCTTTCTGTAGCTTAATTTATAAGAATGCAGTATATAATGCATACAACATACAAAATGTGTGTCAGTTGTGTTGTCAGGAAGGCTTCTGGTCAACAGTAGGCTACTAATTATTAAGTTTTGGTGGAGTCAAAAGTTATACATGAATTTTTTTTTTTTTTTTTTTTGAGATGGAGTTTCGCTCTCATTACCCAGGCTGGAGTGCAATGGCGTGATCCTGGCTCACCGCAAACTCCAACTCCTGGGTTCAAGCAATTCTCCTGCCTCAGTCTCCCAAGTAGCTGGGACTACAGGCATGCGCCACCATGCCCAGCTAATTTTTGTATTTTCAGTAGAGATGGGGTTTCGCCATGTTGATCAAGATGGTCTCGATCTCTTGACCTCGTGATCCACCCGCCTCAGCCTCCCAAAGTGCTGGGATTATAGGCGTGAGCCACTGCACCTGGCCATACATGAATTATTGACTGCACAAGGGATTGGTCCCCCTAACCCCCAGGTTATTAAAGGGTCAACTATATATTAATAGATTTATTTTAAGGAATTGACTCACATGGTTGCAGGGGCTGGCAAGTCTGAAATCTGTAGTGAAGGCCATTGGGCTGGGAATTCAAACAGGATTTCTATGTTCTAGTCTTGAAGCTAATACTTTTTTCTCCAGGGAAGGTCAACTTTTGCTCTTAATGTCTTTGAACTGATTGGATGAGGCTCACTCACAGTATAGAAAGTAATCTTTATTTAAAGTCAACTCTTTATAGATGTTAATTACATCTGCAAAATATCTTTACAGCAACATTTAGACCAGTGTTTGACCAAACAACAACGGCACCACAGCCAATTTTAAATTGACACTTACAATTTAGTCATCACATGTGTCTGTCTCCTCCTGCATGTACCATTCTCATTGTCCAGAACTGCACCACCACCTCACAGAATGCACACTCTTTTGCCTGTTGAATGTCTATTCATTTTACAAGGCTCGATCCAATCATCTCTTTCTCTACAAAGCTTGCTGCTCACAAAGGAGGAGCCTGACACTGACTCCTCCCTGTTCCCATGTCCTTTGTTCTTTCATCATAGCACTTAGAGTATTCTAAAGCAGTAGCTTACTTATGAAGTTAGTCTCTAAGATAGATTACCAGCTCCTTGAAGGCAGGCATTTTATCATATTCATCTATGCATTTTCTACTCCCAGCACAGCACCTGGACCTACTACATGTACTATACCCACTACACCTACTACAGTAGGTGGTCAATAAATATGAGATGAACAAAGGGTGTGTTATTCCAGTTCACCAGTAAAACTTCTCATCTGGCTAAGTTGTAATGCGAACAATTTGTTCATTGATTTGGCTTTGACTTTCATCAGGAACAATGTACAACCCAAAGCATCTCTGAACTATCTGGAAGATATTAGCCACTCAGTCTGCGTAAGCTTGGGATCAGCTTGTATTCAAGCCCTAGGCTACTCCCCCTGGTTCTCTCCTAGTTCTGCAGGGAGTAGGTCTCTTAAATCTTCCAAAGTGCTCTCTCTCACTCACCCTGCTGGAGGGCAACTGTCAAAGCACAAGAACCTATTGTAGCTTCTAATGTCTTAAAAAGCACTTTTCTCTTCCTTGAACATGATCTTTACTAGAGGGAGGAAATTTTCCAAGTTCTTCAGGCCCAAGCAATTATTGAAACAGAGAAAGAGAGATGTGACTGGAAAAGGCTTGTCCTGATTGGGCATTTTTCTGCTTAACTGGTTAACAACTTGATATGGTTTGACTATATGTCTCCACCAAATCTTATCTTAATTGTAATAATTCCCATGTGTCAAGGATGAGACCAGGTGGAGAAAATTGAACCATGGGAGTGGTTTCCACCATGCTGTTTTTGTGAGTGAGTTCTCATGAGATCTGATAGTTTTATACGGGGCTTGTCCTCCTATGCTCAGTACTTCTCTCTCCTGCCATCATGCGATGAAGGACATGTTTTCTCTCCCTTTCTCCATGATTGTAAGTTTTCTGAGGCCTTCCCAGCCATGCGGAACTGTGAGTCAATTAAACCTCTTTCCTTTATAAACTACCCAGTCTAAAGCAGTTCTTTATAGCAGCGTGAGAACAGACTAATATACAACTCACAAGTCTCCTTGCTTATCTACTCAGAGCCTTGCCCCATCAGTTTTTAACACTGATGAATCCACAGATGCTGAGTCTTCTGTTGTTAACTCAACATCATTACTCTCTTCCTCCAGAGGAGAAGCTGTGAGCCACATTGCATAGCCCTCCTATGCTCCTAAGGTTCTGGGGGAAGAGTCAGCCAAGGAGTGACATTCACATGACATTTGGAAGGCAGGAGAGAAGAAATGAATACTCCACAGAGACAACAGTGGACTGTCACGTGAGTCCCTGAAAGTCTCTAATTCCCAAATTAATGCCTTTATACTATAAACTGAGCAACTTCCAGCTGCTATTTTCCTTAAGATACCCTGTCAATCTTGCTGTTTATGCTAGATCTTGATGACTGCTTTGGTTTCTTAGAAGCTGAATGATAGAAAGCGCTCTTGACTAAGATTCAGGGATTCCAGTGATCTAACAATCATGGCAACTCACTTCCTCAGTTTCCCATCAGTCAAGGATAAGTTGAACTAGTTTCTTGTTAAATTAAAAAATAAAATACAAATCCTTCTAGATGATATAAAATGTGACATCTTAGATGTATTGCAGGTCTACTAAACTCTACTGGAGTTATTGTGAGCCATTCAGTACAGAGGCAAACTTGCTTCTCAAGACTGTGGAGTCAAATACAACACAGTGGTTGACTGGCACGGGTTGATACTGAGAACTGGAGGATTGGATGGACAAGGCCTCTAGGATGTAGCATTCATCTGGGTGAACATTACGAGTGTCCTTTCAATGCACAGCGTGGTGTCTTGTAGGTGATTTATATGCTGAAAACACAAATAGAAAAAAGCAGTGATCCTTGCTCAGTGATACCCTATCCTTCAGACTCATGAATGAGGGTGTCTCAGGCAGTGGGTGCTAAGTAATATCAGAGTTTTCTGTGCATATCAACCACTGGAGTCTTTATCAATAGCTATTCTGTGTCCCTGGAAAAGTCCATTCTCAAGATAATCTTCAAAGCCTGTCCTGGTCCAATAATAGCATGTGGATTTTAGAACAAAACCACATGAGATGGGTAAAAGGTCAGAAACCTTCAGAACAAGTATATAATGTAGAGTTCAGCATGGGTGCCCAAGCCTTCTTGGTTCTTGGTGGTAGTAAGGGGCTTCTTTCAGGTTTTCTTACTGATCTTGTCTGAAAACCAGCCAACACACACTTCACCCCCCACCCCAATAAAAATTTGCTGCAAACCTCTGATGAAAATAACAGAATTTAATTTAAATGGTATCATGATACTCTTTTCCAGGAACTATGAGGAAGATGCTTAATAAGTGAACACAATTATTGTTAAGTTAGTTTTCCTTGCAAAGGTGGCTAATGGCTTAGTCCATTATATTTGAACAAAGGTGCAATTACTCAGCTCACTTGACAAAATACCTAAAAATTTTCTTTGATTATACAATTTTAAAGAGAAAGAATCCATCAGCTACTAGTTTGCAAGAGCCCTCTGGGCAGTGGGCACTCTGATACTTTGTCTCCCTACAGCTCAAAGCTCCATTTTAGACACTAGGCGTTTAATGAATATTTGTGGTTGGCATGTTCTAAATGGATTGCCAAACGTCTCCCAGAGATATTCTTCAATATCTTTTCTCCTATTCACTACAGAGTCATTTCAGCCCAAGGCATCACACAGAGTAGAACAGGGCCCCTTTGGAAGGTGCTGATTTTTATGCATAAAGCACAGGATTTATTAAGTAGAGAATGGGTTGCTCCCTTAGGAGATACCCACCCCCTAGAGATAGCCAGATGTGAACACGGGAATATAAGGCAGCAGGCTCCATGGGAAGGACTTCCCTTTCAGGATTCAGGCGGAGATTATCTGTCTGCCTCCGTGTCCCTCCAGAGAAGAGCTGCTGGTGACACAGAGTTGATTTGAAGAAACTCTTAGATGCATTTGTTTGCATGTCCTCTTTCTGTGTTTTTCCTCTTCTGAAATTCCAACATGTTGCTGTCATGTTGGCAACAGTGAACACTATAGCAGAAAATGCATCTGTACTTCCTTTCAGACTGACCCTGTTTTCCCCTCAGGTGAAAACTTTCCAAAATTAGACTTTCTTGATATGACATTTCTTGACGTGAAACTTAACTCAGTAAAGAATGAGGTTTGAACTTTGGAACTTTGGATTGTTTTTGAGAAATACACATTTTTCAAAATATGCTTTTCAACTGTCACTTTTTTTTTCATCTTGTGAATGCACAAACACAATGCTTGATTTTTATTAGTTCTTAATCATTTATTGCAAAACACACAGTTCATTGTAAATTGATTGTGGCACAACTCTAAATACTGTAGCTGGGAAATTATTTATCTAAGTTTTAAAAGTGTAAGATTTGATTCCCAAAGATGCCAGTATAAGCAGGTAGATTCTAGTTTAATGAATTCAGGATTACTGGTAAATGAACATATGTTTGCATTTCAAAAATTATGTTTGCATTACACAAGAACTGTACTTAGTACCAAGGAGTTGAAATCAGCAAATACTTTAATGTGTTATTGACTGTAAGCCAGATGACTAACTTTGATAATAGACATGCAAAGAGAGGAAGATTAACGATGTTACTGCTGTTTTATGATGTTAATATTGGACTTCCTTTGGTTCTTATTGTGCTAGAGGTATTTCACAAACACAGTATCACAACAGTCTTGTCACATCTCTTCTCCCCCCTCAATTGGATTATCCTGAATTCCCTACTTTTGTCAATTTTATATCGGTAAAATATTATCTTAGTTAATCCTTCTTCAAAATCTGAAGTTGTTGTTAGCCGTTACTTCTACTATCCAACCAATAAAGCCTCAAGTTTAAATATTAGCCTTTAGATATTTTAAAACTATTTAAGCTAGAAAACAACTTCTGATGTATAGAAAATATGTTTGAAGATATTATTCTTTCGCTATCATAAATTAAAAATCCACCCAACTTTCTGATGTGGCAGATAATTTTTATGATTTTTTTGTTCATCAGAGTAACATTATAAGATTACCGGTATTACTCTCCATTTTACAAAAGAGAAATTTAGGGCAAAGAGAGGTTCAGTAATCTGCCTGAGTTCCCAAAATAAGAGGGTGAAGCTGGAACTGAAACCCAGGTCTACCTGACCCCAAGTGTTCTTTGTTTTCTGCAACCCCAGGCTGTCCAGAGCATGGAGACTTCAGAAAGTAATGAGCATATTCATTTCATTTGGTTATATACAAGACTGTAATAATAACTGTCCAGTCCCGAGGATATAATATTTCAATCACCTGATGAGTCCAGAGGCCATTTTCCTTTGTAGACAGTCTTCTCCTGGGCATGTAGACCCTATTTCCTCTTCTCAGACCTATTCTCAGACCCTATTTCCCGAAAGTTTGGGCAGGTAGAGTCAACTTGAGTTCTTCCACCTTCTTTGTTATGCCTAGCCTTTTTCCAATTCAACCTCAGTAGCATTTATGGGCTTAAGAAGGGGATGTGGATGGCACAGTGGTGACAAAAAGGAGAATTGGGATGCCTCTGGGAGACAGTCTTGGTTTTAAACAGGCCTACCCATAATTTTCCTCTTACTAAGACTGCTGTCCCTCAGGAGAGGGATGGGGCTATGTGGGCCCTGAGAGGTGTGGGGGTTGTTGGAGTGTAGGTAGGGTAGAAGATCAATAAGCAGAGGATAAGATTGGGCTGGGGGGTGGGAGCTTTGGTTCCTGAGAAGTGAGGGGAGCAGGTGTGGGGTTTGGGATAGGGGTGTGGCTCAGGGCAGGGGTGGAGCCTGGGATGTTGCCTTGGAAAGGGAAGGGGCAAGGACAGGGGGGCGGCTGGGGTGGGGTCAGAACAGGGGTCTGAGAGGAGGGAAAATACAAAGGGAGGTGAGAAGTATGTATGCCTCTCCTTCCCAGTGCTTCCTGGGAGGGGCTTTCAGCTACCATCCACTGCAGGGCCCCCCCTTGCACAGGCAGCCTCTCCTGCAAATGGTACTCCGGATCTTCCCAGTTAGGAGCTTCCCTCTATAAATGGTTCCCCACCCTCTTCTTTCATTCTCAGTTACAGATCGAGCCTCTTTTCTAGGAAGCTGTTCCTGTTGGGCTGGGCGATAGCGATCACCTTCTCCCTAAGACATGACCTGTAGACTACAGCTCTGTGTTCATATTGGATCCTGTGTTCAGATCATTTACGCCAAACAGAAAGTCCAGGAGAATGGAGGCCTGGCTTTGTAATGCATTCACATTAATTGATGGGTGAAGAGGTACCGGGGATCTCTCTCTCTCCTGCCTTGATAAGGGCTAATCTAGACAAATACTAGGGAGCTGTAAAATGTCTCTCAAAGAACACAGAGCTCTAAACCTGTGTTAAACCATGCTTCACTGTGCATAGGAATTTCCCAGTGATCTTGCTAAAATAAAGGTTCTGATTCGGTAGGTTTAAGCTGGAGCCTGAGGATTTCTTACAGCTGATGCCTATGCTCAAGGCCACATTTTGGGTAGCTCTAACTGTGTTTGCATCAGCAGCTCCAAGCCCTTAAGCTGACACGCCCATAGACACACACTGCAACTAGATCTCAGGATGCATCACCGTTGCTGTTGCTGAGGCCCTGAGGTTTTCTCTGCTTGAAAAGCATCTGGACCGATGATCGTTCAGTGACCCAATTGTGCTGGTCAAAGAGAAGCTTCTAGAAACTCTCACAGCCTCTGCTTTGCTTACTGTGCCTCCCCCAGGGCTCTGGGACTCCTCTCCTGCCCCACTCTCTGCCTTGAAAGAGGGACTAGTATATTTGTCATGCTCACGGCCTGATTATTGTGCTTCCACTGCCTGGGGCTGGGCTTTTGAATTTTTCAGCCGAGAAAAACAAACAAACCAAAAAAAAAAAAAAAAAAAAAAAAAAGCAAGAACACTGCACTGGGAAATAATTTTTTTGTTGGTGGGTTCCATAAAGGTTATGTACAACAACAGATACACCACATAGATACTCTGTGTAACAAAAGAGACATGCTTCTTCCATTGCTGACCTCATTGCTGGCAAGTGATGGCGACTAGTGACCCTTGGTGGCCCTTCCCACTGGCCTCAGCACTCTCTCTTTGGCCATGATTAATTCTATGCCCCAAACTGAAATGACAATCACTTTTTATTCTGTTTTACATATGCATCTCTGGGGAGTCCAGCTAAAAGCTCTAATTTTCTAGTTCAATTGTAGCGCTATTCTTTGAGAGGCGTTGACTGCAGAGATGCTAAAAGGATGCCAGTTCCGTGAATTATTGAGTTTTAGCTAGAATCATATGCTTATATGGATTCAGGTAGCTCTTCCTGAAACACAATGCAGACTTCCCTTTTGCCCTGGGCCTCTATGTTCATCGGAGGAAGAAGAAGGAGCTTGGGTGGGAGTGACCTATTATAAAAATCAATGAGCTTGGGCAGCCCTGCTGCCTGTCTGCAGTACCTGGCTGCCCTCAGATACAGCCAGTTGTCAGTCAGCTCTGAGCAGTCCTTGGCTGCCTGTCTCCTCATCCTTCCCCAAGCTCCTGGCTGTGGGAATGGAAATCAACACAGTTTTCTACTTATTTAAACATGTCATTCAAGAATCTTTGTATAAAATTGTTTTAACATCATGAAATCTCTTAATCACCAATTTAAAATGAGAATGGAGATTTCAGAGCAGCGATTTTGAGGCCAGTTGAATTTCCAGACGTGCCCTAGCACACAGTGTAACTGGAGAGCCGGTCAGGTACCTGCAGCTGCTGGCTGGATGAGAATAGAAATTTCTGGCCTCAGCGTAGCCGCTGGGTGGGTTTTTCTTTGACTTCAGCCCTCAGAAGAATGAAAATGTCTAGCAATGTCTTTCTGGTAATGTGTGTGCTGGGCATCCTACTTGGATCTTTTAGATTTTATAGAATGTTTACCTGTGCCTCAGTTTGGGTTATTTATTCTAACAATAAATGAAATAGTAAACTTTTGACTTCTAGGTAGGTGAGTGAAGCAGGAAGCAAATTTGAAAATAAACGAATGCTTAGCCTTAAGCAGGAAGGGAGCGGCAGGGAACCAGAGATGTAAAGAACAAGGAGCCTGAAGAGCCATCGGGAAGTGAAATGCCCATGCAAGTACCGGGCTGCAGCCAGGAGGGGGCGCCAGAGCTTGGATCAAGGGCATCTGTACAGAGAGAGAGAGAGAGGAAGGAGGGAGTTGCCCTTAGCTGGCTCTGGTGGTGTAAGGATGGATTTTGACTGATAAAGACCTGCCTCAGGGAAATAAGGGGTGTGGAAGAGATCATAGCCATCTAGTCCATTCACGTTGCTGGGGTCTGAAGGTGGTTGTCTCCCTCAAAATTCCTATGTTGAAATCTAATCCTTAATGTGATGACGTTAGGAAGTGGGGTTTTAAGGAGGTGATTAGGTTAAGAGGGTGGCACCCTCGTGAATGGAATTAGTGCCCTTATAAAAAGGGCCACAGAAAGCTCCTTTGCCACCTTCACCCTGTGAGGACACAGAGAGTAGGTGCCATCTATGAAACAGAAAACGGGGC